>NW_017537168.1:949033-964240 GCF_001853355.1 Bactrocera latifrons
TTATTTTTTTATCAAAAATTTTTCATACATTCTTTTGGAAAAGATATTTTTTTTTATTAATTTATATGATTTTCTCATTTCATTAATACACGAGCAAATCAAGCGAACGAAATTCACCTGCATTTCAGCTGGGTCGTGCGCCGCCTATATCTATATACATATATTGTATGTACATATATACACAAAGTTACATATACATGTATATACATACATATCTAAATATACTTATATGCATACAAATATGTACATATGTATATGCATGTCGAAAGATCGCGTCAGACGTACGCGCATTAGAAAAACCTACATTTGGACAAAAAAAGATGAACTAAAAACGAAGCGCTGTTTTTTATATTTGTAAATAGGCATATTGCCGCGCTGGGTGGGTGGGTGCGCAATCAAGCCATACCTTGCCGCGACCCGCGAACTTTGGCGCTGCTGATTGCGCGTCAGTCAAACGCGACGCGGCGAACTAGCTGATTGAGCAGTCGCCGGTGGCAGCCACAATACATACATATGCACACGCAAACACACAACGAGAATCAACTGCTGAAGCTTACAAGTTGCACACAAACGCAACGCGTCAACAAATAGCGCTTTCCGTTTGCCACGCTTTTCATGCGGCCTGCCGCAGCGCGTTAAATACACAACCACACAGGCCTACACACACGTACGGCAGCGGCAATTGTTGCCATCACTGTCAATTGTCATGGATTACGCTTGCGTCGGCGCTGTATTTTTGCTGAGTCGGAGTCGTAGTCGTTGGCACTCGGCACGGTGCATCACGTTAACCCGCCGTTCAGTATGCTAGTCGACGACACTGGCAATGGCGGCTTACGTTTAGTACGCGCGGCAAATTCTTCAAGTCACTTAGTAATAATTCCTTTGACTAAGCACCGAAAATTAAATGATTACAACAACAACAAAAACAATTTACGGCCATAATAGGATGTTGAAAATCGAATGATTGGTACTCGGCAACGCGCTACATTACGACGGTAAAGACATCGCTTAAGGCGGTGCACGACGACGAACAAAAAGCCAACAACGTGAGCGGCGCAAACGAAGACGGAAAGGCGCAAACGTTTATCATTGACGGCAGTCATTCATATGTACATATATGTATTTATAGATACATATGTATGTACAAATGTAGTATATACTCGTGTTGCACGGTTGCTTAAGCTGTGTAGTTGCCGTTAGTTAGTCTCAGAAGATTTGCCGAAAGCTGTAATACGAGCTTAAACGGGTATCCGGTCGCGTTTAGTAGCGAGTGGCGTACACTCGATCCGGGTGACGACGGTGGCGACGATAACGACTAAGACGCGCATGGCGTTGGTACAGCGCGTGAATTAGTAAACGTTTGCGGGCAGTGCGAGCACTTCGTTTGCGGTGGCTGGATTATCTGTCGACTAGTGCGCGAGTGTGCAACGCAAGAAAACCGTTTTGTCAGTCAGTGATAGAAAGTAGAAAAAACCAGAAAAAAAGTTATGCGAAAATACTGAAGAATACTTATCAAATTTTCAAATCTCTAATCACTTGCTGAAGTTCTGTTAATAAGAAATTTATGTAAAAACGCGCGTATGAGTTGAAATTGTGTGAAAAGTGCGTATTTTCGAATTTGCGTTATCGCCACAAAAGCTGACAAAAAATCGCTGAGTACACGCGCACTCAACTCAACGCAGTGTTAGCGTCGGTTATAAGTGCAGAGTTAACGCTTTGCGGCTGTCTAGGAGTAGAGAAAGTTTAGCAGCAACATGGAAGATCACTGGGGCCTCAGCAGCACAACCGGTACATAAGGATTTACTGTGTAGTGTTATCTAACCTTATAAGCGTACTCGCTGTATTAATAATCCTGTAATTAAAACGATATACGCATATCGATAGACTTATATAATATTTTCTATATTCAAGACTTTCTTGCGGTAATTTTTGAATTTTATTAGAAAAAGAAAAAAGTGTTTTTTTTTTGTAACGTCAATATGAAATATTTACCCCTTACATAATATACTCATATACGTCGTGGAGACTTCCTTTAAAGAATCGATCTTGTATATTAAGGAATCCGGTTCTACCCGAATATTTTTGGAAAAATTCACAAATCCATGTTCTCCACACCTCTCTCCTCCCTAACTTTTCAAACTTATATCTGAAGCTCACCTGAAAGGATTGCACACCAGACCTGACCTCTACAAATATACACTGATTTTTGTATTAGCTCGAAAGAGCTGTATAAAACTCAGTAGCGAACTAAGTTGCTGATCTTAAATTATTACTAAGCATTGTTAGAGAACTCCCAGTTTAACAAATTCTATTCTAAAGTCTCCAAGTACAGGAAATTAATTTGTATAACCTGAACATTGGGCATAACTTGTCATGAAGTTTGTAACACCCAGAAGGAAATATCGGAGACCACATAAAGTATATCGTCACCTTGCAGGGTATTATAACTTCAGTGCAGGCGAAGTTAATGTTATTTGTTTCTTGTTAAAGCTATCTGAAATAACAATGATATAGATTTTATACAAGACTTAAATCTATCAGGATACTCCAGATATTTTAATTTAATCCTGGTTCTTCATTCCGGTAGATAAAAAAAAAAAATTGAAAGCTTCTCCATCTCTTTCTCTTTATATTGATAGAACTTACTCAGCATCGTCTAAATTTTCTATTTTATGTATGCTTTATCGTCTAAGAAGGGCATATTTAGGGAAATATTCCACCATGCCATGCCATAACTTTTCTTCTTTCCCAATATCGCCCCAAGTGGAAGTCCCATACAAAAGGCATATATTGTGGATAGGAGTTTAATGTGCTATAGGAATTCAATATTGTACCTAATAAGATATTTACTGACACTATAATAGTTCATAGATCTGCATAGCACCGCTATTGCATAAGACTATTATAGATTGTAGACATAGAGAGTTTAGTTTCTGTCTTCATAAGTTTGGAAAGAGGCCTCTTTTATTAAGAGCTGATAAAAATACACGCCGATATACTGACTTTTTAGTTGGTAGGAATAATCAGGATATTCTCTCTCCCTATGGTTTCGGAATGCGTCAAATTAAAAACTTTTTATTTAACAGCTGAAAAAAATACTCGCCGATTTTCTGACTTTTTTAGGAGGAATTTTGTTGGTTAGAATTTTTAGTTAATAGTAATATTTAGGATATTCTCCCTCTCTCTCTCTTTCATCTACAAACTTCAAAAACTCATTTCACCGATATACTGACTTTTTTGTTAGTAGAAATTTTTAGTTAAAAGAAATATGCAGGCTATTCTCTCAGTTCACCTCTCTCTCTATCATATACAAAATTCAAAAATGCATATTGCTTGAGTGATATAAATAAACAGTCAACACTGTGGTTTCGAAATCGCTCAAATTATAAAATGTATGGCTTTTGGAATAAAATGATAGCTTAATCTCAATTTTCTTAAGCAAGAATATAATAATTTTATATAATTTAACTTATTCATTTAATTTTTGAAATTTTGGAAACTTCAATGTAATAATTTAATAATTTTTCGTAAAAAGTTTAAGTAAAATTGTTACTTTAACGAAAATTAATTAAATTTTTTGTTAATTAAACAAAAACTCTATTAAGTGATGGTTCTAACCATTGCTTCGCATAGAAAAAATGATGCTAATAAACTTTAAAAATATCTTTTAAAAAAGTAGAAAAATATTCCAAAATAAAATCACAACAAAAACCTATTTACGAATGCAATGCAAAAGAAGCGTAGTGAAAATAATAAAAATTAACAAAATAATGCTTACAAATGAAGCACTAAACGCACACACACAAGCAAACATGGAAAAGTAGAGTAAATAAAAAAAAATCAAAAACCCAACCCCTTTTCAACTAAATCCATAAGCAAAGTATATGTACAACGTGGCGTATGCGTAACAAAAATTCAATACACACTGACTGTAGAACAAAAAAGTAGTCGAGGCAATGAAGCGAAACCGCAATGGAAAATTGTAGTGAATGGCAAGAAGAAGATAAATACGAAACACGAATTACAAGCAAATATTTTACAGATTAATAAAAAATAAAACATAGGAAGGCAAAATCGAAAATAAAATGAAAATGCATTTCAAACACACAAAATAGGGAAATCTTAAAATGTATTGGGAAATAATTAAATTATTACTAATAATTAAGTAGAAATTACTTGATGCCAGGTCTGGACTATTAGGTGGGAAAACTATTCGGCTAAGCTGCCGGTGCTTCTGGCGAATCACTACCGATCTGTGTGGTCTCGCGTTGGTCTGATGAAATATAATTTTTCTGTTACTAAACAAAGCTGAACGCTTTTGAGCTATTGCTTTGTTCAGCTCCGACTTAGGCTGCGGGGCTCGTACTTGCAGATGATTCCCTGCCAATCGTACTAAACACATAATAAAACCTAAGTGATCATTGTTGCAGCGGCAGAAAGTAATTTCAAAGTATGGTGCCAAGTTGGCAATCCTTGGCCTGATGAAAATACTGATCCGTTCCGATTATTTAGACCCGGGTTCATGAGATCGGACTCCATGATTTTCCTTACTTTATCAAAATTTTCGACAATTTGCCTACCGGAGCATATGTATTTGACATCAAAATTATCTGAACTGTAAAATATGGCGTATTTTCTCTTGTGTTCAACTTTGCACGCGTGCTCAAACAATGCTTAATCCCGAGCCAACACGTACTTTTTTGTTACGAAATTACATTATTTAAGCCATATATCGGAAAAATAATTTATTTCATTTTACTAGACCTTATATTATGAACAAAAGATAATGGAAAATGAAGAAAAAAAAAATAGAAATGCTTTGACCATTAATGACCAAAGAAGATCGCTCAAAACTTCTAAAGTACGCGCTATTTGCCTCAGAGACTCTTAACACTTTTGATTTTTAAGAAATTGGTTGTTGTCTAGGATAAAATTCTGTAGGAAAATTCATGTAGTAAGGACAATTTGAGGTGTGTATCTGATCTAGTCTACTCTTGAGCCTGACATTTCTCAAACTAGCACAAAGTATGCATAAAATGGTTACTGAAAGGATGTAGTAATCTAGCGGGAGTATTTTATCCTCGTAAATATTCGATTTTTGTATGTCTTTGGGGTAAGGAATATTTTCTAAAATACCTCAATTGGTATCTGTTGTGCTTAGCTAGGTGCCATAGTTTCAGAATTTTTGTCAGGCACCCGACTCACCTGATTTCAGCTACTTTTTAACCTACTCACCCCTTAAGCGTGCTTTATGATTCCAAGTCGAGCTGGTCTATAAAAGCTGAACATGTCTGAAAATATGATAACCATAATTTGTACTAAAGTTCATAGGCGATCACTAATAATGTCCTTAGAACCGCTTCTGATATCATCTATCTACTTATGAAACACCCTTTTTCCAAAACGAACACTACTTTTTTCACTCTGCTCTCGTCATACAGTGCATGTCTATAGATTTGGCTATCAAAAAATCTCTAATATACCAACTCGCTTAATCAGTTTTAGAGCTCGTGTAATATGCGACTTAAGAATTTTTATATAAAATAACAGGACTAAACATTTCTGTGTCTACCGACTCGCCTGATCTCATAGATGGAGTTGGCATTCAAAAAGACCCTAATATATCAACTCGTTTAATCTCAAGCTAAAGGTTTTAGAGCTACTGGAATATGCGAGTTTTGAATTTTAATAAAATATTAACGCTAAACATTTCTGAGTTTATTGACTCACCTGGTTTCATGGATAAAATTGACAATCAAAAAGTTCCTAATATATCAATTCAGTTGGTCTTAGCTGCAGATGTTTTAGAGCTACTAGTTTAAGCGCGTTCCTAATTTTTATACAAAATTATAACGCTAAACATTCCTGACTTTACCTGCTCGTTTGAACTCAGTTCCAGAAGTTCTAGAGCTAATGGATTAAGCGCGTTCCTATTTTTAATACAAAATCATAATGCAAAAAATTTTTTGGTTTACCGACTTGCCTGATCTCATAGATAAATCGACAATCAAAAAGTCGCTAATATACCAGCTCGCGTGTTCTCAGCTACGGCAGTTTTAGAGCTACTGAAATATGGGTTTCTTGGCTAGATCTACTGTTCGCTCACATCTATAATTAAATCTTTTATGATTCTAAAGTATAATATTTTTTTTTAAAGAAGATTCAATATCGAGTATATTCGAAAAAGCTTGGAAGCCTCTTAGTCTAACACTCTAACGGTTTTTATATTCAAGTTTAAGTAAATCAAATATATTTGCTTGAATTTTCTGTAGCCCCAACCTCACTTGGTAGTTAAGAACATTCAAACGAATCCTTTGCTACTTTTTCGCGTTTTAACTCAAACTTTAAGGCTCCGAGAGCACAGCTTTGATAATGTTAGAGATATATATACAATTTTCAAATAATTTTAGTTGCTTTTTTGGCTTTCTATTCTATATTCTGTATTTGTATACACAACGATCAAATCAACGTAAATTGTCACACAAAAGGCGAACAATTTAGAAATGAAATTAAAGCGATGCCAAATGATGGCAGGCCACATTAGCTGAACACGAAGAAAGCTTGCTAAGCAAAGATAATGCACAAAAGTAAATGATGAACGGAAAAACACTTGTGAACATACAAATAAGTATATAGCTGAGTAAACTTAAAATAAATATAAATAAACATGAATATCATGAAATATAGAGCTAAAGGACGGTTACAGGTCGCAATGCAAGCGAATCAGCGGTGAAATATGTGCGCCGCAAGCTGAGCTCAGTATAATAAGAGATCAGTTGAAAATGAACATTTGACAATGCAGATCGCTTAACAGCTGAGCAGTGCTCGTAAATTACATATTTTACAGAGGTCTGTGCGCCTAAAAGGATGCTTGAAAAAGAGCGAAAAAGGGCAGTTAGAGCAGCGAAAAATATGAGAGAAAACATGTATGAGAGCATAAGACTGTACGCAGCGTATTTTGAGCGTCAAATTGCTTACTTATGTATTATATATATGCTCATAGCTTTAATATATAAATATATATTTATTTGTGCGCTTACTTACTTGCGCCTTAATAAAGTGTCGCTGCCTTCACACTTGCTGCTTATTGCTTAACTCAAGCTTTGTTGCTTATGTGCCGTAGTAAATAACTGAAATGAAAAAAAGTGTAGAGAGTATTAACACATACATATATATGTATAACAGTACTTTCACATACATATATAAATGTCTATATCTACAGATGTGCATTCATAAGCGACTGATTAAATTAAAGTGAACTTAATTTAGCGTGATTGATATCGTTTTCTTTTCATGACTTTATTTTCATACATATTACAGCAATACATACGCATGTATATGTGTATGTGTGGTTTAATACACTTATAGTATAAATGCTAGTTAAGCGGCATTCAAGCAGAATCTTGTAGCTTAAGAGCTAGCTTATAGTAAACTGCATATACAAGATAACCATAGATCCCGCTGTGGAGACGAGAGCATAGAAGTATTTTCGAATAGAGGCTTTTGCCTCAAATTTTGAACCGATGGCTAGTTTGTCTTAAATTTCATAAAAACCAGCAAAAAAAATTGACTTCGGTTGCACGGAAGCTATAATATCATTCATAAATAATAAAGTTTCCATGCAAGAACTTGATTATCAGCGTTCAGTTTGTATGGCAGCTATTTGCTATATTGGCCCGATTTAAACAATTTCTGCGGAGGTTATAAGGCTGTCTTCAAAAATAAGCTCTACCAAGTTTCATGAAAATATCTTCTCAATCAAAAAAGTTTTCCATACGAGGACTTAACTTTGAACAGTTCAGTTCAGTTTGTATGGTGGTCCGATATCGGCGGTTCCAACAAATTAGCAGTTCTTGAGATGCAAAGTAAGAAAATATACATGTGTGCGAAATATTTTCGCGATACCTCAAAAACTGAGAGACTAGTTCATGTATAGACATGGTTAAATCGACGCCACATTTTTCCCAAGCCATCATTAAAAATTATATGCTTATGAATTAGGCTAATAAAAATTAATAAAATAGCAATGTATTTACATATTGCTAACGGTACCTTAAAAATTTCGAGAGATTTTTTAAACTGTGTAATTTCAAACCAAAGTTTAAGTAATACGCGGTATTGAATCAGACTTGTTTATGGTATGCGCACATTCCATCTTCTAAAATCCACCCCGTGAAATGGATTTAGCCTTGCATGTCGAGTACAACTTCTTTCAGAAGAATTTTAATTTTCGTTTAAATCGCGACTTGAACTGAAAATCTGCTAACTCTAACCTTCACTCACTTCACCATATTGTTCACAAAGTATAAATAAGTAAAGTTGAATGAATGGCAGCTCACAACTTTCGGTCTTTTACCAAGTACCCTCTGGGTAGCCAATAAGCATCCGTTTGAAGGCAAATCATTCTTCCCAGGGTTGGTCGTGGGACCCGCTACGTAAAAAAAACAATCGGTCGAATAAAGAGTTTTCGTAAGCCCACGGAGAATGGCAGGAAGAGCGAGCTTCTTGACGCGAACTTTTGCTTTGACTTCGTACCAACTTGGTCAGATGGTTATGATTTGTAGACTCTCTAAACTTCTCTCAAAACTAGTCCTTCGTTTTTCCAAGACATCGCACAAAAACTAACATTTTCTTTGTTTTTGGTATCCACTTCTACACACTAGATACGCGCATTCAATTAACCACACTGTATTTTAATCCATTGGGCTCGTAAATAAATTAACATTGTCTCTAAATATTGCACACATTAAAAGCATCTTCAATTAAATAATTGCTTGAGCGCTTTGATTTCGTGTCATGCCGACGTCAACTATTCATTTGACTTTACGGCTAAATTTCTTAAATTAATTGATCTCAATTTATTGCTCACAAGCTAAAAATAACAGAAAAGCTAAAAGTGAAACTTGACCGCTGAAAATAAAGGCCTCACAAAGATGAATTTCAAAAAAGTGTTTTTTCAAAAGCGAGTTAATAATAACCAGAAAATAATAAGCAGGAGCTAGCTTTGAATTATGGTCGTTTTCTCAATACATGGTTAAGTGCTTAACCAGTACTTTATCGGCAACATGTTGCAAATGGTTTGCTCAATATCTGGTTAGCAACGAGCTGTGATAGACTTTGGTCTTGGTTAGTTCTTAACCAGATAATGAAATGACATGCTGTCAGCAGTAAAATTCATAAGAAAAATCAAAATCAAAAACAAAAAAAATCAGCCAGACGGATATTTCATTCGCTATTTTCGAGCTGTGATAGACTTTGGTCTTGGTTAGTTCTTAACCAGATCATGAAATGACATGCTGTCAACAGTAAAATTCAAAAGAAAAATGAAAATCAAAAACAAAAAAAAATCAGCCAGACGGATATTTAATTCGCTATTTTCATTATAAAGGGTGAAATATTTCGAGGGTCCCTACTTTTTTTAAGAAAAAAACTTCTTCAAAAAAAAAACAACTTCAAATTTATTGAGGAGTTTTTATTACCATTCGAAGGAACACTTTTTGGCACTTATTTTTTGAATGTCGTTTCTTGCAAATGTTGCGCCGCTTGAGTTCAATTTTCGATTACTCGTTCGAGCATTGCGACTGGTGACTGGCGAATGACACGGGAGATGTTTTGGTCCAAGACCTGAATCGAAACGGGATTGTCCACATAGACTTTAGACTTTAGCTATCCCCACAGGAAAAGCTTAACGGTGTGATATCACACAATCTTGATGGCCAATGGACCGGGCCAAAACGGAAAATTATCTGCTCATCGACAAAGCTATTGATTTATGTGATGTGTGGGAAGTGGCGCCGTCTTGTTGAAATCAAACGATATTGCGTTTTTACATACACACTGAGTCAGAAATGAGCCTCATGGCTAAACAAAATTTGGCTCAAAAGCGTTGGACCTTCTTGGAATTTTTTTAAGACCCACGGAACGAAGCAATAATGCTTGGCAAGGATGAGTGGCTACAGTTCTTGCACAAGCTGCATTTTGTACACTTTCAAATCAATATCTCGATGTAAAATGCGCCTAGTCGTGTCATAATGCTGCGAACGGCGCCGAATCGACCTTCCACGGTTCTCGTGCGTGTTTGATGAAATTTAATTAGAAGCTTCTTTCAATTTGTGAAGAAGCCGTGTTAACATAATATAATTCGTCTCTAATAGGTTGATAGTCAAGCTGCAGTGCCCAAACCTTTTAGGTTAGAAACTTTAAACTAATCCAAGTTAATGTTAACTATACAGAAGGTATAGAAATGCTCATTAATTAAATTGATCTTGAAAAGTGACTCATTAATCGATAAGTATAAATAACACAGTGATTTGACAGAAGTGAAATGTAAATCACAAGCTATTGAACAGCGCAAAATCTACAAATCAATTTAAACTGATGGTGAAATATGATTTTGCGTTTGACAAATGAAAATCATCAATATCGTGAAAGGTAATTTCGTATTTGTCGAGTGAAAATCACAACTTATAGAATACCAAAATTTCACATAATCTCATATAAAACGTTATTTTTAAATATAACTGATTTTATTGATACAAATCGTATAAAAATCACAGAGCATGCCGAAAAATATAAAATATTCATATGAAGTAATCATTATAGATTTCACTTGTGATTTTACAAACGACAGATGAAAATCTCAGGGTATAGAGTATCGGCATAAAAGTAGTATTTATAGAAACAGAACATTTTTGACGACAAAACGGTATACAATAACTAATACTCGATAAAATCACAACGTTTGAAATACTACTCAATTATAATTTTGGTTTATCTTCACATATGCAAATGTCACGTGTGATTTTACAGCTGTCAAACGCAAATCACACTATATGATTTACCTAAAATATGCGAGAATCCCACATTAATTGATAATTATAAATGTCACAAGTGATTATACACTTGTCAAATGGATGTATAATGCTATAGATTAACAGTTAGCGAAAAAATCTCACAAACAATTTATGAATGCGGAAGCAAATCAATCAGAAAGCTCAAATTCGACGAAAGTCAGTAGCGTTTTCACTCAATTTTAAATGTGTGAACAGCTAAGAAATGACATTTAAAAACAAATTTAATGATAAATACCAAAAGCTCGGCTAGTAAGCGCCAGTTACGAGTGAAGTACGAAAAAAAAGAAAATAAATGAATTGCATTGAGGAAACATAAAACAAATCGGCAACAATGCTGCCGTGGAAATGAAAACAATGAAAGCCGTAGTATATTATATACATACATATGTATGCTTCATATGGCATGAAAAAAACAACAACAAAGATATAACTGTGTACGTATTTGCATTGTTTCGCCGACGCGCTGACGAAATTTTACTACTAATTTAGTAATTTAGTGATGTGATTAGCAGTAAATACCAGCGCAGCCGCTTTCTAGACACTGTAATCGTCACACAGGGTGTACAAAATGCCGAAAAATACTTAAAAAAATTGTATATCTAAATTAAGCAGGCGGCGGCCGCCTCCAACAACGCTTTTGGCGTAGAAATGCGCGCTAAGCGCAAACGTTTTGCTGCCGCACACAACTAATGAGCGCAATTACCGTTACAAATGTAAATTAGTGTATGTGTGCCACTACTTCAGAGCTAGCGCCCATTAAATGTCGAACGAAATGTAAATAGCGCACAACTCATTAGCGTCAATGTGGCTTGCCGCAAAGTGCTGCTTAAGCGCGCCGCAATGCAAAATTATTAAATAATTAAAAAATTCAAATGATAGTGAAATGTAGCGCAGTTCAACCGTTGACAAGTGACATTTGCATGCAAGTAATGTAAGCGCTGCAGTAGGTGGCGCGCGCTTCTGACGTCCCTCAGCCTGTATTAGACATTTCCGCTGCGCGTTGCCAGTTGTTTGTAATATGTAAATACAACGCTTTGAAATATTTATAAATTCGTTGCGTATTTATAGTTCATTGCTTTCAGTCAACAAAGCAGTCAAATCAATAAAAAAATAATTACACGTCTAACCCGTGTATGGTTAGCGGTAATAGATGTCTAAGCGCATAGTTGACCCGCCGTAGAGGCGTGGGTGGAATGCGTGACTAACACTCAATGGCTGCTTAATCCAAAATTATAAATAAAACGAATAATGTCAAATAAAATTCGAGTTCATTCCTGCAATATAAGGCAACGCGACACATAAGGAAATGACATTGAGGTTCTAAAATACCCATTACACTCCGATTTGGATCGAAGAAAATTGTTCCGCCTGCTTACTTCTAAAAGTACTCATCCTTACCTGAACACAACCGGCCTATTGCGCATACTATTCACACTCTTGAGACCCAACACTCATTATTGCATAATGTTGCACCGAATGGACCGCGTCCGGCACCCAGAGAAGAAACTATAGCAACCGTAGCTGAGAGTATACATGAAGACACAAGACAGAGTCGATTCGGCGCCGTTCGCAGTAACTCGGACTGACGTATGGTGTGATTTGCTGCATTTTACGCCGAGATCTTAAATTGAAAGCGTACAAATGACAGATTGTGCAAGAACTGAAGTCGATCAAACTTTCCAAGCGACATCGCTTCGCTCTATGGGCTCCTGAGAAGTTCCAAATGGATCTAACGTTTTCGAGCCAAATTTTTTCAGCGATTCTGGCTCGATGGATATGTAAACAAGCCTCTCTCAAGTGAATAGCGATCAGAGAACTTAGAGTAATGACTTTCCTTGGACTGCAAGTATACTAGAACAGTCGACCTTATGACAAAAACTGTGGTAGATAAAGATTTACAAATCGTTGTTAAGCAAAAGCATTCACTATATAACTCTCTCATCTCTAAAAAGACATTTGTCAAGAATGACGGAGTCTCTACTTTATTAAACCGAAGCAGTTCTTTTCCACTCAAATTTCATAAACAATAGAAAAACATTTTTTTTTTTTTTGGTACAATTACTCTAATGAAAATTTAGTCATTCTCAGACACGAACCAATTAACCTTTACTATATTATCACTTCGACAGTTTTAAATTTGTTATAAATATTTTAAATTGAAGCAGAATATCTAATTATCATACACGCACATACACAAACGCGGCTAAAAACGCACACAAAGCTAAGCTCGGCTACGCAAGCGGCAAACGATCAACACAATTAAAACGTTGCGGCAGGGCAAAACAAAACGAGTGGAAAAATTATAAAAAATGCGAAACAAATTGAAAATTAACTTAAAACATAAACAAGCACACACCAACAACAACGAAGGCAAAATATTAAAAGCAAGTGGCTTTATAGATAGTAATAAAAAACAGTGGCAAAATGACGACACAAGCAATTAGTAGAGGAAATGCTAGATGATGCTCAGTTAAAGCTAGGAAAATGAATATATGCTTCGAAATATAAACAAGTGGTATATATATGTAGATATACACATATGTTCATTATATTTATAGTATTTAAGCAACAGACTGTATATGTGAGTGCTGACGACAAAAGCGCATGAAAGCATATGACATTTGTTTAATTTTTTTTTTCAGTGTAGAAGTTTTTTGAAGCGATGAAAATATGTGAAAATGGTGCTACTATATATAACTGTTATCGACATATTTTTATTTATTTATAACTATTACAGCGTTGTTATGGATAGCGGTTGTTATTGCAGTGCAATAATCGATATTATTGTCACCAAACAATATTATGGCAGATACCATTTTATGCATTGTAAGAAAAAGTTAATTTCAAAATTTAAAAAAAAAAATTTGTTTGTCGATAATATAACTTTTTTTAAATATTAAATATTTTATATAAAAAAAATAAAGAAAAAGTTTTCCTAAAGCTGCAAAATAATACTTCGTTAATTTAAATATATCGTATGAAAATATAAAGACATAYTTTAAGTAAAAAAAAAAATTAAGTAATTCTTAAAAAACTAAAAACAAAAATAAAAAAATATTCTTAAAAGAAGTTATTGCATATTAAATTAAAAAAATATAAAAATATTTAGTATATACTTAAAAAAATACAACATTTATTTTTCTTGAAAATATAATTTTTGTAAAGTTTTAAAACTATATAGTATATTATAAAAATATAAAGCTGTTTAAATGAAAGCTCTTTTAAGAGGACATCTCTATAACCGTGAACATTGGTCGGTCCCAACATTTTAGATGTTTAAATCTATTAAGCTGCGAAGTCTATTAACCGGACAGAAAGGCCTGTCCTCACAGTGACCGCTTATGTGAGATTTAACTGCACTAATATTTTTATTAAAAAAAAAAATCAAAAAATATTCTTACAACTACAATAAAATATTCCGCTAATTACAATTTGTTATAAAAAGAATAAAAATATATTTTTTTAAATAATTTTTTTAACGTATTGAAATAAATTTTCAAAAAAAAAAWWTTTTWAATTTCACTACCAATTTTTCTTTTTATCGAAATTTTRAAAACTCAGAAAAAATTTTTCAACTAATTTTAACATTGTTAATTTTCCATATGTGATTCCATAATTTTTGTAACTTCCATAAATGTAATATGGCAAGTTAAGTTTTCTCACAGGGTTGCATTTATTCTAAACTGCAATAATTCTCAAGGTATTTCGCACCTCGTTAAATTTAGTGTATCAATGCTTTACGGCAATAAAATGCGAATTGCACTTGAAATTCATAGAAAGACAAATACAATTGTAAAGTTGTTGTAAATATATAAATAATTTATTTTGTCTGCAAATGAAAAATCGCACGCCAGAAAAATACTTTTAGGAATGGTAAAAATATAACGAATTAAAAACTTTTTTGCTGCAAAAATAAATAAATAAATTTTAAAATTTTTTCGTAGTTTTTTACATAAAAACTTTTAATATTTTTTCGCAGTTTAAAAATAGTAATAAAAAATAATTAATTTTTTCGGCGTTTTCTAAATCAAAAACTTTTAAAATTTTGTCTAATTTTTTTACAGTTTTTAAATGCATTTGTTTTTTCAGTTTATAAAAAAAAATTTTAACATTTTTGCGATTTTTCTTTAAATATACAGCAAAAAGTTTTTGTTTTTTAATAAAAACCTTTTAAATTTTTTCGTAGTTTTTTAAATAAATTTGTTTAAAAGCGAATTTTTTTTAAATTTTTTCGGAATATATTTTTTTTAATATGCAGCAAATAAGTTTTTGTTTTACTATTGCATAAAAATATATTCATAAATTATTCAGATTTTTTTAAATATCTACCAAAAAAAAAATTATTCATTCAAAA
>NW_017537168.1:964963-968936 GCF_001853355.1 Bactrocera latifrons
TTTTTAAGGGAATTTTTTTTTTTTTAATTAATATCAAATTTTCTTGTACTCTTTTGGCATTTATTTATTTATTTTTACAATTTCRCCATAGCGTTAAATATGTCAAATGATGTGGCTGGTGCCACCTTCATGGCTGCGGCCACCTCAGCGCCCGAACTCTTCGTCAATGTGATAGGTACATTCATCACAGAGGGTGACATTGGCGTGGGCACCATTGTCGGTTCGGCGGTATTCAATATTTTAGCAGTCGCCGCGTGCTGTGGGATTGGCGCGGGCATGGTGAGTAGCTAACATCTATTTAGCAGCTATTATATAATATTTTTAATAATGAATATTCTTTATCAATATCTGCGCCTGAATTCTTTTAGACCATCCCACTCGATTGGTGGCCCTTGACGCGCGATAGCATAGCTTATGGTATCACAGTCGCCATATTGATTTGCGTTATGCACGATGAACGCGTCGAGTGGTACGAGGCGCTGATATTAGTCTCACTCTATGCCGTTTACTTGGCGGTGATGTATTTTGATAAAACATTTCAGAAGTGTGCAAAAGGTACGTGAGCTGATTTTGGGCGATAATTTTTTTTATAACAGTTGCAACAAAAACATGTGAAGATAGCTGTATTCATACAAAATATTGCTTATATAGCTATAAAATGCTCAAAAACGGATACATGACAATTGATTTAATTGACATTTTATACATTTTTACACTTTCATACTACTCTGGCACAAACAAAAACACACACATACACGCATTCAGGTGGCGTAAAGCAGGCTCGCTCACGCAGTCGCTCCTCCAATTGCAGCATACAAACGAAAAACAGCAATGAGAAGGAACCAGGTTGATGAACAGAATACATATTATATACGAAATACATAATATACTAACCCACATGTACATAAATACACTAATTATACTTAAAAAAGATTACTTACATATATAAGAAAACTAGAAAAATAGTTGACTTCGGCTACACCAAAGATATAATATGTTACACAGTTCCAATTTTTATAGTACAAAAAGGTGTAAAAAGATCTTTATTTTGTTATTGATGAGTCAATTTGAATGACAGCTGTATGCTAGCTGTGTGTCCGGCATACAGCAAATAATCAGAACCTCCTCTTTGAAACCAGCGGACAAGGTGGTTCCCAAAAAAGAACTCGGTCACAAAATGAAGCGACAGAAACTCTGCGCAACAAGTCAAGACAGGCAGCCTGTTCGTTCTGGGTTGGCAAAACGATCCCCCATATATAAATATTCACCGTTCGAATTTAAAATATTACTAGGCAGAATGCAACCCTGTGATCAAGATCTATTACCTAGTTTTATAGCCGCCTTGTTATGTCAAAACATGGAGTTTTGGGATTTGAACCCCACTAATAAAATGGTTTTGGCGAAAGCTTTCCAAGCTCGCCTACAAACGGATGTTTTTTTGGCTACCCAGAGGATACTTGGTAAAATAAGAGAATCGTTTMTGGCCACTCCCAAGTGAATGGCGCTCAGAGAACTTTTCTCACTTGTGTGAACTTCTAAATATGACGTCAATAAAGAAGAAGATGAGCTTTGAAGTTGAAACTACCAAGATATACTCATAAACTATATGAAAGCGCTTTATTCCCCCGGTTTCGGCACTTACAACTCTCTATTATTTAGACAACCATCAAAAGCAATTTTTACGGAATATGTGAAAGATGATGGTCGGACTTAACCTAGTTTTCCCTGTAGTCTATGGAACTCAAAGAAAATCTGACCTTGTCTGCTTTGTTCTAATCTAGTGGCTTTTAGGGAATACCCGCGAAAGCATGAAGACCTTGTAAGCTGTAAAGATAATAACCTCAAAAACTTATATTAGCATGAAATAACCGGTATTAACATATTTTCCACTAACCAACCGTCAGTAGAGTACCTAAAGCAATACAAATACTCATATGAGCATAATCTTATAGATCTTGTGGAAAATCGCATCTGCCACAAACTCTCCACAATACAACTAAATGGCGGTGTTAACAATGAGCCGCCAAAGCTGCAGCCAACGGCGTCACCGCCTCCCACACAAGCTGCCGCCGCAAATTCCAACACCAATTCTAACTCAAATACAACAACAACGACAGCAGCTACACCACAACCACCTACCGAAGCCAAATTCATATCCAGCAGCCTTGCCACTGAGAAAGGCGCAGTGGAATTGCAACCAACTGGCGCCATTTCCATAGCCGTGCCCGCCTCGGTCGCAGCTGCCGCATCTACAGCGAGCGATGAGGAGGTGGAGGAAGAGCACTATTCACTGCTGCATTACCCGAAGGAGAAGAGCTGCTTCGCCCAGTTCACTTGGATCATTATTTGGCCCATACACTTGCTCTTTCGCATAGCGATACCGGATTGCAAGAAGACAAAGAACAATAAAATATTCCCCTTGACTTTTATTATGTGCATCGTGTGGATTGGTTCGTTGTCATATGTGGTCGCCTGGATGATTACGATTATAGGTGAGTAAAGTCGACATACGTGTTTGCTTGAACTTTCAATAAAGCTTTTCTTTGTTTTTTTTTAAGGTGACACGCTAAAAATTCCGGACTCAGTGATGGGCATTACATTTCTGGCAGCGGGCACAAGTGTGCCAGAAGCGGTTTCCAGTGTTATTGTGGCTAAGAGAGGTAAGAGCAGACATTCAGACCGCGATAAAGAGATAGAGCACTAACTCGGTTTTGAAAAATGTGGACTCAGCTCTTTATTTTGAAAAATTAAACGGTTCGCGCCCAAATTATTTCTAAGAAAAATAATTTTGTAGTGGATTTGCTTAAGCTGGAATGAAGATAAGGAAGGTGTCAAAAATTATTCAAGCCTTTTTGGCTACCTTGAACCGGCAAGAAAGTATTTACTTCTTGATACAAATTTTTTTAACTCAATAAATAGTCTCAACTTACATTTTTTTGCTACTTTTCACTCCTTCTAGGTCATGGTTCAATGGGCATCTGTAATTCGATCGGCTCCAATACATTCGATATACTTCTGTGCTTGGGCGTACCGTGGCTCATCAAAGCCGTCTTCTTCCCCATACAACAGGGACAAAATTATGTCGGCATCAATTCGGCCGGTCTCGAGTATTCCGCTATAACGTTACTCTCCACACTATTTTTGCTCTACATCACATTCTCATTCAACAAATTCAAATTGGATCGAAAAGTGGGCATGGCCTGTTTGGTTATGTATTTGGTTTTCATGATATTCGCATCGCTGATAGAATTGAATGTTTTCTTTCGGGTCAACCTGCCAACCTGTGGACGTTCGTGAAGCGTGTAAAGGTGTTGAGCGCAAAGGAGTGGTCGGCGGACAGAGTGAAGAGGAAGTGGAAGAAGAAGCGGCGGCGTGTGCGCTCGTTTTATATACATACGTACAAATTTTAATATGCGAAAAAAGTAGTGAAAAGAAATATGCGTGAAAAGGGGTGTTGATCGAAAATTACAAGAACAACAATACATCAGCGCCATATTTGGTAGTTTCGCGTGTGAAGTTGTTTGTGTAACTCTGCAACTTGCAAAATATTTTCTTCATTTTATTGTTGTACAAGGGTATTATAAGTTTAAGTTGTATTTACTTCTCTTTTATTTTTTAATAAGATCTTATTTTGCGCTTGTATGGCGCGTCTTTTTCAGCGCGTTGGTTTGTGCGGGAAATGTATTCAATAATTTAATGTAAATAAAATCAAGGAAATCCTTCTTATAATCGCTTTCTCTATTTAAATAAATAACAAATTGGCGTTCACATATAAAACACGTGAAAAACTTGCAAAAATTTATAGTTTTATATATAACATATGAATAAAAATCCTAATGCTTAATTATGTAAAAATAAGCTGTGTATTTTATAAGTTTTATGCATAAATGCACCAGAAGAACAGTAAAACAACATACATGTAGAGGCATATAGATAATATCTGAAAAATATTTTTTTTTTTGAAAATATAATT
>NW_017537168.1:969661-984319 GCF_001853355.1 Bactrocera latifrons
TTTTTCATTAAATTTTATGTAAAGGCCATCAAATATTAGTTTTCCTTTATTTACTTTTTTTTTGTGAAATTTACAATTTTATATATTTTATTTATTTAATTTAATTGTTGTTTTCTAATTTAATTGCTTATTTTTTTACAATTTTTTAATTTTGATTTCACGCAATTTTGTACAAATTGAAAGTTTTTTAAATTTTCTAAAAAATTTTTACAAACCTTTGTTATTATTATTAAAAATTTTTGCAAATTGATTTTGTTTTGAAAGTTTACATATTCCCCATTTCAATTTTTGTACCTATTTATTACTATTTTTTTAATTTCTTTAAACTTTTTAAATTCTTCTTTTTTTACGTTTTATGTTCACACTTATCAAATTTCCGTAAAAATTTTTTGCGTCTATAAAAAATGTTTAAAAATTGCTTCTGTATCTTTGTTGTCATGTATGTTCATATGTATGCGAACCATAAATGTTTATTATGCAGTGCATTATATAAAATTTTTATATATAAATATAAAAAATAACTATAATAATAATGAGTGCAGTTTCTAGACCGTTAGTCGTTAAGGTTTGTAATTTTAAATATTAAATAAAAATTTAAATTAAACTTAATTCACTATCCGATATTATTTTTTTGTTCTATAGACTATCTCTCCCACTGTGTAGATAAGAACCAGTCCTAAAATTTCAGGCTTTATTTCGGCAGCGACCTAACCAGCGACTATTGCTATTAATTATTTTTTCCGACTGGCTAACTCGAAAGTTTCTTCGAAAGTTTTTTCTGACGCTGAAATGTTTTCTTGAGTATAAATTAACGATCGATGATCTCATGTACAGAGTTATCAGATATTGAAAACTGCCTGTCATAAATAATATTTATTAACTGAGGCAGTTACCGATATTTAGAAATCTTTACTGTCAAATTAAAACARTAAAATAATAATAATATATAGAAAATACATCACTGATTATCAACAAGGTACACTGCGTCCATTATGACGTCATGTTTGTTTCTACTTTTTGATGGACCTGTAAAGTGTTACTTTTATCGTTACAATTTTGACAAATTAACGCCGTCATATATAGTGATATAAATACCAAATAAACTACTCAATTACTTAACCAAGTAATCAATACTAATTGCTAAGTGCCATCAACGGCATAAAAATCCGATTTTTATTACTGTGATTTAAATTCCCATCGCCGATATTGTACGCAAGTGCGTTACTAACTAATAAAAAAGTCACAAAATTAGTGCTTTGATTAAATGTATACTTTACTCGAGTGTTTTTAATTAGAATTTCATGGCAGGATAGGTCATGTTTGATGTTTCTGGGGAAGTAAAGTGGACAACGGTTGTCTAATATTTAAAAGAACATTATGGATTTATGGATATTGGTTGGATGAATATATTTGTTGCTAAATAAACAAGCATGAAGCTATGAGCAATATGCCAACTCTGACAGCAAAAATGTTGAAATTATGGACTTAGAAGCCAATTCAAAAAAATTTTGAAACATTTAAATGATATTTTAGACGCGGAGCTCTCTAAACCACGCGATCCCCGAAAATAGTCAACACTATATTAGATTTAATTATAAATTACATTGAGTCTTTATCAAAATATTTTCGAGCAGTCAGGAGAAGTGATAGTCTATACGAAAAACAAACACCTGTGCCATAAATCTGTTTATAAATTAAGTATATATATATTTTTTAATTCTATTATAAATTAACTACTACTTAATTATCTTTGAAGCTAGATTGAAGTGCTTAATAATGGAATTTTTTCATTAATGCAATCAAAGCCTTTTCATACATTTTTTTTTCAATGTTTTTTGTTCTGCACGCGGCATTATGATTCCCATATATTCTTACACGTTCCACGTTTAGGTACAAAGTTATCGAAATTGAGCATTGTCGAGAACGCGTTGCCGACGTACCACGTACAGGACGGCCATAAATGATGATCAATATGTACGTCAATAAAATAAAGAAATTGGTGCTTGAGAGTTGACAATTAACCTGACATAGTTGGGATATTGGAAGGATCGCTGAAAACCATTTAGAAAGGTCACTAGGAAAGGGAAAGCTCGATTCCAATATTTCAAAAAACACGGGGTTAGCGTCTGTAAAACAATGCTTTTCGACTACCAGGATGTCATGAAACGTATTATTACTGGCAATGAGTCTTGGAGCTAGAGGGTTTGTCCGGAAAGTAAAAGGACTAATTTTCTTCCGCCGCCACTGTACTTCGGAGCGTTCGCGCAACGACTGGATTCGGTACCATTTTCGCGCGAATGGTGCAAACCGAAAATGCAGCGTTCGTTAGAGAAGAAAAACGCGATTATATTCTGTGTAAAACTCGGTAAATCTGCGACAGAGAGGTTTAATATGATCAAACAGGCTTACACAGATATTGCTTTAGCAAGAAGTGGTGGGTTTCGGTGGCACCAAGCCTCTTTTTGGAGGACCGGCAAGAGATCACTAATGAAGACCGCGCTGCGACTTCCACAAACACCGACAATGAAACTCCTGTGCGCAAAGTTTCGAACTCAGACCGTCGGGGAAACTGTTTTCAGTTATTTAAAGCCACTAAACGTGAATCGCTACGTGCATTCAAAGTTTTTCGAAAATTGACTTTAACAATTGTGCCGAGGATTGGAAATAACGTTGACACAAGTGTATTCGGGCCAAGGGGGAAAAAACTAAGTATTTCAAAATTATTAACAAAGTCTTACTATTTTTTAATCAAATAGTAGGTTTATCAGGGGAAAAGCTACTGTTAAAGCTTTTGAAAAAACTGCATTTTACGTGTGAAAGCTACTTAGAGCGCTTTCACGAAAGCTTAGCGAAGCTTTTTTATTTTCATGACTCATAACAGAAACATGAAAGCTTAGCGAAGCTTTTTATTTTCATGACTCATAACAGAAACGTTGTAAAGCTGCTAAAAACCTTTACGAATAAGTAATGTTAGTTCAAGAAATTTAAGTCCGAAGGTTCAGCATTGTTATCGATTGAAAAACCAATATGGGGAGCTCCCTTGTATCGTGTATGAAAGATTCAGCGAAATACTTTTGAATTTTCAAGCTTGTTCTTAGAAGAGTGCTTAGAAGAAGCCGAAAAAAGTAAAAGAAACCAGAACTCAGCGTTTCTATTGTTCCACTTAAAAAAAAGGGTCCAAAAGCTTAATGAGTCTTAGGGTAGCCGAATATTTTTCGCTATTCCCCGTCATTAAAACGCAAGCGTCCATACAAAAATTACACAGATAATTATTCAAGGTCATAATTTCTTACAAACTACATGCAAATTATAAAAGTGCACCTAGAACTACTTACGCTCTGATCTCGCTATTGAAATAAAATATTGACACATGCAAGTGGTATGCCCAAAATTTTCCAGACACAAGAGCGATCACATAGTATGTATATATAAGTATATAACAACTTGAGTACATACATATCTCATACATATAGTATATGCCTAAAGACACGTAAATAAGTTCGTACCTACATACATAAATATATGTATGTATAATAGTTACATATGTATATGTTTTTAACCCAAAATTATCATCAAATGCATTGTTTCGCTCGTAAACAACTCATCCACACATATACATATGTACATACATACACATATTAATGTCTAAATTTGGCTTATGCTGCAGCGCGGCATTACTATAAATACAGCGCTTATCCCTAAGATGCACTTTAGACGGCCGATAAACGGCGGGGCGTACACGTAGTCAAAGAAAATACCAACAACAGCAACAAAAGTGCAGTGAGTGCGACGGAAATTAGTGATTTCATTTATAATAAATAAAAAAAAAATGTGAAAATAAACGAAGAAAACAAAAAAAAAATTAGTTCTAAAAATAAAACTCAAACACAAAAATATTTAATTTATTAACAATAATTGTAAATGTGTAAATAATTAAAAAAATATTTCTAAACACTAAGAACATATAATGATATATTAGTTTGTCAAAAAAGTCTTGCGGTATTGTCGCTAGTTGGCGCTAAGAGCGCGTAGTTCTAGATTTATTCGTCGCATCGGGTCATGCTATGCATTTTTGGAAAGGTCATCTCACGCGCTAACACGTGTTTGATTGATTGTCGTTTCTTTTAAGTCGCCGCAAACATGGAGCAAAATAAAGAGAAAATACGGCATATTTTACAGTACTACTACGATAAAGGCAGAAATGCATCTCAAGCCGCCAATAAAATTTGTGCAGTTTATGGACCCGATACAGTTTCCATTTCCACCGTACAACGATGGTTTCAACGTTTACGTTCTGGTGTAGAGGTGGTCGAAGATGCGCCACACTCCGGAAGGCCTGTCGTCGAAAATTGCAATAAAATCGCTGAATTGGTCGAAAAAGACCGGCATAGTGGCAGCCGTAGCATTGGTCAAGAGCTGGTCATGAGTCATCAAAAAAAATTTTATGAACAATTGAAAATTCAATAAAAAAAATACCGCAAGACTTTTTTGACAAAGTAATACAACCGAAAATAAAGATAAAAAATGCAAACATAAAATAAAAAAATATGTATTATTAAACATAATAATTAAAAAAATAGTTTTCAAACATTCCAAAAAATCAAATAACAAAAAAAAAATTTCAAACATTTCCCAGCTGTATTCCAAAATCGAAATTAATTTTTTAAGCTGCCAACAATCACGCATCCGTGAAACCGCACGTTTCTTTCACTGCGAATGATGGACGAAAATTTAACGGAAACTAGTGCAAGTCGAACTTTCGTAAAGAATTCATATGTGAAATCGCAAAATATTGGAAGCCGTTCCAAATTGTGTCTACAATTACGTTGTTGTATTTATGTTGGTGTAATTTTATTATTTTACACCAATTTTCTATGGTTTGATGGTGGCTGGCGTGGACGTGAGGAGAAAGGTGAGTTAGAATTTGTGTATTCAGGTGTACACGAGAGTTATCGAATTTAACATAATATTCTAAGGTCGAAAAAATATCGAACTTCGCGAAACTTTCGGTATCGAATTTTCGTAGTTACCAGATACATATAGTAATTATAGTACATTAATTATATAATAATTAATCCTTAATTATATTGTAAACAATTCATTGATCTTCTAGATATTCTTGACGGGTACTATTCCCTAATTTTTTTCGCAAACAAGTGTGATATGAAAAAATAACGTAATTTTATGGACATACGATTTGTTTACAAAATACACACAGGCTTATTACAAAAATAAAACTCTCAACTATCAAAACATTTACTCTGTACACAGCTCATTTATAGATAGATGTTGAGTGGTATTGGCTGACGTTTTTCATAAACAGCTGATTTTGACAACCTATTACAAGCATAAGTTAATCGCAAAATGTATCATTTTTGTTTAAAACTTTCATTGTGTAAACCATTTAAACACCTTTACTGTCTTCAAAGTTTATCGATATACATAGGTAAACGGCTGATTTTGACAGCCTTACAACAGACAAAAGATCTGCCAGCCTTGGGGTGCGCGCAGAGTAGACGCTGAAAGCCGAGGCGAGCGCATTTTCCCATTTAAGCAACAAGCGCATTTACGCTCGGCTCAGTTTTGAGCGTCCACTTTGCGGGTACCCTTACAACAGACAAAAATAATGCCGAATTTGTATTGCTTTAGAAATTAAGTTTTAGTTCGAGACACTGACATTTATTCCATCATAAACAGCTGATTTTGATTTTCACAGATGTTGTAACAGTTAGTTCGAATGTATGAAGCTGTCAACTAGTTGTTGAAGTAACTGAAAACATTTCTATCAGAATTATAACCTGTTAATTCATTAAATTCAGAAAGGTGGTGCAGTCAGTACAAGCAACGCTACTTAAGCATTTACAATTCTATCATCGAATATGCATTACCAGAAAAAATATTAAATATCTGTTGAATATATAATTTTAATCGCACACAAATGGATTTAACTGTATAACGCATATATCCGTTAAACTCAAAATGATGCAAATGCTAGAAAAGTTTAAATATAATTTCAAAGAGCTTTTAAACTTCATCCCAACAAATTTCAAAGTGTTTGAAGAGCTTAAACTAAGCTCAAAGCACACTCACACCACTTTTGAACATATACTAACGGGTATCAATATTAAAATAGTCACCCCAACAGTGCCTCCCCAACAATCGCAGTCAACTAGACAACTACTCAGTATCGTGAGTACCAGCGCTATTGACTTAGAGCATTCACAAGAAGACGTGAGCATAACAGAAGTACATTACAACAATAGATATCAGTTAAAGCACAAAAAACTTGATGAGCGTAAGCCAACAACAACAGAGGAAGTAAGAGCAAACCCCGCATATAACGATTCCCGCGCGAACTCACTGTGGAACACGGACAGCGCAGTCACAGTTAGAGAGAATTGCACCGCGCCGGCGATCTTGGAATTTCCCACAGACGGACTGACGCGCACAGAACGCCAACACGGCTGGATTACAGTGCATATTTTATTGGCGCTCTACTGCTTTTGGCTGTTGGCGGTAATCTGTGATGATTACTTTTTGCCCGCCATTGAGTTAATATGCCAAGGTGAGTTAAAGCCGCTGTACTAAAGAAAACGTTAAATAAAATTATATGTTTTCTCTTAACAGCGCTACAGATGCGTGCCGATGTGGTCGGCGCGACTTTTATGGCAGTCGCCACTTCAAGTCCGGAACTCTTTATGAATTGCGTTGGTACATTCGTGACAAAGGGTGACATCGGCATTGGCACAATTGTGGGCTCGTCCGTATTTAATTTACTGGCTGTACCGGCGTGTTGTGGTCTTTTTGTGGGCCAATGTGTATGTTTGGACTGGTGGCCGGTGAGTCGAGATTGTCTGATGTATTGTCTGGCTGTCATCGCGTTGATCTGCACACTCTGGGACGGCAAGGTGATGTGGTACGAATCATTGATGCTTTTCTTGGTGTACTTCATCTATATGGCAGGTAAGTTTTGAACACAGAAATATAAGTTAGAGCTTTCATATGCTCAAGCTGCGAAGATTTAGAGCTTTGAGCTACTGAATTTAGCAACAGAACAGTACTAAGTTTCTATTTGTGGTGTCATAATAGTTGCGGCAACACATGAAGTTCCTTGAGCTCTTAATACCATCGTACCTATTAAACCACCGACGTAGCGCCTTAACTCTTCTGATAACAGAGTCAAACTAAATTTATGTTCTTTTAACTCTCTCTTTCTCTCTCAGTGATGTATTACAACGATAATTTCGCACGCTCAGCACGTCGTCTGATCTCTCGTTATCGCCGTAAACTGCGTTTGGTGTTTTCTTTTCGTGAAGTTAGTGAGCTAACGCCACTTATTAGACGTCAGCAAACCTTCAGCGGCATTACCAATTACACATTAGGAACGTCTTTTAATAGCATTAATGACTGTGCTTCAAGCAATAATCTGACAACATTTTATATACCAGATTCGTCTCAGCAACTCTATCCTAGTTTGGAGTATATCGAAAGTTGTCGCACGTCTATGACACAAAATGATAGTTGCAGCTGGACGTTAGACTCCGAACCAAACTTCGTTAATGAAACTGGTGAGAGGCATACACATTTTCTGAAACAATTGTGTAAACTCTTTTAAACAATCTCTCACACCTTAACTATCTCTCTTCATTGTAGACCATAACGCCACAGATTTCGCTGATCTACCTTGGCAACGCGGTGATGCTTCGTGGCTGTGTTTCATAATACGTTGGCCCATCACGTTTTTGTTGTACATAACGGTACCCGATAGTCGCAGACATACGCAAGCCAAATATATAACATTTGCGGCATCGATTATATGGATTGCTGTAATCTCATATGTGGTGGCCTATGCGATAACCGTAATAGGTGAGTTGTGGCATTACTTTTATATTTAGTAGTTGTTCTACTTTTTTAATTTGTAGTTCCAAAACTATGATAAGCTTAAAATAATACCGGCAGTTATCTAAAAAACCGCTACAAACTGCCTGCTTCTAGTTTTATTTATGTTTGCTGTTGGCAACTCAATTAAGTTCTCGTGATTAAGCAGAAATTGAATTTATTTTTAGCAACGAAAACAATAACATGTTTCAAATATCATAAATTGCATACCAAATCGGGTCAAAAATTGCCGAAACAGTCAAACTAATTTTATACATTAAGATTATAATGAGAAAGCAGTTTTTGCCTGTCGCTCAGTCGTCTACTCGATTAAATATGGAATCGGTTAACGATCAGCTGCCATATTCTAACGATTAAAATCCGTTGGCGGTTTGCTATTTTATCTAAGCACACAACCAAATTTACAGTGTGGACAAAAACCCAAACTGCATTATAGTTTTAACTCAATTTCAATTCGATTAAGAATTAATGGAGTATAATGAGATTTTTACTTTGTATGGTAGATCGAGGGCAATTAGAGCTTGTTCAATTAATTGTTTTGCGAAAAGGCTATTAATTTACTTTCCACCCCATTTTCCGTGATTAAATTTGATTATCCCTTTTTTCTTCGCATTTCCTCACGTGAGATTTCATTGCCTCGCTTTTTTTTAACCAGTTTGATCCAGTAACTGTTTTAAATGTTAATTCTACCCAAAATTGGGTATAATAAGTTTGCCAAAATTTTTTTCAGACGCAGAAGGAAACGCAGAAGACTCTGTAGGTCTGTATATACGCGAATTACCTCCTCAGTGCTTAAGGTAGCGATCCTTTGTATGAAAAACGCTTTTATTAGACGAGATATGACATGGACCAGTGTCCGAAATAAAGCCACAATCTCCAAAAAGTTTGCTTAGACCAGACCAGACCAGTATAGTATATAGCAGCCTTTGTATTATAATATAGATGCAACCGGAATAAACGACGTTTCTTGTTTTAAGTTAAATCCTTACTCTCTCTCTCTCTCTCTCTTTGACCCAAAATCATCCCTGCATTGAAGCTCCTCACACTAAATAAATCTCGCGCTCTTTCTTTACTTTCTTTACAGGCGATACGCTCAACATACCCGACTCTGTTATGGGCCTCACAATACTCTCCGCCGGCATGAGTGTACCGGAAGCTGTCTCCAGCATTATTGTCACCAAACAGGGACTTGGCGCTATGGGCATCAGTAATGCAATCGGATCGAATACCTTCGACATTTTACTCTGTCTCAGTGTGCCTTGGTTTATCAAAGCATATTTTCTACCCAACCACCCGGATGAAATGTGGGTTGCGCCCAATTCGAATGGACTCACATATTCAGTCAGCTTTCTGCTTGCGTCTGTTATTTGTCTCTTTCTAACATTACTGTTGAATCGTTTTAAATTGGATCGCAAAGTGGGTTTAATATGCGCCGTTTTATATGTCTGTTTCATTGTTTGTGCGGCACTCATCGAACTAAATGTATTCTTTCCGGTTAATCTACCTGTATGTGAGCACTGAGAGCAAACGAGTGAGGGTGATGGTCGAGTTGCACGATCTAAAGATATTATTGCATGAACTTTAGATTTTGTACAATTATTGTTATTAATATTTAGCCAACCATAAATGATAATAATTAACAGCAATAAAAAAGCTGGTTTTATTTAAGGCTGCTTTCAGCAAGTGTGTGGGTCGATCCCTTGATTGTTACTATCCGAAGTGAGATCGGAACTGTTGTCAAAAGCATAATAAATATTTTTATTTTTAATATGGTACTTTTCTTTCTAACCTTATCTCGATTATTATGATATTTGCTTATTTCTTCGCGATATCATCGTCTGGTATGTCACTCTCTCCTTTTCTTTTTAAACGATTATTGGTTTGTTGTTAGGTAATGAAAATGCAATAACGCTGAGTTGCTATATTTTTACTCTATATTATTGCGCTTATTACTTTTAAAATTCCACAACATCGAATCAAGTAGAACCAATCAGTTAGAACTGGAATATTTTATTGTTTCGATAATCGGCGGTATTTTACACCCCCTCTTTGAAATTCGAACGAAGCAAGGTGAAGGTCACATATTCATTTTATCAAATAATAGCACTTCAGATTGCAAAGAAATGGAGATTGAGACCGTAGAAACCGATTCACTTAATTCTCCAATCTCTGTGCCTAATTATGAGGCGAAATATTGAAATATGAGCATATCCGTAATCTAACTACTATGGTCACAAAACTCACTATAGGTAATCTCAAAATTTCTAGTGGAATGACCTTCCGATATACAGCATACATTTTCAAACTAACGGTTCATTCTCAGTAATATAAAAATCCAGTATTCGAGCGTACATCTTAGACGAAGCAAAGGAAAACCCTCTTCTTTTACGATCATGTGACCTCTCTGGTATTTGTCTCGACTCCATTACAACTGGATATCATATTACCTAATAGAAGTATCAAGCAAATAGGTTCAGGGTATAGCCAATTCATCTTAAATTAAGCAAAGAAAATCTTGACATTTCGACGATCACAAGGTCTCTCTACTATTTGATTCGATTTCTTTAGAAGAAGATACCAGATTACCGACGAGCAGTACCAATCACGAAGAATGCAGTTTCGCGGAAATTAGATAGATCTTAGATCAAATAAAGAAGAAATACTCTTCGACGATCACAAGGTCTCTCTACTCTTTACTTCGAGTCCTTACAACTACATGCCGATAACCAGTGACCAGTACCGCCCTAGTAAGGCTAAACTATAATACAAGTTGAGTACATTTTAAAAGGAAATGAATCAGCAAAATCAACGAGACGTTTCGTCACTCGAAATGCCATTGGAGTATGAAGTGCGTTAAGAGCAGAGATTAAGTAGTTTTTACTATTTTATAGATTACAACATTTTAGAAGTGTTTAGATAGTAACTTTGTAAACATCGTTTGCTTCTCGCACTTTTTTTTTAGATTGCCGTCTTATATTTTTAACTGCCAGTTTTATTGATTTTTCGCATTCTCACGCCTATTTAGCATTCGGTCAAGCGTTTTTAACAACTGTGACAAATCAAATTAATCAATTTACAGCTGCTCGAAGATAATAAAGTGCGAATTACTTTTGCAAATAACTACTAAACGTTGTAATTATAATAAAATAACACAGGGGTGTGTCAGTGTGAGATTGACTTTGTGGATACAAGCCGAAAAAAGCGATCGCGCAATATTTAACCAGCTCACCAGAACTTTAACAGGCGCCCTCAGTGACTAAGGCGCTCAAGTGTCCCGAGTGGACTAAGTCAAGGCCGGGTTTTGTCGGCTTTATATAATTTTCGATGTTACTCAAATAGACGCTTGAAATATAATAGCGGCCATCTTTTATTTATTATCCTTCTATTGCTTACAGACCATAAAGATAGACCTATTTGCAAGACTTAGTTGGTATCTGAAATGGCAAATATTGTCCATTTCCTTTCAAAATTGCCGCTGTGGTTAGCTTATGTAAAGAAAACATTTTTTAGAGTCGGAAGCTGTCTCATAAAGCTCTTTGGTTTGGGAGAACTAAGGGAAACTCAATATATCGCCTTTTTACTCGGAGCACGGCTGAGTTTCAATACATAACTTTTCAGGTTATAATGTTGTGGAGTTAGTTTCGTGAGTTTCTGATCGATTTCGCCTTTGTATGTGTATACCGACTATTTCAATTTCGATTTCATACGTTTTACTCAATTATTTACTGGGTTTAGCGGAAAGCATGAAAATATTCATTAAATTTCTTAATTTTAATTTTATAAAAAAAAAACGGTTAAACCTGCTCAAAAAAGTTTTGACGCACGACACGTGAAGCTTATACAAAATATCATACATAACTGTTTTTTTCTTGCTTGCCTATTTATTTTATGAATGAAAATTTTGCTAATGACAATATTTTAATACCGCAACCAAATAGATATTCTAAGTTTCATAACTAACACTTTTTACACTTCATTAAGTATTTCCCGTGCTTAGAGATAATGGCTTATGTGACGACGTCATATACTTCGACGAAGAGTATAATGACTTCTATTGTCATTTGCCTTTTTAATATAACAGGATATTAGTTTACGTCATGATTTCTCGAGATTTGAGCGTGTAAGGTGTTTTTCGTAGTCTATTGAACATAACCTCAAAAGTAGAGATGTACGTTTGTTGTTCAGAGAGGAAGCTGCCTAACTAGTTTAGGGAGCCACCAAGGAAAATTGAAATCTTACACACAATTTTTGAACTATTAGAAAGACGACCGACGTCCGATCTTATTAAAAACCTACGGAGAGCTCTTGTCGGCTCACAGAAAATGCTTAAAGAGTCTTGTGTAATAAATATTTAAATTTTTAGGTTTTAACCTAGATTTAGTTTATTACCTTGAAGGATATTGAATGTGATTGTAGACCTTGTACTGACAATTTTGTAGAGTCTCCGTTAGTCGAGAGTCAACCTGAAGAGTCTAATGTATTCCAGATTGCTACGAATACCTTATAAGAGCAAAAAAAATTCTTTTCAGCTCTCCTGTATGCAGAGTGAGACCGTCTTATACGTCGTAGGTAAGGTAAAGCTTCTTTAGATTAAATTTTCGAGAAATGGTTTGTCTTGGAACTAATGCTGTACATTTTCTAAACAAGCGAAGTAGTCTCCCAGTTTTTGTGGTATACAAATACATGAAATGTTGCAGACGTTCTTTCCTGCCCAGAATCCGCAGAAATCGGATCACCTTAGGATGTAACTGTTATATATAATTATCCATATAATCCAGACCTGGTATGAAAAACTTTTTTATTTGACGAGATATCTGCACGAAATTTGACATAGATTATTATACAAACACAACACCACAATATACCAACAAATTGTTCCAATCGGACCAATATAGCACATAGCTGCCATACAAACTGACCAATCCAATTCAAGCTCTTGTATGGAAACTTTTTTATAATGCAAACTGATCGATCAAAATCAATATAAAGCTCATTTTATATCCTTTTATGTTATTGCCAACAAGTATTAGTTTCTAGCCTTACTCCCTAACCTAACCTAAGCTCAAAACATAATACTCAAAATGTTACTCATTTAACTCTCTGAGTCAGTCAATATCAAAAAATAACTATTTTTTTCACTGCCGGAGTGCGTTTAGAATCAGATTTTGATAAAATATTTAAAATGAGTTTAAATCACTTTGTTAGTCAAAGTTTATCAGGTGTAATGATTGAGCGAACTTAAGCAGCGCGATTTTACTCAAAAGTGTCATAGTCATACTCATTACTATCTACGTAATAAACTATGCATTCATATATACACACACATACATAAGTGTATGAATATCTCACAGAATTTAATATAGCGGTAATGATAGCAACAACAASAATAGCAACAATAAGAAAGCAGCAACTTCAATACCGCCATAACCCTTTTAGTGAAGTGTTTATGAGAGCAAATAAAATTACAACAAAAAACACACACCCACAACAACAACAACAGCAATAATAATAAGTTAGCTACAATATCAACATTAAGCAGCGCACTTCAATCGGACAATGCTAGAGATAAATTTTTGCAAGACCCACACCCAAACACATGCAAAGCTTTGAGTATAAAATTGAATTAAAAAACAACCCACAACAACAGCAATAATAATAACAACCATAATGAAATGCAGTGAAAACAATCAGTACTTGAAATTGCTGAATATTTGTTTGACAAAACGTCTTTTAAAGACGGCAACACCGCGCATACATTTAATTAGTTGAACGCCATAATTGTAGCCGTGCGGATGAGTTGCGCCCCATATGTGTGCCTAAGTACCGTCAAAACGAAATCATACCACATTTAACGGGCCAAACAGCGCGCTATTAGAATAAACGCATTTTTGAAAAAAGTAAAGAAAGGAAAGCAAAAGCAACGTTGGAAAAGTGCTTTGATTTGGCGAAAGTCGAGCACTGGCGCGTTGCTTGCTAGCGCCGCGATTTATGAGTGGAATCGAAAAATAAAGTATTAATTTAACTATTTTCGAAAATGTCGGCTTTTTGCTAAAGGCTAACTCGTGTGCGCGGTTTGAAACATTAAAGGCGGTATATTAAAAAATATATAAATATTTGCGTGAAGTGGTGGGAGAAGTGAAGGTAATTGCAGTAGGTTATATAATTGACAAAAAAATCATAACAGTAAAACAAAATCTCCAAAAATCATAAAAATAACAAACATTTAGAACTGTAGAAAGGAAATAATTACAAAAAAAGTATTCATAAAAAACAACAAAAAATAATAATTTAAAAAAAACCAACAAAAAGTCTGAACTCGAAAAAAAATTTTTTACGTACAAAGATAAATAAAAAATAAGATTTCCTAAAATATTAAAAAATAAAATCTGAACAAAAAAAATAATTTTAAAATTTACAAAATTTAATAAACAAACATGTTTCAAAAATTCAAATTAAAATTTCATATTAAAAAATATCATAAGTTCACATGGTGAATATAAAATTAATTATTTTTCTACAAAACATATTTATAAACAAATTCTTCTGAAATTCTTTAATAAAAACAGCAAAAACTATTCAAAGAAATGTAGACTTTGGGCTAAGAAGTTTAAAAAAATATTGATTTCTAAATATTTTATATATACAAAGAAGTAATTTAACATATACGACAATTAAGAAAAAGATAAGATTTCGTTAAATACAAAAAAATAAAAATGGAGCTAAAAGAAAATATCTTTAAAGTTTACACAAATTAGTAAA
>NW_017537168.1:986527-991672 GCF_001853355.1 Bactrocera latifrons
ATTTCCTCTTACTGCGTTTTTTATGATTCATTCGTTATTATATCGAGGCATATTTCAATACATAAGTGCAAAATAATTTTATTGCACAGCAAAATATTTTGCAAAAACTGAAAATAAAAAAATTAATTACTGCCAATACTGAACTAAATAATTGTTATTAATATTAAATGCAAATTTGCTAAAGCCTCTAATGCAATACATTTACATTGTTGTTGCAATTCAGCGTGAATAACGTACATTTTCTTAGCGTGTGGATATGCAGCGCTGCCCGCCACTGAAGCTATACCACATTACATAGCGACATCCACACATACAATTGCATAAATAATTGCTTGGTTGGGTTGTGAAATATTTTTCATTAAATTCCGATTATTTCATAATTCAAATTAATACAGAGTATAAACAGTACATTTTTTCTTATGAAAAAATGCAATGGAAAGTGGGATTTCCACTTGCGCCGTGTGGTTTACACGCTGTTGGCGATTTTGAAAGAATAATATTATTATCAAATGATTACACTAAGAAATCAGTAAAAATATGTGTTATATCGTGCCCGCAATCAGTTTATTGATAACCGCTATCGGTCTGCTGTCATTGACTGTGTATCATATGTTCCATACTAAACATTTGGAAATAGGCGCATGAGCGCATTTAATTAAGAATTTATTAAATTCTCGAAATCTAAAATATTGTTCTCAAATGATAAACGCACCGCTTTTGCCTCATGTTCTTCGAGCGAGTCTAATTTACCACACTTAAGAGATGTAAAAAAGTTAGATTGCCGAAAATTACTTTTTAAAAGAAATTTTCTATGACGTAAAAGTAGCAGTGCTACGTGAAGGTCATTGAGATATTGTCAATTGTGACAAATAAGTAGCCGGAAATTGTAAATAAAACGCAACATATTTAATTCTTTCGCAATATTTATTTTGTCGCCTTCAAAATAACCCTCAACAGATATAATATACGTGTGACAACGATTTTTGCAGTCCTCGAAACAGTTTTCATAAGCACTTTTTGGGATGGCCTTCAGCTCCTTTAGCGAATTTTGTTTCATCACTTTGTTGACTGAAAACGCGTTCCACGGAGCGTCAATTTGAAATTAGGAAACAAGAAAAAATCATACGCAATCAAATCTGGTGAATACGTTAGTTGATCGTTGGTATTTGGCTTCGAATTTGGTCACAATCATGCCTAGTTGCGATGGTCCATGGTCCATGAATTGTTCTTTCACAATTCCGGCCGTTTTCGACGGATGTTGCCATGCAAACGCCTCGATGCGGCCAAATAGAATTCCTTATTGACCGTCTATCCCTCTGCAACAAATTCATGATGCACCAAACAACGAATATCGAAGAAAAACAATGAGCAGCACCTTGATTTTCGATCAGGTTTGGTGTGATTTTCGTAGTTGCGGTTCGTTTTTTCCCCTCCATTTCGATAATTATTGACTTGTTTGCATTTAAAACTCATAAACCCATATCTCATCGACATCTCCATGAATGTGTGATCGTTTCATACCCAAAATATCCACCAAAATCATTCGAACGGCCTCGCGAGAGATATCGAGCTCTCTTGCCATCTCTTAACACTTACCAGATGATTTTCAAGCGCAATATCCTTCACTGTTTTTAATAGGAAGGAAGGTCGTCCAGAACGAGGCATGTCTTCAACGTTCTCTCGACCGTCTTTGAAGGTTTTGCATCACTCTTAAGCTTGTGTTGTGATAAAATTGGAGCATCGTGAACCTTTTCCCATGATTTCGCAGACAAAATTTGGTTAGAATAAATACAAAATTTGAAACAAATTTCAAATTCGAAATAACTTCCTCAATTAAAATTTTGTTGTATAAATTTTTAATATTAGAAAAGAAGACAAAAAAAAAATTTTTTTTGGAAATTTAAATTTTTTTGGAATTTTTGTTTGAACATTGTTTACGAAATATTTAAAAATGTTTTTTTTATAAAATAATTTTATTAACATAAAAGTCGAAATTAAAGTTTTTAATAATTTTTTTATTATTTTTAATATTTAACACAAACTTTTTTTAATTTTACATTTTTTTTAGGAAAAAATAGTTTGCTTAACAAAGCATTTATACGAAATTTATGAAATTCAAAAAAAAAATAGTTTCATCTTAACCGGATTTTATTGGCATAGGTGTGTAGCGGTCTATGTACTTATGCGCCTTAAGAAATTAATATTTCCCATTTAATCACTTACGTTTACTATTCTGCGAATAATTGTAAATTTTCTGTGTTTCCTTGTGGGTTTCAGCGGCTCATCAATTTCGATTTGTGGTTGATAAGCAATTATTTCTCAGTTATAAACCTTAAGTGCATAATTTTCTGCTGAGAAATTCTAAGAATTTGAGTAAATCAAATAATTCGAAATAATCAGCTTATGACAACGGTAATTTATAGAATACATATACATATATGTACATAAATATATGCAAAGCCATACTTTCGCTGTCAGAAAGATGTAAGAAAAAGCATGAAAAAATCCCAACACACCCCCTATTTTGGAAAAAGGGGATTCTCGCCCTAACCTACTCACATGTGCTTGCCAGTGAACACACACACACACACACACACAAACACAGTCACATGCATATGTCGCCTGCATTGTTTCAAAAACGTGACTGGCAAATGAATTAACCGCCTATGGCGCGGCGTTTTAAGTCGCTGCGGTGGAAAATAAATGCATAAAAAACAAATAAAACAAATTGAAACACATTAATTGTCTATGATAACATGCGCGAGTTATTTAAAGGCAGGCAGGCGGGTGTTAAATGTGATTCCTGTAGAATTAAACGGTTTCTGATTTTTGCGGGCGTTTTTTTTTTTGTTTTTGTTTTAATTAACACATTCCTTGCAGCAATGAAAACCCCTCAAAACATTTGATAGGGGAAGTTTAAATGACTTTTCTTATATAAATAGAAATAGAAATCGGCGGCTGCGCCACAGTAAATCACAATATAAACATTGTAATTATTTTTATGACTTTATTTACAAAAAGTACAACTCAAAGTAGCGTTAAACGGTGGCTGTTGTAAACAGAAATTACGTTTTATTAAGGCGCATGTGCGGCAATTTCAAAGCAAATACGCAAAATTACTTAAATGATTATCAATCATACAAAAAATAATTGTTTCGGTTTTTAGGGATTTTTTTTCTCGAAAATAATAAAAAAAGAAAAAACATTAATTTTGGTAGCATCAAAGCTAGAATACCATTCACAACTAAAAATGTTTCCATGCAAGAACTTGAATTAGGTGGAGCAGTTCGAAAGGCGGCTACATGATATAGTGGTCCGATCCGAAATATTTTTACGAAGATTATACCGTTACCTCTAACAATGATCACTGAATGAAATTTCCTAAAGATATCTGGTAAAATAAGAAAATTTTCCATATAAGGACTTGATATTGAACCTTCAGTTTGTATGGTCCGATATCGGCGGTTCCGACAAATGAGCAGATTTTTGGGGAGAAAAGTACATGCACCAAATTTCAGAGCGATGTCTTGAAAATTTAGAAAACATTTTGCGTATACAGGCAGACAAAGGACAGATCGAGATCTCTAACTTCTACTGCGGTGCTTGGTTAAGGGTCAGTAACGAGTTATCGATTGAATTTCGGCTTCCAGCAGCTATCGCCGCCGTAGTACAGTCACTCTGTCAAAGAACCCGTGGTTGTCCACAGATGTGGTAGGTCACGGAAGGGTTGATACAAGTCCTCATGGGTTGTTGTGTTCAGTGTCGACCAGCCGCTAATCAGAAGTTCTATCGACTGATCCTGTACGACCATTTTATTGGTGACGTGCTTAGAATGTGCTTGAACACCTGCCAGCCATTTATGCGGAGTGTTATCTTAGCTTAATGAAGTGACGGATATTTGTATAACGGTTTTCGTTGTAGCGTCCCGCGTCACGCTCTTGCCTCCTACTCATGGATAGGTATTCCCCCAAGGCAGCAGGCAGCCTTATGGTGTTGTGCCTGCTTCTTCCGAGGCGATATCTATCCTCGTCAGCGAAGATTTATAAGTTGTTTCAATTCTTATAAGCTGCACCCTTTTGTCCCACCGCTGACATAGGCAAGAGCCTGCATATTGGGTACTCACAGCTAACCTTAGAACTTAGGCCGACAACAATTCCCCAGATTTTGATGACCTGAACTCAGCCAGTCCACAGATGCAGTAAAACTTACTGGCATGATAAAATATTTATCTTCTCCTGTATTTGTTTTCGAAGAATCTTTTCTAAGGACAATAGTTTATACATTTTTTTTGCACCATTTTGTAACGAACTTGAACTAGTTTCTACGCAGCTAACCTTTGGACTCGAAGTCGTCGCAAAAGTTTTGTAAAAAATTACGTTGAAATTGCAAAACAAAATAAAATAAAATTGGGCATGCAATAAAAATCTGACGAAAATCAAAATCAGGCTAAAATCGCGCTAAGTGCACACCAACAGCAACAGCAATAATATGAAATTTAGTAAAAAGTGAAATTCGTGAAATAAGAAATAAATCTGAAATGACACGCAAAAACGGTGTGTTCAAAGTCTAGCGTGATTTATTAAACACAACAAACAACAGCAACAATCACACACACACAGCACTACCATGAAATGGCTTATTATTCTAGCTACTGTTGTTGTAAATGTTATTGTTGTCATATGCGTTGGCAGTTGGCCAGAATTTCCCAGTCAACCTGAATTGGCACAACGCCAAGCAAGTTCAACAAACTTGTTTGCAGTTGCTGACTGCGAGAGAGCGCAAACACAACAACAACAACAGCAATAGCAACAGAAGTTTGTTTATAACAAGCTAAGCTACGATAGTAGAAGAGGCAAGCAATGCCAAACCCGTAGACGCCCATTTAATTGCAATAAAAAGCGCAGCGGAAAAATGCTTGCAATTGCCGACTGCGCATCGCGCACGCGCACACGTCAATGCGCGCGTAATTCACAGCGGGAGTTATTGATAAGTAAATGTTTGGATGGAAAAAACAATTAAATGTTAAAAAAACTGCCGAAAAGGTGTGTATTTAAGGAATAAGAGAGAATATTTTTAAATTAAAGCAAAATTAAAGTAATATAATATATTTAGAAAAAAAAATTATTTTATCATATCATATTGTAT
>NW_017537168.1:992767-999785 GCF_001853355.1 Bactrocera latifrons
TTATTTATTTTTTCTTCTAATTTTGAAAAAAATATTTATTCTTTTTATTTATTTTTTCTTCTAAATCTGCTCACTTTTGCTCACCTCATAACACACATATTGAGCATTTAACGCTAATTATGACTGACAAAAATGCGCGTATTTTCCCAACACGCCGGCGCAATTGAATTGTACATAACGAAAACGGCTCAATGACAGCAACAACAATAGCGACAATAGCACATAACAACAAAACAACGATATGCTTTATTAGCAGTTGTTGGCTTAGTAAATTCTTTCTAAAAAAAAGTGTTGTTGTTGTTGTGATGTAATTAGAAAATGTAAAGTACATTTTTAGCATTATTTAACTCATTAAAACAGCGCGACGCGTCAGACACAAAACAAACATTAATTGCATGCTCGCAAGCAAAGTTCAATTGCTGAGGTTGATTTACCTAAGATGTGGGGGAAGCAAAGAGTGCGAAGATCGCATTAAAAGATGGGAATTGCTAAGAGAACAGTAGCTCAATTTGAAGCAAGCGACGGTAGTTGGGGCAGCTAGAAGCGCTACGGTTGGTCCGGTAGAATTCGGTAGCGCTTTTCATAGAAATATAACACTGATTAAGTTGGAGAGTTTATAAAAGCATACTATTTTATAAAATAGATATTTATTTAAGATTTTGTTTTTAAGTACATACTCAAAACTTTAGTGTAGCCAGCCATTTTGATGCAAAATTTTCTTAGTTACGGCTGTAAAGTATACACTTAGGCGAAAGAAGCAATATTTCATATTAATTTTTTTTCATTATGCTGATTAACTACGCTTCTCAAATGATTTAGAAAATATTTGTTTTACTATTTCTTCGATCAGCTGGCTATCTACACTTCTAAAATGGTTTATAAATATATAAATTAGTGAGATTATACAGAAATATCAAAGCACTATGTTATTTAAAGCATACTTTTGGGCGCCCATCATTTTCTTGTTATTTCTTTCAATCAGCAAGGTTTATAAAAAATATAATTTTGAAATTATAACATTCTTAATCCTTACTCTAAGATCATACATAAATATGAAAATATCTTATTGGAAGCATACTTTCAGGCAAACTACACTTTTTCATTATTTAGTTCACGGCGCTGATTAACCATATTTCTCAAATAGTTTATAAAAAATATAATTTTGCAAAAGCGACCCATCTCTTATAATATTTATCTTTGAATTACACAAAAATAGAAATATAAGTTGTTATTTAAAGCATACTTTCAAGCGAACTAAACTTTTCCGTAATTTCTTTTGAACAGCAAGGCATATTAACACTTCTCAAATGGTTTAAAAAATATGGTTTTGAAAAACTAACGTGTCTTCTATAATCTTTGCTGTAAAATTATATAGAAATACTAAAGCAGGTTATTTTTAAAAGCATACATATAGGCGAGCCACACCTTTTCGTTATTGATTTCGATCATAAAATCTTTTCATAGAAGAAATGGACTCAGAGCATTAAAAAAAAACGTATCTATAATGAAAGTTATCTCAGCGAAGCTACAAAGAGTAAGATAAAAAATGTCTAATGGGTTTTCTGAGAAACTTGCGCTAATTTAGTGGGCCCTAAAGCTCAGCTAAAACGATGATAAACTCAAACATATTTCAGAGTAACGCCTCTTTGCTTTTTTTTGGCACTCAAAAGTAATTAATGTGGTAAACCGCAAGTGCAGAATATAGCTCAAATTTAAGCAGCTTAACTTGAGCGTGAAAAACAACAACTAGAAATAACGCCTAATCTCAAAACTGAGAGCTAGTTATACAGAGAAATACATACAAAAAATAAAAAAAAATTATGTAAGAAAAATTGAAATAAAAAGCGCAAAGTAAACAATTTAAGCGCTTAAAGTTTAAAAAGCTGTTTTATATTATTTATATTTCTTACAAAAATAAAACTAATAAAAACGAAATTAAGCCGCTATTAAATGCGCGCTAATGACACTAAAATCGATCACAATAAGTAAATCAAAGCGTTTAAGTATGAAAACCGTGCGACGCTGCTTAATTGCACAGCTGGTAGGCAAGTTCACACCGTAGTAGTGGGCGCAACGCAACGCGGAGATGTGGCGGCGTTGTTTAAAAGGTCTGTCTTTTTAGCCAGAAAATGAAACGATACTTGGAAAATACCAAAAAGCGCCACTAAGCTGAGCAACAAGTTTGGACTTCTCAGTATTAAAAAGTGGAGAGCACGTGGCGTGCTGAGAGCGCGTTTGTATGAGCGCGCATGCAACAGCCGCTAAGTCACATTTCCTTACAACGTTTTACAAAGTCACTACAATTTAATTTTTTCGCTACACTATTATTGTTGTTGCACTACCGCATAATTACATATGTAGCTGTTGCCATGGTACCGGTTCTCTGTTATGCTGCTCATATGAAATTTATTTATTATTTCTCTGTTTTACCCACAATATTGGCGCTCCAATACCCTTGCATACACAGTATGTATGTTTGTATTGGCAGCGCCGCAACATTTACTGCTTATAAACGTCGATAAAACTAGACAACACTCTTATTTGCTTGTGAAACGCTTAACCGCCAACAACTACGCGCACTACAAATACCGCGTAAAGTATACAATATTCGCTCATTAGCCGGTGTAAATTGACAAAGGTGGCTTGTGTGTTGCGCCGCGCGTTATTGACACCGCCAGAGCAGTGAATAGAAGAAGTATACGCCACGGTTAACCGCAAAGTGTGTAAACAATAAATGTGAAAAAAAGTGACAAAAAAAATGTGAAAAAAAGTGACAAAAAGACAAAAACGCAGTAAATACAATTAAAATGTATTTTTAAATAATTTTTTTCTTTATCAATAAAGCCACAAAATACTTTACCGCAGAGTGAAAAAATTGTGCAAAAGTCTTGCGAAAAAAGTGAACTAATTAAAGCTACTCAAATTACTTGGCAGTAATTTAATATTATGATATAATTGAAGTCGCTCTTTCTATTACAAATGGCGAAAGGTAAAAAATAGTAATAAATAAATAAGTAATTGAAAAGYTGTGTGATGAATATTTGTATGGGATGACAAAAATATGCATTCAAAAAATAAAAATTTGCTTCAAAAATGGGCGAAGTTTTAAAGCACAATAGAAAAACAAAAACTATTATAGATAAAAATATGCTAAAATTTTGTTTTAATAAAAAAAAAATAGAAAAATGTGATATAAATTAAAAAATAAAATATTTATGTATAAATAAAGCATAGCAAAGAAGTTTTAAAGGCAATACTCACATAAAAAATATTTATGTATAAAAAAAGCATAAAAAAGAAGTTTTAAAAGCAATACTCACATAACCAGCAAAAAAGTAAACCCCAGTCTTTTTGTAAAAAGTTTCGAGCAAACTTTAAGCATTGCCCGCAATCCTAGTTTATCATTACAAATGTACCGCTAATGCGTACAAAGTGCGCTAACTCAACTGCTAGTTCACTGCATTAAGGTTATGTTGCACAAAATAATATGCGCTCTAAATTACGCTGCACCAACACGAATTAACTGCTCTTTTGCTATTTGAGCATTTCAATTTCATTCCATAGGTCCACAAAATATGTAAGTCGTTTGCGCACTGAAATACCGCAGTTAGCGCTGAATATTTAAGCCAATTTCCCAGCTGCTTTCGCACACGTGTCTCACAAATTTTCACTATGACTTGATTGCACAATTTTCACAAATTTTCACTATGATTTTTTTACACTATTCTCATTACACTATTCTAAACTTTTTTTAACACTTTAAATCACACACACAACACAACATTAACTCAAAATTAATCAAAATTCACTTATTTTTAAAAAGCTTATTATTCCCTTGTTTGTTTACATCAACGCTTTAAATTTACGTTATTCGATGTTATTGTTTTCATTTACCACGCGTTCGCACGCACATCATGTGTGACACGGTGTTATATGGTGTCTGCATGTAAATGGCTGCAATAAATGTAAACAAAAGTGTTATCGATAAATTATTATTTCAGTTAAGAATACCAATAATAATAATTAAATGATGTTTCATTGCAATTTAATGTTACTAAAATTAATTTTATTCCAGAGGCAATAATTGTGAAATACTATACATACATTATTATGTATAGATTTTTAAGTGCATTATTGTAATGAAAAAATGTAAATCGTTAAAAAAACTTAAATTAAAATCTAAACCTGCGACATTAAAAAAATAGGAGCATTAACGATATAAAAAAATTACATGTTAATTCGCAATAAGTTTAAAAATACATCATACGGCACTTATTTACATTTTTGACAGGTTTGCTAAAGCCTAATATTGATTTGTTAAAGCTTTTAAGTGTTTGAATGTCAAATGTGGCGCTCTGTCGTCAGCTATAAATCATTTTACGTATTATCAAAAATTATTACAATTTCAAATTTGTAAAAATTTTGAACTTTTTGAAATTTGGAGACTTTTAGTAAATTATCAAAAATTTTAAATTTGGAGAGATTTTAAGACTTTCTTTATATCAGAAATTATTAAATTTGGAGAAGTTTTGAAATTTGGAGAAATTTTTTAATTTTTTGAAATTTGGAGACTTTTTGAGAAATTTTTTGCTTTTACCAGAATTTATGAAGTTTGGAAAAGTTTCGAAATTTTGAGAAATTTCGTAAGTTTTTGAAATTTGGAGAGATTTTAAAAACTTTATAAAGTTTGCAGATTTCTTAATTTCGAATTTTGATGAAATTTTGTATAATATCAAAAATTATTACAATACATTTTGAAATTTGAAAACAATTTTAACTTTTTAAAATTTGGAGACTTTTTGTATATTAACAAAAATGATTGAGTTTTGAATTTTTATACAATTTTGAACCTTTTGAAGATAGATGAAATTACGTATTTTTTTTTTTTTTGTTTGAATTCGCAGACATTTTAAAAATTGCTTTCGCTAACAATACTTTAACGCTTAAACGAATATTTTACTCGTACAAAAATTATCAATACATAAAAAAAAGAATAAACGCGCAAATTTATTTTACCTAATTTTTTTGAAGCACTCTACAATATCATATAAACATATATTATTAAAACTACAACAATTTATCACTTAAAAATTGCAAATTTCTTTAAATTATTCATGGTAAGCAAGCTTTCTTCTAAAACGAATATTTTCCTCCTGCAAAAATTATCGATTTTTAAAACACACCATGCACAATATTTTCATGAATTCGCTAAAGCAATTTGTGCAATAAGCTTGTAATCTCAATTTGCAAATGCTGCGCTTAATTCTTAGCGCAAAAATCGGCGCAAAAATTATAATGAAATAAATAAGCATAACTGTCAGAAAATAATTAATTAAATGCGCGCAAGAATTGTGTGTAATTTTCGCAGGCAGCAACACACGAAGAAAACAATGCAATTCAAAATATAAACAAAAATAAAAAATAATAAAATAAAAGAAAATGAAATTGAGAAGAAAAGCAAAAACTGCTTTAATAATCAAAGCAAAAACGAAAAACTTGCCTTTAGTAATCAAAACATTAAATTTTGTTGTGAAAACTCGTTTTGGCCACTTAAGAAATGTGTGCCACACTTACGGCATGCTTCGAGAAGCAGCAATTAAGCCCTGCAGACAGCAAAAATAAAAAATAAAAACAAATAAGCAAAGCAGCGCAGGTAAAAGCCTGTCTGCTGTGCAAGAAAATGAGTAATACATAATTTCTCTTTTTTCGCAGCACACTTTTCGAATGCAATGCGTGTAAAACACGTTTAATTGCGCTTTAAAAAAATATTTAAATAAAACCAATGGTTTATTAAACGCTTAAAAATATTTGACAAGCGTCTGCCGCACATATAGTGGGTGAAGCGCGCTGGTAACAGTAACAGGGTAATTAAAAATAAAAATAAACCCAAGTGTAATGATTACATTGAAAATTACTTTGAGTTGTAAGAATATATTTAAATGTATGGCTGCAGACAATTCAATAGTTATTATTGTTGCATTGTTTTTAATGTCCAAGCTGTGAATTTTGCAAATATCATTTGGATATTTCTTGAAATTGTAAACAAAAACATTAACACGCACACATTTGAACAATTAAATGTCATTTATTTGCGCTGGATAATTATGGCAGCAGCTTAGGCCACCAACTTGCATACAAACAAACATATTCAGTGCCTACAAATGGGAATTGTATTTAGTAAGCTTGGCCTCAATTGCGGGCAACGGCCATTTTAGTTGTACTTCTGTGAAACAAAAAACTATATTGACATGCATTGTAAATAAATAATTATAATAGTCCGACGTTAATAATTGAAGAAATCAATTGTTTGTGCAAATCAGTTGTAGTTAGTGGCTTTGGCACTATGACAAGAATGCAAAAAATTTCAAAGTCAACGCATCAGCCAGCGCGCATGTTGAATTGTTTGGCTACTCATTGCTAGCGCATGTAAACAATTCGCTTATGTTGTTGTTGTTGCCAAGCAAGGAAGGGCAATTCTTTACGAATTTTGTTAACTTTTGCTGGGTCAATCAACTAAATGCTTGTTGCTGGTGTGAGGAACTACTGGAACGACATGCAAACTAATTGCAGGCGGGTGCGAAAAAGTAGCACCGTTGATAATTTTTATAACTGTGATGCTATAAGTGCAAAAAAATTGTACAATTCAATTTATTATGCTCTACAATTCATATTCTCCGAATAAAACTAACACAGAATAAATCAAGTTTTACTACAAATCATATTCTCAAAACAAAATTAACACACAACAATTTTCTTATTGATTTGTTTGTTTACATCAAAGCTTTAATTTTACGTTATTCTATAGGATTCGTTGGATTTAATACTAGTTCGCATGCACATTAAAGTATTATAAGCTGTCTGCACGCAAATTTTAAACAAAAATTATGTATCTTATTTACAACAAAAAGTAACATCACTTAAAGTTTTTAACCTAAAAAATAAAATAATGACATAAAAAAGCTCAAATAATTTTAATACTCAGCCGAAGTACCTGTTGATAGTGTTGTTATATGTATTT
>NW_017537168.1:999861-1004233 GCF_001853355.1 Bactrocera latifrons
TTTTTTTTTTTAACTTCAACCTTATTATTTTAATTTTTTTTAGTCAATTTTAATAATTTCTTCTTGAAAAGCACCTTTAAGCTTCTCTAAATTGCATTCCATAAACTGAGAGACCCCATAAACTATCACAACTATTTTTAATATATTGCTATTTTCCCACACATCTCTGCTACAGCTCATATAACCACTCACTCTCTCACTTGTTGCACTCAGTAGCTATTTATGTGCAATATCTAAGCTCTGCTGCTGCATCATCAAGAAAAGGGCTAAACTCAGTAACATAAATATGTATGTATTGTACACGACCGGTTTGGCGAGTGAGTAGCGAAGGTTTTTTCATCATTTTCGTTGTAAATGCTTACTCATAATTAAAGCGAAATGAGTTAAGGTAATAAAAGTGCACGAAAGTCACATTTAAAAAATTTCCAAAGTGTTATATAATAATTTTTAGCATTTTTAATATACAAATATGGCAAGACTATCTTTAGGAAATTAATTTTTTATTATAACAAAACTAATAAAATAAGAGCTTAAATTTAATAGCTTTTAAAAAAGTCTTTTTATTCTAATTAATACAAATTTTATGATTAAAAAAAACCATTTTATTATTATTTATAGCTTTAATTTGGTAGCAAAAAACTTTCGGTGTTAATTCGAAAAGTTTACGCATTCCAAAAATTTTTGTTAACTTTTTTTTGTCTTAAATCTCATTTATTATGCTATTACATATTCCGTTTTGAAAAAAATTAAGTTCGTAGGCTTTCACTAAGCAAAAGCTTTCATCTGCTTGAAAGCTTTCAGTGAGTTTAATGAATTTTTTTAACATATTTGTACCTATTCAATATTGGTTAAGTTGTTTTCGAAGAAAAAGCTCACGAGGCTTTCGCTAAGCGAAAGCTTTCAACTGCTTGAAACTTTCAGTGAGTTTAATGCATTGTTGTAGCATATTTCTACCTACTTAATACTGGTTAAGTTGTTTTCGCAGTTTTGAAAAAAAAGAAAACTTAGAAGCTTTCGCTAAGCTAGACTCTCATATGCATGAAAACGCCGGAGAGTTTAATGCAGTTTTGGAACATACATATGTACATAAGTGCTTGTACGAATGTTATGCTGATTGATTTTTTCACAAAATAAGAAAGCTCTGAAGCTTTCGACTCTCATATGCATGTAGGCATCTAAGGGCTTAATGAATTTTTGGAACATGTATGCATGTACAAATGTAATACTGATTAATCTTTTTCCAATAAAAGAAAGCTCAGAAGCTTTCGCTGAGTTTGAAATCTCATATGCATGTAAATTTCAGTAAGTTCTATGCATTTTTGGAACAGGTTTGTTTATACTACTTATTATGAAAAGTTTTTTCCACAATAAAGAAAGCTTCGAAGCTTTCAGTAAGCTATAACTTTCATATGCATTAAGAAGTAAAAGTTTTTTTTGCAACCAAATAGAACTCTGTAGCTTTCGTTAAGCCAGAATTTCAATAACTATGAAAGCTTTAGTAAGTACAACGCATTTTTGAGTTAAGTATATTTATAGTGCAGACGAAAAAAGATTTTTCTTTGCTATGATAAGAAGCATTGAGCTTTCACTAAGCTAGAGTTTTCATATGCAGAAAAGCTTCATTGCAACTTAAAGACATTTATGCAATGCAGACTACAACTCCTTTTCTTTTTCTTATAAGTTTAACTTTCTGCTATTTAAAGTTATATTGGCATCAACAATCATAACGAGAAGGAAAATAAAAACAACTAACAATAGAACACAAGGTTAATATGCCGCTAAAAGTCACGCTAAGAACAAGTCAAATGTGTGATAAGAAAATTAAAACTGCAAACAAACAGAGCACACAAAAATACAAATTTACATACACATGCACATATTAGCAAATATGAATGCATAATTAATAAAGTTGGAGTCACGATAAATTTTGTGATAATTTCTCTGTACTGTGGTTTTATTGTTCACGATGTTTTTGTTGTAATATTGCAGTTATAGCAACGCTGTATTTGCCATATTCCCCTTTTTATTTCTATTTATATGTCATTTTTCGTGTTCCTAAGCATTTACAACGGCACTTTTATTGGTTTGGCGGAAATACACACGAATGAGTTAATAGCTTTAGAATTAACTCAATGAGTAAGAGAGTTATTTGTCTGCTTGACTGATATTTGTGCTCACTGCTGTTATTTCTGATAAACGAAATCAGTATTTGCAGCGCTCTGACTAATTAATTACCCTACTGACTGACAGTCTGACACTTTCGCTCAATCTCCTACAAAATAGCGGTACTTATCTAAAATTCGCAGTCAAAAAGGGTTTCGTTTACAATCATAAACGTATTAAATCAACATTGAGCACTTGGCTCATAAATTTGGCAAACAAGAAAATAGTAAACCGAGGAAAAAAGTATGTGCAAAAAAAAAAAACCGTAAATAAAGAACGGTACACAGCGGAACCGGTTAGGCGTAAGAAGTATGCAAAGAAAGCGTTGACGTCTAGCAACTATTTTTGACAGATGACAGCTGTTTACAAAAATAGACGTCAGCTCATATTAGTTTAGCTGAAAACGTACTTATGCGCTGATAATTAGGAAATGGAAAAACAAATAGAAGTTTGTTTACGGCTACAGTTTAAATTAGACGCACTGCCTAAGTATTTATAACTTGATAATTGAGAAATCAGACTTGTGAAAATACATATTTACTGTTTAATTGCATTTGTTAATAAAGATAGTGTTCTAATACTGATTTTTAGCACACCAGGCGACGACTCCCAATATTTATTAGCAGCTGCTGAAGTCTATTGACGAAAAATAAATAAGAAAAATAAGTGTGATAGACAAGAAAAATTGTATCTTCGACTGCATCGCAGCTATAATACCTAAAAAAGGACATAAAGGGTTTAAAACTATCTTTAGGTTGATTTTGATCAGTCAGTTTGCACGACAGCTATATGCTTTAGTGAACCGATTTGAACAATTTGTTTGAAGATTGCACCGTTGCCTTAGACAATAGTCTACGCTGAATTTTATGAAGATATACTTTCAAATAATGAACTTTTCCATACTAGAACTTGAGTTTGATCAGTCAGTTTGTATGAAAAGTATATGTTGTAATTGCTCGACAAAAGGATGTGCGCAAAATTTCAGAGCGATATCTCAAAAACTGAGAGACTGATTGGGTTTGATTGAATCGACGCAGCTCATCAAGCTGATTTTTTAATATATTACAATATATATATTATATTATAATATTTATTGGGTCTCCGACGTTTTTTTCTATGTTTACAAATATCGTGGCAAACTTAATTTACGCTGTTCTAGGCACATTTCTTAAAATAAATTAAAAATGCGAAGCACCAAATGTTTCAAACTAACAATATTATCGAAAATCGATTTTTTTGGGTTCATGCAACGCATTTCCACTTATAAGGTGTTCATACTTTTAGTTAATGATATTAAAAAATCATAGCATTGCATCGCAAAAAAGCTTAAAACGGATATGCTGAGCACTTAGCTAACAACTAATTGTGGGTTCATATAGTGACCCAAACAAAGTCTATCAATTATTAATTCTAATTTTATACAAACAATTGTTTGTTGCTTAAACATAACGGCGACAATTTTTATTGCTAAAAGCGCATTAAACACTTTCACATGATTTCAAATGATTTGTTTATTCATCTGCTAGTTGACTAAAAGCAAATATGCTTTAGTGACAATGTACGACAACCCTTAACACACTGCTAATGAAATATTCACGTGCAATTACCACGGGTCTAAAATACTTCTAGAGGCGCAAATTCAATTGAATTTTACTATAATTATAACAATTTTCTCAACAAATACAACACAAAAACTTAGCAGTCGTTACTGACACATTGCAATTCGCACAATCGATTATTTTACCTATCAATAATGCATACTTTACCAATGAAAGCGGCCAATTTGACGTTGTGCAGCAAAGTTTGCTTTAATTATTGAACTTAATTTATTGACATTCTAATTGTCAAATGTCAGCTGGTAGCAAAGCGTTGTTAATTGTTAAACATTTATGCGTATAGGAAGTTTTATGTTATGACTATTAAGGCTATTGGGGAAGAGTTCTATGGATAGTTTAGAAAATTGTATAAATTTTAAAAGTAAAGAATTCTGTAACTTTAAATGCGGGGTTTTATATTGAATTAGTTAGATTGCGGAAAAAGTGTTTGCAAAAAGATTTGTGACTAAACACCAGCAGCGAATGCCAATTAGCTGAGTTGTGACAGCAAAAAATTACGCATACGCCCTGTCAGCTATGAGAATTGTCTTAGAAAGTTTATAAAAACAAGCGAGATTATGAGATAAAAAAATTTTATTTTAATTTGCTAAAAA
>NW_017537168.1:1005580-1048782 GCF_001853355.1 Bactrocera latifrons
TTTATTAATTAAAAGAAAAAAGTTGTATAAGTAAACCGCCAAGCCGACTTATCTATGATAAAATAATCGTACAAAAAGTAACATGTTTTTGAAAAATTGTTGAGCGGAAATTTTTTATTGTCATACTAGAAGTCTCCTGTCTAAAGTGATTTGCTTATCAGCAGACAATCATTGTAAATATTTATAAGACAAGTAATTAAAAATTAAGCACAAATATTAGTGCTCAATATTTCAAAAATACAAGATATCGATAACACTTATGACATAATTATAAATTGAGTTAAGTATCAAAGATTTATAATGAATAAATCCATCACTTGCTGTGATTTGAGAAACAATGAGAGGGTCTTAAGCGGAAACACTGCAAAGTACACATGTCTAGATTTATATAAGCGCAATAAATCTCTACTTTCTCTAACCAAGTTAGCATAAGGGAAGGATTGAGAAGGATTACTTAAGCAGGAAATAACAAATAAAAACAAAATGATTGACAGATAATGAATTGAAAATCAGAATTGTGATAAATAAGTGCAGAATAAATTATTGCTGACTGATAACAGCGCTTGGATGATTAATTGCGAAAATGCATTACTTTTGACGGCAATGAAATACGCATACGCGCTTGCAACAAATTAACTAAAGACAGGTGCTGTCGCGCACGCGCTTTCAAAAAAGAATAAATAAATTAAAAGTTATATTTTCTGCTGATTTGAATTGCGTTTGAGTGGCGCGTGTACGAATCTGTTCATCAATTACATGCATGCGTCCAAATGTTAGATATATTTATATATTTGCATATTCGTAATTTAATTTATCCTTTTTCGTTCATTTACTGATAAGAATGCGTAAATTGGTTTGGTGATTTAGTATATTGACCACAGTTGGCTAAGTAAAAATGATGAATCACATATGCTCACAAAAAATATGCTTAGCCATGAATAAGAATGATTGTTTTGCGGCTTCATAACTGTATTGTATACTAATGCGAAGAAAAAATGTATTAATAATGAATGGTCGGCAGCTGATATATTTTTCTCATTGGTTTCTTTAACATTTTTATATTTCATATTTAACATTTTATGACATTTTTTAATTTTTTTTTTTTTTGTTGAAATATTTGTTTTAATTTTTTTTTAATTTTTTTCAATTTTTATTTAATTTTATTTATTTTTCATTTTCATATAATTGAATTTTTGTCAAAACGTTAAATTTTGCATTGCAACCTTGTTTCATTATTTACGGCAAAATTATACACATTACTGTACTACTTCGCAACTATTTAAACTAACCACAATCTATTATGTAATACGTGCGCCTATTATTTAATTGTAAACTAAAATTAAATCACATGTGTTTTCTATTTGTTATCATTGCTATTAACGGTCTATCAAACCGGCGTGACTGAGCTGCTAAGAGCTATTTAAATTATTATTTTGCAGTATTTTTTCGTTTTTTGTCAACAACACTTAAGGTGTTGGCAAGAACGCATGCCAAAAGGCAAATTAATAATGATATAAGAATAATAATTTTATTTTTAACAATACATACATATTGATAAACAAAAGTACATACATATATACTAACTATGTACACATGATGTGTTAGGCGCATAAATGGCATTGAGCGAAGAGACTTTATTATAAAATTATCATGAATTATTAAATACAGCTGCAAACAACTACGCTACATACTGTCATTTGCACGTTGTACATATGCAGTTACGCGTCAGCAGCGCAGTTAGTGCGACCCCACTCACGCCAAACAGCTGTTTCAAGTGTTACCCACACCTTATTTATGACAGGCAATGCGCACACTGTGCTAAACAGCAGGCGCTCAGCAACATTGCCAGCAGCGTGTTCATAAATCATTTCGCTCAAAAACCGTTACTCTTGTCGCTCCTGTCACTCTGCGCTCACCCACAGCACTTAATAGTTACATGAGGTACACTCATCAGTCATTGCACAGCGCTCCATCAAGCTTCACAGTGTAAATAAACAATACTAGCTAGCATTGCTGTTAGTTAATGATTATTTTTTGTTTTTGTTGCTGTAATTTAGCACTTGTTGTTCAATGTAATGTATAGTAATCACGTTGATAAGTAAATAATAAATATATGCGCGCATTAATAATAATATTAATTTATTGACACTTTTTGTTGTCGCCGCTAGTAACTTTATTTAATAGAATTATTGTTGTAGGCGCTCGTTGGTTCAATGAGCAATTTGTGTTCCGTATTACGTATGCAGATATTTGAATTGTAGCTTTTGTTTTTGTTGTTTTTATATTTGCAGTATTATTTTCCTGTGTTCAAGCGGCGACAGTTGAATAATGTTTGCATAAAAAGGATTTTGAAAAGTTATTAGTGGCAACCTTATAGCTTATTGAGTAGTTTGAGTGTTTGTCGTTATTGTAATATTTGAAAAGTTATACTGATTCCTCCAAAAACAATTTTTGTATGCCATAAAACCGTTATTTATGCCAAAAAATTAAATCCACTCAAGCACTTATTGAGTAAAATGTTTTCACACTCAGTGATTTACCGTTAGTTGTATTTTCGATTTTGCGTAATAAACACAAATCCGTTTTATTTATTCAAAAATAATTTTGTAAACCATAAAACCGTTATTTATGCTAAAAAACCAAATCCACTCAAGCCTTTATTGAGTACAATGTTTTCACACTCAGTGATTTACCGTTAGTTGTATTTTCGGTTTTAGGTAATGAACACAATCCGTTTTGTTTATTCAAAAATAATTTTTGTAAACCAAAAAACCGTTATTTATGCTAAAAAATCAAATCCACTCAAGCATTTATTGAGTAAAATGTTTTCACACTCAGTGATTTACCGTTAGTTGTATTTTCGGTTTTTGATAATGAACACAAATCCGTTTTATTTATTCAAAAATAATTTTTGTAAACCATAAAACCGTTATTTATGCTAANGTTGTATTTTCGGTTTTTGATAATGAACACAAATCCGTTTTATTTATTCAAAAATAATTTTTGTAAACCATAAAACCGTTATTTATGCTAAAAAATCAAATCCACTCAAGCATTTATTGAGTACAGTGTTTTCACACTCAGTGATTTACCTTTGGTTGTATTTTCGATTTTTGATAATGAATCCGTTTTATTTGTTACAAGTTGCTCAATTGTACACTCAAAACTCATTATGTTGAACAACTCACAAATTAACTCAGTGATTGAGTAGTTTGACATTTGTGCTGCTATATTAAGATACTTCTTTAAGTGCCGTTTTCTCAATGTTTGCTTAGCGACAATCTGTCACTTCTAAATTCACTCTACTTAAAATCATTTCAAATCCAAAAATCACAAAAACAGGTTCGGATTCGCTAAAAAATTGAAATTATTAACAAAAAATATTATTCCTTCGAGCATATCAAAAAGTCGTATGGAATTTTCAAGTCGATCGTGACGTTTCAGCAAAACTTTCCACTGCGACTGTGAAAACAGCGTTGCAAAAACACGTTTAAAGTATTGGGAGTCATTTATACTGAGTTGAAGAAATCTGACAAATACGTTCCTATCTCCGGAGATTATCTTCAAATTTCGGAGAATAAACATACGTTCAAATGATGCTCAGCATTCATTATTGGATAATATTCGGCCGAAAAGAGCTGTCATTCAAAAAATAAATGCCGAAGAATGTTCTTTCGAATTCTCCAATAAATTTGAAGTTTCTGTGTTTTTTCTTTGAAGAAATAGTTATAACCCCTTAAAGCAATCTTCAGCTGATTTAAACACAAAAACTTTCAGAGCATTAAATCAAAGGTTTCGCATTTCCAAACAACAGAAATAGTCAGCTGTAATTCATGCTTTGCAGCAGTAACACAAGTCGTCTGTATATACAGCAATTGCTGCATTTTTTCACTAACTTCAAATCAACCCAATCTCAGTGTCATAAAATTAGCATGCTTGAAAAGAAAACTACTAAAATGTTGCTCTGCCGAATATTAATTACACCTGCACGTAAGAGATTTTTTTGTGGAATAGATAAGCAATTTTTTTTTACAACTTCTATAGTGTGTACCATGTTAATGGCGATAATTAAGCTCGTAAAGATTTGCATATTTTCATACGTACTCAAAGTTAATGAGTCAATTGAGATATTAAAATAAAAACATTTCTCCTTAGAACACGTGAATAGTGTGTCAGATTATTTAAGCATACGTATAATCACGCTCTACCCTGACTCGTAACTCACTTTGCGCGTATAACAGGTGTTAGTGTGTGAATTTTAAGCGAAGTTAGATTTCTTCTGAATGTTTAATAAAACTAGCTAGCAATGCATTATATGTAGTATTATAGTTCCGCCTATATAAAATTTATGAGGCTTAGCGAAATTGCAAATTATGACTGGGGTAATGAAGATAAGTTGATAAATATTTTTTTGTACTTATAAATAAATAACGGAAACAGTTTAACTAAAAGCGTAATACAATGAAACAAAAATTAAAAGAAGAAAAAATCAAATCACAAAAACTTAAAAAAAAAATATAATAAAAAATTTTTAAGACAAAGTACTAAAAGTTTATACATTATATTAACAAAATGTATAAACTTTTAGTACTTTGTCTTAAAAATTTTTTATAGATGTGTATAAGAGACAGGTATACGGCTATTCCTAGGCATCCGAAAACTGTTTAATCTTTTAATTTTTTTCAAACATTTTTTTAAAACATATTTTATACACATCTCTTTCAGAATATAATGAGACGTTTCTGGAGCAAACTTTCCATTATATTGAATATGTACTACATCAGCCATTGGCACGTGACACACAACTATGCGAAGAGGATACTACCGGTACACCGTTAGATGAGTTTCCTGAACTTTTCACGGGTATGTACATAAATGATAACAAAAACAACAATATAATAAAAGCATAAAACAAACAAATCTAAAAATGTGCATACTATTTCACATGCGGAGAGCGTACATGCATAAAGCTTGCAAATAGAAAAAATATCGGCAAACAGCCTTAAAGCTTTGCATAAAACTTACAATTAGAAAAAATGTCGACAAACCAATGTAAAGCTTTGCATAAAGCTTACATGTAGAAAAAATATCAGCAAACAGCCTTAAAGCTTTGAAAGCTTGGTGTAAATTGCTAGTGCGAAAATATAAATACATATTTAATTATTTCAAATTTAGCTGCTATTTTTTTACTAGCTGTTAAAAGCGCAGACAGTTTTAAATAATTCACAGAATTGTATAAAAAAGCTTTTTGCGCTTAAGCGATTTTGCTGCAAAAATATATAGATATTTTAAAAAACTATAAGCGTGAAACTATAACTTGTAAAGCTTTCAAAGCTTAAAAGCTCAACTTTTATAATTCAGCTTTAGGTCAAAATAAATGTTGAACTCTAGAATTCCGAAATCCATATCGAAGTATTTAAATAAAAGCTTTCAATAATTTGTAATTAAGTTTGAAAAACTCTAGCATACGCAAAGCTCTGGAAGCTCCGTTCATATTAATAAAAATATACATAAATTGATACTTATTTAAAAAGTAGTTGCTGTTTTTTACTAACCATTAAAAGCTCGCAATGTTGTAAATAATGCACAGAAATTTATTAAAAAAAAAAGCTCGCAAGCGCCTTCATTATTTTTAAATAAAGATAAAAATTAGCTGGAATAATATTTCGATATTTTTTAAAACTCTTATAGAAAAAACTTCCACGCCAAAAAATTAAAAGAAACGAAAACACCTCGCCAAATAAGCTTTCAAAGCTCAATTTTTCTTTTTCAAAATGAGCTTAAAAGAAAATTGTGAACTATTCACTCCAAAAAATCTGCAAAAGCTTAAAAGCTTTTCGGCAATTCATAATTAAACCTACATTTTTATAACTACGTGGAAAAGCTCTAGTTCTGCATCTGCTTAGGAAGCATGAAAGCTCCAAATTTGCCAAATATGCAATGAAGAATGCATGCTTGTGGCGTAAATTTAAAAAACTCAGTTCAAAATTGAGTAAAAGTTTTAAAGTAGATCTCTGGATATTTTGAAAGCTCAAAATCTTGAGTTTTTAATAGTTTTGATTTGAGCTTTTGAAATCGACAGTACACACTGAATGTATTTGCTGTACAGCAGTTAAAAAACTTTTAAAAAAATTTTAGTAATTTGTAATTAAGTTGAAATTTTTAGAAAAACCTTAAAAAGCTCATGTTTTGCATCAGTTTAAAAAGCATAAAAGCTGGATTATACAATGCAAAATTCAATAACAAACAAAAATTTTCTAAATTATCAGCTTTTAAAAGCTTTGAGTTAAAAAAATTATTGTTAAAGGCTTCGTTGAAAAAAATTCCAGGAAAGTTTTTCGTCTACCCCAGTGTTATGTATAAAAATATCAACATGTGGGCTATGTATAATAGCTTATCTCATTAAAAACTTTAATACAAATAATTATTGTTTTATAACATTTTCACAATGCTTATCGATACTAACACATATTGAAATTATAAGTACCCCGCAGAGTTCATCAATTCTTTTTTAATCGGCCGGCATCAGTAAATTTGCAGTAAAGTTCTTTTTAATTGATTTATTATCAACATTGTAAGTGCCTAACTCAGTGGAATCCAATTAAAAAGTAGGGAAAACCCGCTAATTAGAAGGTGGTAGCAATCTTAAGGAGGCGATTTCTGAGATTATTTCTAAGAGGCCGAAAATTTACCGATTAAAAAATATATACTATATGTAGAGTTGTTTTGCTGGTGTTGATTTTTTTACAAAAATACTTATAGAATATAGAAAGAACCTTATGGAATAAAAATTTTAGGTAAAAAAATTATTAAAGTAATACTGTCTTTGTAAAAAACAAAAAAAAATTTCGGAATGAAATTTTTTATTAAGAAAAGTATAGCCTTTTTGCTAAAATTCTCGCAACAAAATTAATGATAATAAATTTTAATGAAAAATATTTAAAAATCACTTACCAAACTTAACACTCTTCACCTCTCTTCTCCTCCGAACAGTGGAGCAATTACGTCAAGGCTGGGTCGTGTTGCATGTCTTTGCCGCCGTCTATTTCTTCATACTGCTCGCTATTATTTGCAACGACTATTTCCTGCCCACCGTCGAATGTATATGTGAAGATTTGAATTTATCCAAAGATGTCGCTGCGGCGACTTTTATGGCCACCGCCACCTCAATGCCCGAATTCTTTACGAATACGATAAGTACGCTCATAACGGATTCGGATATGGGTTTGGGCACGATTATCGGTTCGCTGATGTTCAATACATTGGGCGTGGCTGCGTTGGGGGCGTTGTGCATAAAAAAGGTAAGTCAGTAGTAGTAAACGCGGCGTATACGCAACCAGTTATATTTTTATATTTTAATTTCAATCTCATTTTTAAACGCTCTTTCACAGCCCGTTCAGCTGGACTGGTGGCCTATAGCGCGTGATTGTGTCATATATAGTTTTAATACAATTGTACTAATTATACTCGCCTGGGGTGGCTATGTCAGCTTCACCGAGTCATGCATCATGATGGGTTTCCTCATTTTCTACTATTTGCTCACCTTTAACAACAACAAATTTATGCCAGCCATACGTGTTTTCGTGGAGGATAAGATGAATTGCTGCATATCGAAGCGATATGGTGAGTAAGCATAAGAAAAAAAGCTGAAATAAAGAAAATAAAAAACTTTAAAACACAAAAAAAAATGAAAAACTTTTAAAACAAAAAACAAAGATATAATAATTTAATAAATAAAAAATAATAATTTCATTAAAGCGGAAAAAAGTTCAGAGAAAAAATATATTTTGAAAAAAATGGAAAACATGGATTGAGGAGAAGAAATATATATTAAAAATGAGAAAAATATTTTCATGAAAACTGATTTTCAAAAAAAACATTGTGCATTAACGATAATTAATCGATAATTGTGGGCTATTCTACTTAAATAAATACATATTAAATTATATTTATGCAATTATTAGTACTTTAATATTTATATTTGTATTTATTATTATATTTTTGTCAAAAGTAATAATTTTTATATATTTTTTCAAATATTTAATTATTATTATTTTTATAATTTTAATTATTTCTCCAGTATTTATAAATTTTTTTATTATATTTTAACTATTATTTAGTATATTTTATTTTATTTTTAATATTTAATTTTCTTCTTCTACAGATTTTACCGAGCCACCAGAGAATAGCGCTAAGGCGCGACTGCCGCTTAAAAAGGATCATCTGGGCGGTGATGGGCTATTTGTGATAAATTTACCCGATAATACCTCATCGACAGTGAACTTGACGCATTCAAAAAGTTGTAAGTTCATAAAAAATTATAGAAATATAGAAAAAATATATAAAATTTCGAAATAAATATTTTCATTAAAAAATTATGATATTTAAGATGTGTATAAGAGACAGGTATAAAATTGTTAATTATTAGAATAACATTATACTGTAGCATTTAATGAAAAAAAAATTATTTTTAAAATTTTTAAATTATTTTTTTTTAATAAAAATGTTAATTTTGTCGACTTTCATATTGTAAGGTTTAATACAAATTAAAAAAGTTTTAACTAACGTTTTTAACTCTGCAGATACTAGCGACGAAAGCGATGATGTGCCACCGCAGCCGCAACCGCAAAAACTCTTCTCACTGCCACATGGTGAGACGGCATTTCGAAAATTTTGGTGGGCCTTCACATTTCCCATTAAATTTACACTCACATTTGTTATACCCCATCCCGCTTATCATCGTCGCCTCTATCCACTGTCATTTGTGATGTGCATCATTGCGATTGGTCTCAATGCTTATATGATTGTGTGGATGTTGACCGCATTTGGTGAGTAAAAATTATTTTATACCCATTTTTATTATATGATAATAATGTAAATCAAATTAATTCGACTGTGCAAAGTAATTAATGAAAATTACGTATAAATTAATCAGAGATAATTTGTCGCAGTGACTTTCGTCATTTTATGTTAATTAAATTTATAGTTAATAAAGGCGGGATTTATTTATCTCAAAGTCAATCTAACTGACAACAAATCCGTCAAATAAAAAATGTACATTTCCTAATTAAACATTAAACAGCCGCTTGATTGTTCTGTAATTAGCAAATTCTGGGATTTACAAACTAGATTACACAATGTATGTGGAATGATCATTATATGAAGATATTGAGTAGAATTACCCATTAACTGTGAAAAGTTTGCATCTGAGCTAAATTCTCTAGGCGGAAGTTTGTGTCCGAGCTAGTTCTAAATTTAAAATGTTCGCGTCTTTGCTTAATCAATTGACTGTTAGGAGGTTTGCGCCTATACTAATTTCATTTTTAGTGATGTGAAAATATTATACGCTGACCGATCACGCGTTCTTGCTGGCTTAAAAACAAATGTCTGATGTGATGTATATATGATGTGATCACGAAGAAAAATCGAAAAAAAAGTTTAAAAGTTTTTTTATATATTATATACTATAATAATAAGTTATAATTAAAAAAAATATATATATAAACATAAATATATATATTTTTTTATTCTATTACAGGTGTTGCGGTAAATGTACCTGAAATAATTATGGGACTCACCTTCTTGGCGGCCGGTTCAACTATGCCCGAGGCGGTTTCCAGCTGTATTTCATTGCGCAATGGTGAGTAGAGAATCTCTCTGTCTCTGTCTTACGTCTTAAATTTTGTATTCACATATAATTTTCTGACGTCACATTAGCGAACATATGGGAACTAACACATTTCGCACTATTTTCACTTTTTTAAAAAGTAGCACTCACTCTCTCACTGTTTTTTTTATTCTCTTTCACCTTAATATGTCTTCTCACTCTATCTTTAGACTTTTTAAAAACTCACTTTTGACCAATTTAACAACACACACTCTCTCTCTCTCTTCTTTCACTATACATCTTATCGCTCACTTTTCCAATCAATCAAATAATATTATATCTACTATATCACTCTCGTTCTCTCTCTCTTTTTTAGGTGAAAACGGCATTGGCGTCTCCAACTCGCTGGGCGCCAACTCACTTGCCATCCTACTCTCGCTGGGTGTGCCATGGTTTATTAAAAATTGCATGAATTATGGCAAAACAGATGGCAGCGCTATGATTCAGATTGCCGCGCAAGGTATTGAATTCAACATTATCATTCTGCTACTCTGCACCTTATCGCTCTTCCTCGTATTGAGTTTTAGCGGTTATCGGCTGACGAAACGCGCAGGCATAGCCTTGATCGGCGTCTACTTAGTATTCATTGTCCTGCAGATTTTGATTGAGATGAATGTGTTCTTCCCAAAACAATGCTAGTGAGCAAAACGAAAATCGTAAAAATGGATGGTTGAAAAGTAGTGTGTTGTGAAACTATTTCTAGTATTTTCTTTTATATTTTTATAAAAAAACAACATTTTTTTACGTGAGCTAATTAAGACTGTTTAGTACTATAAGTACGATGTATAAAAACACCAAATCTATTTAATTACACAATGCGAAGCCAAATTTTAGCTGTTGAATTTTTAGGTTATGTAATTTTTAAGTTGTAAATTTAGTATCTAAAGTTTAGCATTTGCCTATGTACTTGTACACCGATTTTAGTTAATATTATTGTATGTATGTAGATATATTTTTTTTTTTTTTTTTTGTATTACAAATTAGCCGAAAATTGTGCTATAGCCAATTAATTAGTGCCAGAAATAGAAATAGGCGGCTGGAAAATTCTGCGTAGGTACACTATATGTATGTATAAGACCGCTTCGCAATAGAAAGGCTATGTAAACTTGTACTTAATGAATATATACTCTGCTGAGTAATAAGTATATTAGCTTATTTATTATTATTAGATGTTTTTAATACTGTTGAGTATAAAGTTGAGAATAATGTGTATGTAAATAAATTTACAATTAAAACTTTAGAAGTTGAATTATGTAAAATAATACGTCAGACGTATCAGCTTTGGCGATAGCTAGTGCTAAGTATGCTCAATAACTTTTCATATTTAATTGAGTTTTTTAGAGAACCAAAATTATTTAATTTCATCTTACCTCGTATTTTTTCTAAATTTGAATCCGGTTTTGAATTTTCCTAAGAGCTAACAAAAAATAATTTTCGCCGCAACAACATACATAAATCTTGAAACTGCTTTCACCAACCGCACACACAAGAGACGACAAACATTCATACTAAAAATGTAAAATATATAAACAACGAATTAGCATGTAAGCAAGTGATGTAATAAAAACGGAAAATAAATCATTTTTAAGCAATTACACAAAGTCTTTTATTAATGTGGATAACCAAAAGTGTAGAAAATGTATATAATATAGAATAATAAAAAGTTTATATGAAAATAAAGTATTTGTAAAATATTTTGAAAACTTGTTTGAGCTAAAAATAAAGTAAAAACAAAAAGTATTTGTTAAATAATTACTACTAATTAACTACAAATAAGTGCAAAAAAAATAATAATAATAAATAAAATAAAATACTAATATACATACATATGTATGTATATGTGTTTTTAATACAGTAGTCTTTCACTATTTCAGCTAAAGTAAAAAATCTCTTAATTTTCTTTTAATTCGTACTTTTATTTTTAGTTGGCGTTTTTTCTTTCTTTAGCAGGTATAATTATTGTAAAGATTTTTTTTTTTAATTTATGGAGTAAATGTTTTTAGCACTAAGAAAAAATATATACAATTATGTATTTGTTTATATATTTATGTTTATTTTGAATTATGTAATGATTAAATACTAGTTTTTGGGTCTTACAAAATGACTCGAAAGAACTTTTATGTCTTCATAAAATAATATTTTATTAATCAAATAAAAAAATTAAATATTAAATAGAATTTAAAATGCGCCTAAACGAAAATATACGCTCTTCCATGGCCAAGACAACTTTTGAAAGTTTATAAAAATCAACAAATTAATATAATACCAGCAACTAAAGCTCGGAATATTTCTTTATTTAACGTTAATTGAGTTAAAATTTTCCTTCAACTAATTATCTATGCCAGTTCTTAATCTAACAATATTTTAATACAAATTTATTAACAAAAAGAAAAAATTTTGAAAACCGATTCAGTGCAAAAAAAAATAAACTAAACAAGCAGTAGAGGTGCATTTATTTACAGTGTAAAAAAATATTCATTTTCTAGAAACTTTGAAAATTATGAGTTTATGCCACATTGTGTTCGAATAATTCATAAAATAAACGTACAAATTAATAGTTAAATTTGTCAATTATTTAAAAATTTGTTGTTTTCGCTTAAAATATTAGACAGTGGAACTAATAGCAATTGCTCCGAAATTTTAAAAATATCGAGGTTATTTATTATTAAGATCATAAAATTTGTAATTAAATTAATTCTTTTTGTTACCGCTTAAAAAATTAATATATAAATAAATAATAAGAATAATATATTCAACTAAAAAAAATCGAATAAGCACTTTCAGCAAATAATTACTTACTCTTAAACATATTTTTTTCAACGTTATTTGTTTTATTTGGTATCGTGTATATATGTATGTATTAAATGTAGTATATATGTAATGTATGTATGTTTGTGTGTGTCATTCATTAATCAATGCATTTATTACAATGAAATTACTTTATTTACACGCGTTTCCAATTGCAGTGAAATTGCATGTAAAAAAATTAAATTATACATGCTTTGTCATTTAATGTTCATTTTACATTACGAACGTCGCTTTAGCGAGGCGCAGCCTTGTTTTCATCTAAATTTGAACTTAACGTATTATTCTTATTATTTCACGTTACAACTATTACTAAATAAATAAATAAATTTAAATGTATATAGGCAATATATTTGACTTTGACTGTTTTACTTTTTAATTAATTAAAAATAACTACATAGTAAATATGCTTTAATAGAAGTCCTTTAGCACTTGATTCTTGCTTATTCGATTTTACGTTTTATTACCTGCATTTTGGGTAGTTGGCTCACTCTTTCCATGAAATTCATTTTGTTTTACTATGCTAAATACTTTAGCGCGTTTTTTTTTATAATTTTTCGCTTCGCTACGACTACCGCATAAATTGAAATGTATTACATTTTTAATTCTTCAATTATAACGCCCGCACGTAGAACGCATCGTTACTACCTAATTAAGTACAACAATGATAGACATGTCCGCCACTTTTCATTGTGTATTCATTATACGCCAATTTGCTGTAACTGCTATGCACCTGTGCAGACTCAAGTGAGTTTTGCAGGGATTTGCAAGAGAATTGTCGATGATTAGTACCATCCTAGAAAAGAAAATTAGCAATAACGTAATTAAAGCTCGAAAGCAGGTGAAATATTTGAACAAAAAATTCCAGCATACGCTTCTAAAATTTGCGCCTTCTGAATCATGCACCATTTTCAGTTTGCTACACACTTCACAGCACAGCATCTTGAAAAAATTCATTAGAACACTTACCTTAGGTTGTATGGGAAAACAACACCAGAGTATAAACGCTATAAATGCCACCAGCGTGCCCACCAGCAGTATGAAATCCTCGATTGTCTATTGAAATAAATACCCAGAAATTAAAATTTTAAACTCAATTGTTGTAAAGTGAATTTTTATATGCAAATTTGAAAGCACTTACCGGTTCATCACCCAACAATACATGATTGATCAGATATGCGAAATCATCGAAGGGCGTCATGTCTGTTACGAAAACCCTCTACAATGCTTCTATACGTTTTTTATTATCGCTATTGGGTTTTTTGTTCGCTCCAAGTAGCAAATCACTATGGTAGACTTTAATCTGCAAGCCCCCAGTTGCCTTGAAGTTTTTCGTTATTTTATGTACTTTTATTGATAGCCGGTAATTTGTTCTTACCAGTAAACGAACGACTTTACAAGTTCTTTATTCCTTTACAACAATAACTTCTGACAATGTTGGTGTTGATTTAAAACTATTTCAAATCGTGTATACCCGTTTAAAAGTAATTTTTTCCTATTTTTTGCTTTTATAATAGTCCTTAATGATGGATATATTAATATGCAAACCACTTTGTTTTGTGTTTTTGATAGAATTGCATGATAGTGTTTGTCAAAGAGTAGGGCCATGGTCGATTGCGTTGCCAACTTCCATTTACATATTAAATGTTATTACCAACTATAGTTTTTTTTTACAAATGTTTTATATTATATAAAGCATTGGTTTTTAAATTTATTTATAAAATTTTACATTCTTCGCATAATTTGCCGTACATTGCTATAGACCATTGTTATAAAAAAATAAAAAATTAATACAAATTTTCCTTCGTTTCTCCTGCAAAAGCCATTGTTATCCCACAGAACGTATACGTTCTCCAGAGAACGTTTATAATTAATAATTAATAAGTAGAAAGTATAAAATTATAAACGTTCTCTGTACTTATCTTATCAAACTACATTAATTAAATATTTAGGTAGCAACATAAACATGACTATATTATATGTTTCCAAAGATTTCAAGGAATTCATCATGAAATAGTTCAATCTGTAAGTACATGCTTGTGGGCTTTAATATAAAATACATAGGAAATTATCTATAAATTATATGCTGAGTCGTTTGCGCATTCCAAATATACGAATCATTCAAATTATCATAGTCTTTCTCATTTAACTCTCAAAATCTTTAATTCGGTAATTTTCGTGCCCCTGATGTAAACTGTGAGGAAACACGCTTAAAAATTTTCTTTGATGAAACACGCTCATCCAAAACAGTACCCCTTCGAAGGATTAAATGTCGAAAGTTGGCATAGCAGTGAACCTTCTCTATGATAAACCTTCTCTAGCTATCCATACAATTTTAGTTAACAATAGTAGCAAAATTTCAAGTGAAACACCCTTTAATCGCGACATCATTCTGCAATTCCTTATATATGCCGGCATCTCTTTCTCTCATTTGTAATTCTAGCCAGTAACATGTAGTATTGCCGAGTGCATATTAGCTCGTGTTCAAATTGGAACGTATTCTTACAGGGTTGCTGTTGGTTAATTTTTGAAACGAATTTTCTAAATGAAATTATTAACAATGAGAGACTTTGACGACAAAACTTTACAATAATTTTATTTTCGAAAAGTTTTATTGAAAAATATCATAAATTTGGAATTTATTAAGAACGCTTGTCACATATATGCAATAAGTTGCTATTCAACCAAGCAATGTACACCCGATAAGCAACTCTGGCATTTGGATTTTCTTATTCATTGTCCTATTGCCAAACAGCAAAAGCGAAATCAGTTCGTTTCGTTCGCTCACTCGTTCGCCGCGTTGCTTTTTAACCATTGTCGTCGTCGTTCTTTGGTAGAAATAGCAAAGGAAGAAGCAGAGCTGTGTGGAAGAAGAAAAAGGCAGCAGCAATCAAAGGAGAATCTTCTTTCTTTTGTGTGTGTTGTGTGTGAATTTCAATACAAAAAATTTTCACTAGCCCAAGCTAAAAAATAATTGTGGTTTTATGTGTTGAAAATTATTTAAAAAAATGCGGAATAAACCAACGCAAGTATGGTGATTGTATGTGAGTGAGACGCGCGTGTAATTTTGCAGATATTGTTGGTGAAAAGAAAAAATATTTTGTGTGGCCATTTGCAAGTGCGGTGTTCGTCGTCGTCGTCCCGCAAAGCACCGCCCGCGCCAAGTGTCTGTGTTTGTGCGCGTGTGTGTGTGCGGTAGCCGTTGGTGCGTCGTCTTTGTCGTCATTGTCGCCGCCGCCGCCGCCTATATAAAATTGGACTGGCGGACGAACTGTTTTTCCGTTTTGATCAATCTATATTTGTGTAATTCAGTACTTTTTGAATTTGACGACGACGGTGTAATTTTCATATAAGATAAATTTGAAATATTTCAAAAACAGTGTTTGTGCCACTAAGTTTTTGAGCGCCAAGAGCCAATTGGATATGGATATTTCAACGCCAGCTTTGAACGATACAAAATCGCTGTACCGATGAATGAACGACGCCAGTGACGCGGGCCAATACTCAGCCAACAGCGAGTCGGCAACAACGAAACAAATGCCCTGTGGCCGGGAAAATAAAAGGTGCGCTAAATAATCTAATAAATATTGTATTGTGTTCAACTACATAATCTAAAATACAGTTATTAGTTAAAATTAGAAATAGGATATTGCAAAATATTGCTAAAATCGCCAGAAATTACTTTTTCTGGGTGTAGCGACTGTGACTGTAGCAGAACGTCGCTGCTGTCGACGTCGTCGTCGCTGTCACAACCTGAGCCATGTAAAACCGACAGAAAGGTAGGAAAAGTAGAAGCTAGAACCAGCAAACATCATAAAAACGATGAAGAAGCATTGCATAAAAGAGAAACGAAAAGTGTAGCAATAAGAAAGAAGGGTAATATAAGATTGGCATAAAAAGTAAACGAAGAGTGGGATGAAATAGAAGTAATTAAAAAGGAAATTTGGAGAAAAATTGTGCAGACGCGTTGAGCAGAGCAAAAGAAATACTGACGCCGCCGCCGCTGCTTTTGCTGCGCATTCTCGCATTGCCGACGTCATAAGATATGAGTACGAAAGAGCATATTTGGGAGTACAAAGAGCGAATGGCCATGAGCAATATTAAAGCACAATAACAGTAGAGACAGAAACAAAAAAAAAAATTAAACACAGCAACGACAGTGGGAGCTGTAGCAACAGCAATGCCAACAAAAGCAAATAGGAAAATTTTATGTGAAGAGGGAAGAAATTCAGTGACGCGCTGCCTCGCTGTATGCGTAGTTGTATGAAAAACATCGAAAAAATAACAATATAAAGCGGTAGAGCTGAATTCGAGTTTTGGCGTTGTTGCTGTGTCGTACAAACGCATTGCGCGGTGCTGGTGGCGGCGTTATTATTGTTATTTTTATTTGCTGTTCACTTGGTTGGCCTTTGTTGTTGCTACCGCGCTGCTGCTGCTTCTTATTAGTATTTTTTGTGCTGCCACACTCGTCTGCTAATTATAATGGTGGTTGCTGTCTGCGTTTTTTACTTACTGCCTTGCGCGTATGTGTGTGTGAATTGGTATTATTTGTGTGTTTGTTTTACCCAGTGTTGCATTTGTATTTTTACTTTGACTATGGAGTTCAACGTGAATTTAGAATTAGGCTGATGTCTGATTGTTGGCGTTGAAGTTGCTCGGTGACAAACAGCGTGCTGCACAAAACATAAAAAGTTGTATAGATTACTTATCAAATAATATGCAGGAGTATCAAGCAGATGCCTTGTTTACTTTTAAAGCAGACAGGTGGAAAGAAACAATGAATTTTTGTTTAATTTGATCCGGCTTCAAACTTTATGTTAACCGAAGATAGTCTTCTTCTTTACTGGCGTAGAGACCGCCTTTGCAAATATAGCCGAGTTAACAACAGCGCTAAAGTTATTTCTGCTTTCGCAAAGAGGCGCCAATTGGAGATTCCACCTGGTTTTTCCAACGCACTGAATGTTTTCCTTTTCCTCTGCTTCCCTCGCCCCCCGGGTATTGCGTCGAATACCTTCAGAGCTAGACTATGTCAATATCGTCGTATATCTCATACAGCCCATCGTTCCATCGAATGCTATATGCGCCGTGGCCAACTTCACTTGGGAGTGGCCAGAAACGATTCTTTTACATATGACTGAAGCAGCTCACAACTTCCGGTCCTAGACCTAGTATCCGCTGGGTAGCCAGAAAACATCCGTTTGAAGGCGAGCTAAAATGAGAACGCGAAACGTCCCCTCCACAGGGTTTTGCGCTGGGTTTGGGACCCGCCACGGGTCTATTGAAAAGTAAAAAACCGAAGGTATTAGATAGTAAAAATTTCGAATATACATATACTAATATAAAGCTATATCAAAATTGTTGAGGCTCTACCGAAAACCCGTCAAGTAATCTCATTCCCGCGCTTAGCATTTGGGCTTCGAAGAAGAACAGTTGAATAGTGGACGTTGAAGGAGCAGACCATCGCAGATGTTGCGTTACCCAACGAAACACTGAGTGTCCTTTGCACTTCGTTCTAAATACTGTAACAGGCTAAATTCCTACTTAAGTTACCCGCAGAGTGGACGCTTAAGTCCAAGTTGAGTCCAGTTTCGCAACACGCGCAACAAACTTCAGAAATGCCCTGACCGCCATTCACAGCGGATCCATTAAACCCTTCAACGACTACTTCTCAGTAAATACCGTACCGTACAAATGCATGCCCAGCATGCAACGAGTCCTGGCATGACTCTAACCACCTCTTGCATGTCCAGCTAACCGTACAAATCTAACAGCCTCCCTCCCTATTGTCCGACTCCGTCGAAACAGCACGTTACCTGGGTTTACCGTTGGATGACCTCGATCGCAACTTATCTAAACCTTACCAAACAAACGGAGATTAGATAACCGAAAGTACATGTTCAGAACTGACTAGATCTAAAAAAAAAATTATGAATATATCCCGCTTGAAATATGCTTGAGTATGATGGAAACAACTTTTTTTTCTTCAACTTCATTTAAATATTTATTTTCCTTGGTCCCAAATCTGGCAAAACAATGTAGTGACGAACTTGTCAAACAGAAAGCAAACAACAAATAAGCGGAAATAATGAAGTTAATAAAAAATTCTGCGCCTAACTGCATTATACTTGCGAACACTTTATAATTGAAAAAAAAAAAAAGATTTCTATAGTGGCAACAACAAAAGATACAATACCGCTTTTTATGAGTAATTCTTTATGTTGTTATTATTATTATTTATTTTTCTATACATTTGCATTACATTCGTTCACAAGGGATCTATTGCAAGCGCCGAGCGGATGCGTTACTTGAGCGCAATATCTTTGCGCATCTGTTTTGCTCTTCTTGTGTGGCGTGCGAAAATATCGGCATTGGAATATCAGTTTATGCTCGTTAAAACAAAAACTTTATGAAATTATGTGGATTTGACAACAGCGCATCGGCACAATTTCGTTGTTAACAACAGTTGATGGCTTGCCTTGTGCTATTCAGTGCGCTAACTTTGATCTTTGCTGCGATTTTATCAGCATTTTGGCTTTATATGCGATATTCATATATTTTATGGCTTATACTTTAGCTTAATTTCGAGATTTGCAATAGTTGTTTGCTTTGTTTTTATTTTACTTTGTGTGTGTGTTAATATTCACCACACGCGCATTTTGTTGTACGCTTTCGCCGCGCTTTTGCGTTGCTAATTTGCGATCTTTACGCTTTTGAGTTATTTTTAACTTCTCATTTTTTTGCTTTTTTATTTCGTTTTTTGCAAAAGCATTCACTTTTGGTGGGTCGTTGTACTTGACGTTCGGTTTCGGACTTTTTGTATAATGTATTATACATTTATTTTTTTTTTTTCATTTATTTTTTTTGCGCATATATTTATAAACGCGGAATATAGACTTATTAAAATTTACCCACAGGTCAGATAGTTAGAACTTTGAAGGAATAACAATCGGCGATTCTTGGTTTCCCGAAAGCATCGAATAGAAGATCATTCGCATCTCCTAGTGTCGTTAAATCGATAAAACTACACGAGCTACAGGTTAGCCTTGACTTTCACTTACCAACTAAGCCAGGCAGATCACAAACATAGTTTCCGTTAAGTGTTAAAACGGTTCCTCCTCGCGGTGTCACCCTGTGAGAATACGATCCTTTAACATTAATTCTAACAAAAGCTTTTGACACAGTTAATCATGCAACGCTACTAAATTAGAGCGAATAATTGACGCTTCTTCCAGTTCATCCGTATTACTTCGAGGTCAAAATTCAAATTTAAGAAGAATTAAATATTAAATATTCTTTCGTAGAGTGATGTCCTTTCATCGCTACTTCTCAATATCTGCATCTCGAAAGTTCTCTAACTATCAGAGGGAATTTCCCTCAGCTCCTACGCTCCAATATTAACGTCGGCAAATATAATAAATGACTTTTATTCGAAGTTAAACTATTACATCAACGACTGCTGCTCGATACGAAGCCGCTTTTTTTGGAGCATCCAGAAAACATTCTTATACTGCGTCGACGATGTTGAACACCTTACCGATCAGACAACGGACACGAAAAACTTTAGATGTGTATTGAACGCCATTCACAGTGGAGTTATTAATATTTCTGACATCCTGCCATTGAATGATGTCCTTGGCGCTTAATTACCTACCACCGATAGCATAAGGTTAGCTTGAGTTTTCTCTCCAATCTAGAATGACACTCACGCAATTTCGTTCTAGATACTTTGGCAAGTTAAACTCTTATTTACCCTGAATTGACCCCAACATATCCATACATGACTACCTTTCTGTTTGCCCGAGAAATCCAACTCACTTGACACACCTTTTCCCATAGTCCGATCTCCTTGAAACAGCACGTTTCCTGGCCCTCCCGTTAGTAGGCTAGCGCTTTGCCACCATAACAGGCTGTTGTTAAAGATAACGGCTACAACAACAGCATAAGATACGAGGCCATCCGTACTGCGTAGTTCCAACGTTTTCATCATTATTTCCACATGATTTGTTAGTTAAATATATACTCCCAAACCAGACCACCTTTTATAGTTTGCCCTAATTTTTCTAAATTTAATGTTTTTTTTTTTACTTTTTTATTCCCTAACTTATATTTTAATACACTTCATCAGCTTGTTTACCGCTTTCTACGCGTTGACTTTCTACCGCCATCCCACCAGTCGATTTAACACCATTGTGTGAGCTGCAAGCAATCAACATTCTTCTCCATTTTTTCAACATTCATTCATTAATACCGTTGCTCGGTCGCCAATTGTGTCTACGTAGATATGTATGATATATGTCTGCATTCCTTCAAACGTTTAAAGCTCCAAAACGTGCCAAGTTATTTAACAATGAAATGAACGGCAAACAACGTCGCAGCGTTGTTCACTGTCTTCTGCGCTGTTAACTTCTTTCACCATTTTCCCGCCGAGTCACTCTTACCAAAGACGGTCAACAAATAGACGAATATGTGGCAGCACTATACACTCATTGAATTCCTTGTGCTTTTAACGGTCTGCTCTCGTCATTTTTCTAATGCGGCTAATTTTGTATGCAATCGCATGGTTTCCAACAAATTACGCCAGTTGTGAAGCTGAAGCCGTTTGTTACAGCGGTAATTGTAGTTATACGTTTTAATAGTTCACCTTTTATTGCTTAATAAAAATTATAATGACTGTACGTTGCTCTCTTTGGCAGCGATCCAGTTTGCGGCCTGCTAACTTTGGCCATAACGGCCTAATGCCGTTAAAAGTGGTAATCAATACCGTTTTATTTCAAGTACAAGGTCTTCAAAACGGTTAACGGTGCCAATTTTATTGAGCGCCTATCATTAGTAGATGCAACCCAATGGGTGCGCTGAAGTACGTGTACGATTTTTGAGTTTTCCGTACGATATTTGCATTTACATACAGGCTTGACAAAGTTTGTCGTCACAAGTTTATTTTGTATTTGTAGTAAAATATATCAGGAGTACTATTCCGTAACCCGACTCGAATATGTATTCTATTCGAAATTCGGATTTATCGTATAACTGTGCGTATATTGTACCACACTGTGCCAGAATACATCTACTTCTTTATTGGTAAGCGGTGTAGGCTGTTATTAATTAAATTAAAACTCACCGATCCAAACGGGGTTAGATCGCCGAAAAAACAGCCCTTGATCGGCTAAAATACGGTTCAATTCCGGTGCGTAGAACCGGCTGTCGTGGGCATTGATGTACTTGGTTTGAGCCGAGTTTCCAGTTTGGTACCTTTACAACGGAGTGAGGAAGATCTCTTTCTCAGCTTCCACCGGCGACGTCTGTTCGTTTTACTATTGAATATTTAACGATTTTCTTCTTTACTATATAAAATGCTAAGCGCCTCGGCGAGTTCTATGAAAAATACTAAGCATAATTTCTAATCTTTAATTTTTTTGTAACCATGCGGTGTTGCCACCTATGCATTACTTTTAATATGTAACAGGTTGCTAGGAAAGTGAAATCTATTTGATGCCTCCGATAATTTATTTGCTTGTTTCATGGTCCAAACATTTACAGACACTCGAAATGATTTAGGCGTTTTGCTTGGTCGTGAGGCAGTTATTGCACGTTAGAGGCACATTATTGCTTGTTCTATAAAATATTGCAATTTTCGAATGCAAATTGCCACTTGAAACGAATTCACACTAAATCAGAGGTGTCAAACTGAGTAATCGTTTTTCGCTTTAAACTAAATGTTAGTTAAGCGATTAAATTCGCAGAAGTGTACTCACTTTCTACTTTCGTCAGTTTATACTTATGTGTGTTTGTATGTATGTATGCTAATAAAAGTAATGCCAAGCATTATAAAAACTGCTGTAAAGCTAAAGAAGGAGAAGAGCATCACAAAAATGCATTCCATTACAACTATAGAATATTAAGGCAAATGCTCTATTTGCATGATGCTTTCACGAACTCCCGTTGACGTCACGCATCCGGTAAATAAAATGCGAAATTTCTATTAATAACTGCATTGTCATGTGGCGCTTGGTTGTATGCACATAGTCATGTAAATAAATAATTGCAAAGGCGCAATAGTTTTCGCGGAAAACCGCACTGCGAATGCACTTTTGCGCGCACTTGTAAATTTTTATTTTCTTATTAGATACATGCTAAGTCTGAATTCATACTCGGCTTGTTTGTTGTTCATTATCGACATCATCTCTTTCGGTTGTGACCATGCCGTTCACACGCGTCACTTAAGTCGGGCTTTCATATTATTTTCTGAAATATTTTTAATGATCAAGGTAGTATCGTTTTTCAACTTACACATTACGCACAAAAAGTAAATTACCGAATTCACATCTCCGCGCATATTGTAAATACACTTTTGAAAAACAACAAACTACAAATTGCGGCTACAAAAGTGTACTTGTGTGAATCGACACTTAGTTATATACCATATGTAATTACTGTTTACTGTGTGCTCTCTGTCTCTCTTTCGATGCCACTGCCACCCTGTGATTAAATGAATGCATGTGTAAAAGCACTTGACGCATTTCCGTTGAACTTCGCCCGCCGTCGATCAGCATTCCAGCTGTCTAAGGTTTCTTGTTTTTTGGCGCTGCTTTGTACCTGGTTATACTCATATTTCAAAGTACACGCTTTTAGCGGCAGGTTTTATGCTGTTTAAATACGGTGTGTTTGCATAGTGCAATGTTTGCTAAATTTATATATATATATTTTTTTAATATTATTTTTTGAAATGACATTTACGAATTTTTCCTGCTTTTTTTTTACTGTAATCTCAATGCCTCTGGAAATTAAATTTTTGCGCTCTTGATTTCCTTGCACTCTCTTTTATATGTACTCATTTTAGACGCGTGCTGCTCATAATCTCTGCAATTATTCTGTACAATTTTATTGCGCAAATTATTTTTTATGTTTTTATTTTTGTTTTTTGTAATATTTGTTGTTGTCCTCACGCTTGTCAACCGTCTGTGCAATTGTGTTGGTTTTATTGTTGGCGCTCTGCTTGTGCCAACATCCTTCTCCTTGTAGTTTGCACTGTTGCGCTCGCCACTTGTAACTTCCGGCGTCGTGCCCGTTGATTGGCTGGAATTTTTCGCTTTCTCGCGCGTCATGCTGCGATCGTTGCGCCGTACTTCCGTTTCACTTCACCGCTCGCTCTCTCGGCTGGCCCGTGTGACTGTATGCGTGTGCGCGTGTGCATAATTCTGTGCATAACTTGTCAGCACAATTGGAGCATTGCATTTAGTTGGCGTTGTTGTTGCGGTTGTTGTACGACTTTGTCGTGAAATGCGCACATTGCAATTAATTACTGCCTGTTTTGCACATTTGTTCGTTGTTTTTGTGTTGTTTATTTTGTTTTCGTTTTGTCTTGTTTTCGCCTTTTTCATTTTGCACGCGCGTAATATAAGTATACAATATTTAAATTTTTTCTGTGTTATAAATCAAAGTGCGCCACTCACTGCATCCAATCGTTGATTGCCTTGTAACTGCCACTTTGCCGCTGTCATTGCAAATTGTATGTTGTTTTCTTTTCCTTTTGTCAGCTTTTTTTTTTTTGTTTTTCCACAGAAATTTCAGCACAAAAGTAATGAGTCAGCGGCGAAAAAGGTCATCACGTTTAAAGCTCGCGCACTGCATGCGATAGCAGTTATTAAGAAATGCGTAATAAATAATGCCTGGACGTTCTTTAAGTGTGCATTTCTTAAATTATTATTTTTTATTATTAATTCTGTTTTTGTTTTTACAATTTGATGCGTCAAATTTCAATCGTAAATTCCTTTGCGGTTTGTTGTTATACACACTCACAACTTTTCTGTTTCTCTCTCTATATTTACTTAGTGCACTCCGCGTCTAGAATTATATGTACATTCTTTACCCAGCGCCGAAACCCACACGCTTACATGCCCATGCGCTTTCTATTTTCCCCCATATACACATATTGATATAATATTCACATACATACATACATACATATATCCCGTTTGTTGCCGTTAATTTTATTAGTTTGCATTGTTTTTATTGCCATTCGCCGCTGATCGTCATCTGCGCCACTACAGTGCTGTTTTCTTTGTTGTCTACCGTTGCTCACTGTATTGCCGCGGCTTAATGAGCAGCTTTGTATTTTGCCCTCACTTTATTTACCTTGTTTTATTTTTTTTTTTTTTTAATTGTATGTGGTGCTTAAACACGCGGCACAGAGCCGCCACCTCATCGCTTTCAAATTTGTGCCTATATATATATGTTTTATTTACATACATCCAGGTTTATCTCTCAGTGTGAGACAATTTGTATTGCATACGCATCATTGTCCGAACTTTGCATTAGTTTTATTATTTCCAGTATTATGATTTTGACATAATTCTAACACATTTATAAATTGTATTATTACTGCCCATAATATCTTTTTGAAATTTTGCATATCTTCATATAAATAGATAGGCAATTGAGCAGAAAAGCGGCTAAACAAGCGATTTTGGCAATTATCGTTTTGACTAATGTGCTAATTTAAGTGGGTGTACATATATTAAACTTTTTGAATGTATCCAATCAATAGTTCACACACGAGTTAGCGCATTGCAATAATGGGTTCTTGGAAATTCAATGGGAAATTTTCTACTAATTTCTTTTGAAATGTTTTTCAGCAATAAACATGCAGTAACCAGAATACCTACATACTTAAATCTGTGCATTATGGCTCGATAGACAAAGCACGTTTCTACTAATTCCTTAATCGTATTTTAATTTTTGTTTTCATTCTATATTACTCTTACCGCGCTGTTCCGATTGAATTATTGTTTTTCTGTTTTTTGTTCACCTTTGATATCTGAGTTCATATATGGCAAATTTTCTTGGTCATTAGCGGCAAATTCTCGCACCACAATTCGTATGGGGTATAACAAAAATGAAAGGAAAAATAATCTGGTTGTTGGTGGTTGAGTTTTTAAGGTTATCTCGATTTGCAGAAGTCCTATGGCAAAAAAAAAATAATGGCAAAAGTTGTACGTAATAAAAAGACCTGCAACATTTGCTTAACTTTTTTAAATTTATTTAAAATTTTTTTAAAATTTATTTAAAAAATTTAAGTAAGCTACTTTTTCTTTAAAAAAAAATTAAATCTGTTTTAATTTTCTTCGTTGAAATGTATACGTTCTGTTCTTCGTCTTACCTCGTCGCCCCTTTGCCAACAAACTATGTGTAGCGGCAACAACACAATTCGTATGTGCACCGACCGGCTAACACAGTTAGCTGCATATGCGCATTTTTTTACCTTCTTCTGAGTACGTCTTTTATTGTATTTTCCGCCTATGAGTTAACGTTCTAATGCATTTGCTGTGTCTGTTGTGGTGTGCTTTCTGACGGCGTCGTTTATTGTTTGTCATTTGAGCTGGAGTCTCTTCACCTTCATTGCCGATTTTCGATTATTTTTATGGCCTATGTCGTTGTTGTTTTTTTTTGTTGTTATTAGATTTTTTCATTTGTTTATTACAGTTGTTATTTATTATTATGAGTACCGACGACGCTTCTTCAATTCGCTCTTTGTTTTTGCAGGTTTTGTTATTGTTTTTGTGGTTGTTTACAACGTAACGTCGTATTCTTTCCATATTAAAATGCTACCACATACTTTGTTTTATTTTTATTTTTTTTTTTATCGCGCATTTGTTGTTATATTTTGTCCATATTACTTTTATTTTGTACTTGTTTAGGGTCTTAAATTAATCAAAAGCCAGACGCGGCCGCCTAGACATTCTGCTCCATTTGCACTTAGAAGCAAAATCGTACATAATCGTTTGGTGCGGGCCCGATGTGGCCTTGGAGGCTAACGAACTGCGCCATCAAGGTTGAGTAACCAAGCGCCTTCGCCTTTTCGCAATTTTTTTTATGTCAATTTCTTTTTTAGTTTTTTTCTTCAATGCATGCAAATGTGTTTCTTCTGTCAAGTCATTGTGGAATTTTTATTGTCGCTTGATACGCTCGCAAGCGCAGCGTTAATGAGTGTGTTAACTTTAGTGTTCTGACGTTTCGTTGTACGCTCTTTAAGTTATTTACCTGCAATTAATATTGCCGTCAAATACAATTGACCTACTGTGGTGTGTGCGTCTCTAAGCAACAATATTTGTACATATGTATGTATGCATGTATGTACTTTATGATTTTGAGTTTTTATTAAATGAGCAGTTTGCGTCATTGTGATAAGAAATATCACTTCATTGCTGGTGTCGATTGCAAAATTGTGCCTGACAGGTGCAACCATAACTGTTTTTATTTATTTACATTTAAATTCACCTTAATGGTTGCTGGCGCCATGCACTTGAGCCCACTTCAGACTTTAATTATAACAGTTATTTTGACAGATAAAAGCAATAACAATACAACTTGTTACAATACAACAAATTTAGAAATTTTCTTTGGAAAATTGTCGTCTTAAAGCATATAGAAAAATTTCCGAAAAAATCGGTCGTTTTGAACCACTATGCTGTCGATATGTCAGTTGAAGCTTAAAGTGCTGAACACATTGAGCGCGACACGACATGGCAGCACGACAGTGAACTAAAAATGGCGTCGTGAATCCCTCTACTTGAATATTTGTGTGAGGGCAGCAACATTACAATGGCCGACATTTGTTCAGCACTTAAGCCGTCTTCAAATATCGCCGCTCACTATGCGCGATGTATGGTTTGGAACCGCTGTAGAGAGCTTTTGCCAGTTAATATATTAACTTAAACATAGATTTTATGCATCTGAAAACTTTAAATAGCAGCAATACGATACGTACTATCGCTATCGCTCCTATTTCAAAGTCCTATCAAATCAACAAATTTGAGAGCAACTTTTAGTTTTAGCTTTAGTTCGTTCGGTAAGTGCAAAATTTTTGTACCGCCCGCGTCAAGGTGAAAAGGTCACTTGCCAAATGCTGAAAGCACAAACTTCTATCAAAATCCCTATCTGGTAAATTCGAAAACGTGGAAACGCATTTATTAAAAAAAATTGCCAAAAAGCGCGCAATAAAGATAAGCGCATGTGAAATGCGACGTTTTCTGACGTCATAACGCCAACGCGATGATAAGCGTTTTCAATTTCATATCATTGCAATAATTTGGACAGAACTTGACATAAGGGTAAAAAGGAATAGAAAAGTTAAGAAAGTGAGGGTGATAAATAATTCGTGCACCGTGTGAACGGGTATGAATGTCTCATAGTCTGGTGTTTATTGAACTATATCCATAACTTAATCAGAGAAAATATGTGTTATAGTCCGATCTCTACTTAAATAAAAAGATGTTCCATGCAAGGACCTGATTTTTGGCAGCTGTATTTTATAGTGGTCTGATCCAGACAGTGTGGTATGTGCGGAGATGAAAGCGTTGCCTTGAACTATAATTTTTGTCAAATTTTTAGGAAGACATCTTATCAATTTAAAACTTTTTCATACAAGAACTAGATTTTTATCGAACAGTTTGTATGAAAGATATATGCTGTAGTGGTACGATATCGGCAATCCCGAAAAATTAACAGCTTGGGTAGGAAAGGGTGTGGTTATGGTTGCCGGTATATTTTCATTGGATACTATAACAGAATTTTGCATTGTGGTTGGTTACTAAAGCCAGTATACTTGCGACTGATAAAAACCCAGGGTTTACTCTTTTTCGAAGCACTGTTCAATGTATTTGGAAACATTGCTCAAACAAGGCAAAATCAAATCGCTATTTTCATCAGTAACAAACAATCCTAGAGTGCGGATTATGCAATATCTCGACTTTGTACTTTCGCACGAACTCTCCCCAATGAGCACTGAGCTTTGATTTATGCGATTATTTTTCGCAAGAAATAAAACAAAAACAAAGCATACCGCTAGATCTTAAGCTAGCAATTGTCTGGTGCGCTTACTTTGCGCTTGGCATTATAAAACTGCCGCTTTTCGTTCACAGACATCTCGATATTTTCTTAGAGACCATTTTACATTTGCGTCTAATAAGTCGCCGCATATGCGCTACATAATTCATTTTCATTTCACTAACGCCGCGATAATATAATCAAGAAAATAAAATTAAACTAAATGAACAGCAAAAAGAAAAACAAAAAAAAAAAATAAAAAATAAAAAATATATGCATAAGTAAAATCACAAGAATTCAGGCAAATGCCAGCGAGCAAAAGTAACAATACCAAGAGCGACAGCAAATAATTGAAATGGAAAGAAAAAGTCCACCGAATAGTAAGCAATCTTAATATGTGTGTGTGCGTGTGTGGGTAGCGAATGTTGGCGGCGGTGGCAGCAAGAGCAGCAAAGTTAATAAAATTTAGGTCACACATGACGACGACGACAGCGCCAAGCAACTGCGCTATGATGACGAACGAGTGGCCGGGGCCGATTATATACACTGTCGGCTTTTATGCATGCGCCAATATAAACGTACAAATAGCACACCGTACATCCGACTCACACTCACGTTGACTACATGTTCACATAGTACATATCTGCAATGTGTTCGTTTGCCGCTTCCAGCCGTTTGACCGTACACGCCGCTAGACGCCAATGCGTTCGTCACGCCAACTTGCCGTCTGACTAACCGTTTGTGTGTCGGCTTATGTGTCTATCTGTCTGTAGGTTGGCTCAATCAGCCGACCGACGTATTGTCTATGTCTTCGATATGTGCCAGCACTGTTGCCGCATAGTTTTATAAAACGTTTTAACGCGCTGTTGCTGTGCGCTAAAAACTCATACGTCAAGTTGGTTTGTGGGTGGAGGCATATGGCGTGCGCTCGGTGGCGATTCTATATACATACATAGATTTCTTGTATGTAACATAGATAGCGGCTTACTTGGAAATAGCATTGGCCGGCAAAAGCGCGATTGTGCTCTTATGTCCGACAAATTTTTTCCTGCCGGGCAATTTCTTTTTGTCTGCCAAAAAATATTTCTTACCTAACACATTAAAAAGTAAAAAGCCTTTTCATGTTTATCAACACTTTTATGCGCAATAATTTTATATGTACATACATATATACTTATTTTCATAACGTTTCATTTTGACATGTTTAGTCGACCTTAACTTGGCGCTGTAATTAAACATTGCTGAAGTCTTTGCTCTCAAGCTGTGCTTATAAGTTTTCCCAACTAAATAATGTGCGTACAAAATTTTATTTTTAATTTTTTGAAAACGGCTGAGTTTTCAAGGCCTCAAGAGAACAGACTGATAGAAGTATTCAAGTGACCGTGACTATCAGGAACTATTTATGTATGTATGTATGTATACCAAGAGAATGCAACAGTAGTCTTTTATCAGGCAGATTAATGTATTATTTCCCTTCATAGGTAAGTTTATAATCCCAAAAATCGTCTTCTGCGTCATGTTCCAGTTTTGAACTCAGCTCCTTTAATCATGTCTAACTTGGTAGTTTCGTCTTTTTGAGATTATAGCTGTCGACTCGCATTATAATTTTTTTGGTCGCAGTTCTATCGAGAGAGATTGGACTAAATCAAATTTCTGACTATTTTCGAGATTATGAGATCCTGAACTGAATACTTTATTTAGCCTACTTAGAATGTTTCAATTTTGCTCTAACATGCGCCATTTTTAAGTTAATTTGAAAATGCCACCCTCGTTTGTATTTGGAAAAAGAGTGGAACGGTCGATTTTCACAAGCGTCGTTTGAGGCGAATTTTACACCAGCGAAACCATTAGCCACGTACCGGAGCGAGTAGTAATCTCTTGGTGCCAGCACCCCTATAAGGTGAGAGCATATGAAACCATCCTAAGCTTCCGAAGCTCTATCGATGTGTTTGGCCTAGCGTTGTACTGTTGCAACATAATTCTTATCCTATTGTTGAAAGCTGTCTGATTTGCTTATTTCAGACGGTTCAGCGGTGACAGTACAAGTTCGAATAAATTCTCTCCATCAATATCAAGATCAATCCTGGCTTAATCTCCGTATTCGATCGTATCGTCTCAACGCGTGACGTCTACTCTTCATAACCAGTAAAAATGGATTGATTGTGTTGCGCTTCAACAAAAATTTACTGATGGAATTTCGGTTCTTGTGCTGTTTTTTCGTTAACTCGAGTGGCGCCCACACATCGAGCTTCTTATTATATCCAACCTTATTTTCATGGTTCCAAACGGTTATTTATGCATTGTTTTGCTCTTGGGCAATCGAAACAGTGCAAACATGGCGGTCAGACTCTACCATTTCCGATTATTCTGTTGATATTTTCGATAATTGGCCTTACAGCGAGTTCTTCGTCTTAGAGCAGAATGAAATTTCGCTTGATGGACTGTTATAGTATAAGAAATATAAACGCTATTCACAATTTTAACCGTCTGGCTTGCATTTACCTTTATATACTGAGTCAAGCAGTCAGGAAACTTTTCGAATAGGTTTTTCCAATGCGAAATCTTATATTTTTAATGCCATATAGCGTTCCGACGACAGTCACCGGAACGCACCTGGACTTTCATGCGGTCATTGTCAGTTTGGCAGATTTCTGCCACTACAACAACAACAACAACCCGATATAGATAACACTAGATACAGATTAGAAAAGCCGTCTATTGGAAAAGTAACGGATTTCTTTTGTTTAGACCTATAAGAAATACAGTTTAAATCAGTAATCAACCGGTACACCTGCTAGTTGATCTTTTTAAAGTCAGGTTATTTTCAGTGAACCTGAGTTTAGACCAGGCCTTTCATAAAACGAAGGGAACGCGTGGACTTCCAAGCGACGCACTATTTTAAACCCAATCTTGCTCATTTCTTCAAGCTATTCGAAGACACCACTTACTTTTTATGGTAATACAAAAGTGCATTGAACTCTCTTTGATGTTATTGATATAACTGCCGGCTGCAGTTGTTTCACGGCACACATTGATTTATAGCTTTTTAATAATGAAGTGCAGATGCTGAGTTCATACTCAGCGCTGTCACCCTCGAATTGCGTCTCGCACTTATACATAGATACTGATTGTCTGCCAGCGTCGCACGACGAGCTGCGCAAGCGTTCTACTGCCAACTGCAAACACATGGTAGAAATGTGCAACTGTACGCGCTAAAGGCAGAAACAACAACAGCAAACACGCTTTGCGGCAGGCAAGCAATTGAAGTAGTGCATAAGCATACAAAATGTTCTAAAAATAGCCAGAAGCAGCGGTATAGCATACTGCTGCGAATGCACCTGAACAACCAAGTCGCCGACAGTGGTTTACACAAGAACTATTACTGTGTAAATATGTAGATGTATGTATATAAATAGCTTGGGTTCAGTCGCACAGTCACAGCGTCTTCAAATTAAACTGTCATAGGCAGGATGAGGCAAAGAAACCGCAGACATGGACGCAGGCGCAACACCGGCTGCAATTCAAAGGGAGACAGCCGTAATAAAATGGTGGCAAATGTGTATGTTAAGGGGAGATCAAAACAAAGCCTGACGAGACGGCAAAGGAAGTCAACAACCAGACAAATGATACAACAGCATTAACAATAAATAGTAACAAACACGCAAGCGTACACGCAAAGCCAGCGTGGATTTGGTTGTGCTCAAAGTTAAGTTTCTGTAAGCTTACACTCAGCGCCGTTGCAATGTATGCGTTGCCAAGCCAGCAGCTGCAGGTTTATTGGTTATTTCAATTGCTGTGCCGGCAGTGCGGATGATTAAGCGAAAAAGTGGATCAAATATACGCTCGCGCAATACATACATATGTATGAGAGCAGGAATGTTGAAATAAAATAAAATAAATTAATTAAAAATCATGCAGCGTGTGCAGATAGCCTTATGTACGACGTTAAGAAACAGCTGCATGCTGAAATTCATATGACTTTGTTATGCGTTTGATCAGAAAGGTGACAAGGTGGTCAGCAAAGCAACAGCCGAAAAAGTTCCCAACGAAAAAGAATGTTTTTTCCCCAAATCTACTTAATAATAAAAAGGTTCAACTTCATTCAGTGGCTTCGCCCGACACAATCCGCCTTTTCAAGCAATAATACACACAAATATGAAAAGAAAACACCAGCAGACCGAACATTTGAGCGTGTACCGGACGCCTGGATGAAACGGCCTAGCCCGGCCCGTACCGGCAACGCGGTACACTGCCTGACGGTAAATACTAAAAACAGTGCAAATAAATGTTGTTTGTGTTGTGCAGTGGCCAAACCGATAATGAAGTGGCAATGCCGCACAAACAAATAAATGAGGTAGGAAATGGCGCTGTTGCCATTGTATGGTATCGGCCGATTATTTGCTAGTATACCGTATCTTGCCACACCATAACACGCTATGCTGCCACAAAATCAACCGATATCACAGTTGTTCTTGTTGTTGCTGTTGTGCTGCAGCTAACGATTCAGGCGCTTAATCCAGCCAGCCGGCCGGGCAGCAACCAGTTTGTTGCTGTCAGAGTCTGCTGTTTGTCAGCAAGCCAGCCGGCCAAAAAACTGGTTTATGTGCATTTGAGCCTACCAGCCACGATTTCTGTTGTTGCTCGTGCTCTTATGTGTTTGTTTGTACCGCCATATTGCCGGCTTGTGTTGGTATAAGTATGTAGTCTGTTTTGTTTTGGCCTTTTCTTTCCTTCGTCGTTACTGCATTAAACTTATTGCGCCGCATCTTCAGCCCTTTTGTCATCGCTGTGGTTCCACAATTAGTCAGCGGTGTTAAAGACACGTTTCCTGCACGTTGTTTGCCACTTCCTTGTAATTGTATGCTGTATATTTTGTTAATATCTCGAGCAATATGTCAGCAGAGTTCGGTTTTTCGATTTTTTCTAAATTTCGAAATCCGCAAAACTTTGCGTCACCCAAATGCTTTATATTCCAAACCCGAAAATTGAAACGCAAAAACACGTTAGATAAAAATTAAAAAAAAAAAATTGCGCGCCAACAACACAGATAAGCACCTAAAATAAAGCAAGTAGAGAACTATACCACGAAACGGCATTAGAAACGAACCGAAAAGAACAGGTCGTATTGTGTAGCTAAAGCCAATATAAATAACCAAAGTAAAGCAAACGACAGCACGCAGCACAGAATGGTATGGCATGAAAAGCACGCGAAACAATGAAAAAGTGTATGGCGAAGACGAATGAACCGAACGCACTGCAACGAACGGTGCGAAACGATGGGTTGGTTTCATAATGCTTGAGAAATTAAATAAAAATAGACAAATTTACTTTCAGAAAATATTTAATTTTTTTCAAGAACCGGTGGGAAAAATTAAAACAATAAAAATTGTGTTGTAGAAAGCCGAAAACTGTAAAGCATTAGCCGTAAAGTCAAGTAGACATTCACAAAAACGTTTGCGATAGGTCAGAAAACGATGAGGTTAATATGGGTATTCCATTTATTTACTGTTGTTCCTAGTTTGCTGCGAGCAAAAAAATGGTTTTTATTCAGAATGGTTTTGGCCTATTTCGAAAAATATATACAAACGCTCACTAGCTCACTAGGTGTTCTAGCCTAGAAATTTGAAAAAAAAACTAATTTTTGTTCCGTCACCGCCTACGCGGTTATAGCGGAGTTTACAACAGGGCGCCACTCGTTCTTTCTTTTCGCTGTTAGGGGCCAATAAAAGATTCCAAATGTAGCCAGGTCTTTCTCCACCTGGTATTTTCAAAGGAGTGGAGGTCTTCCTCTTCCTCTGCTTCCCCCGGTATTGCGTCCAATACTCTCAGATCTGGAGTTTTTTTCGTCCTTTCGGACGATATGACGTAGCCAGCGTAGCTGCTATTTCTTAATTCGCTTAACTAACAATGTCGTCGTTTATATTGCCTAGCTCATCGTTCCATCATACGCAAATTACCATAAATCTTCCCCAAAACCTTTCTCTCGAAAACTCGTAATGCCGAAATGTTGCCTCGTTCACTACCATACCCATTTCCTTCGATTCCTTATCCAATATGGAGAAAGCATAACTAACGGCGCGGTTCCTATGGTTAATAATATGGATCTAATCCGCGTACGCCAGCAGCTGTAGAGTTGTATGTACCTTCTCTATTCAAAACTGCAGGTCGAATTATTTTCTAAAGCAGTAGATTGCAGAAGTCGCACTAAAGGGAGTCAACTTGTCTGAAACCTCGTTTTGGTATCGAATGATTCGGAGAGTTACTTCCCGGTCCTGACGGAGCTGTTTCGTGCTGTCAAAAGCAGCTTTGAAATCGTCGAAGAGGTGGTGTGTATTGATCGTCTTTCACAGGTATTTTCCAACATTGACAACATGAATGTCTGGACAGTTGTTTATTTTTTCCACCTTTACACTGATAAGGTTCAATCAATTTGTTGATGGTGCGCTTCCATTTTATCGAAATCGGCGATATCGGACTATTATAGCCTCTAGTTGCCACACAAACTGATCATTTCCTGCGAAACTTTCCAACAAATAAATTTTTAAATTTCCAATATTCTCGAGTACCCACATTCTTATGAACGGTATTGTATTTTTTTTATAGGCTTCGATTTTATTGGTCTTTTACATCTCACATCTTGCAGTCAAATATTGTTCTGTATATTTTTATACGCTCTTTCTTATGACTCTTGTTTCTGTTTTCATTTCCATATTCGCATTTAAAACTACCGATGAGCTGACAACTCGCATTTGCGTCTCACATACGAACTTGACGAACGTCTTCAGCGATCATTAACCTCTTTCCTGTTGCTTTAGCATAACACTAACAACAATAGCATGACTAAAAATTTTAATTAAAAAAATAAAATAAAACGCAAAACCTGCTCCCTTTACGCGCCTCCCGCTGCGTATAGGTAATCTAAACAAATCGAGCATTTCCAGCAAACAACTGAATATCTCTCAACTCTCTGGTTGCGCCAACAGTTTATTAAAAGCAACAACAACAACAGCAGCAGCGACAATAATAAAAAAGAAACTTGTCATAACAATAATAACACCGAAAGTGGTGGAGACACATTATAAGCGCAAGACTTGCTGTTGCCGCGCATGTTGTTGAAACCATTAGGCGTTTGACTCACATGCGCATTCGTTCTTATTTGTATAGACATATTTTTTTTTTTTTTCGTTGGCGATGCTTGGATGCGCGTGTGCGCGATGGCGTAGGCTGCCAAGTGAAGATCACTTTTGGCCAAACATGCGCGCATAACTACATATGGATATATGTTTTATTTTTATAACACGACAGTTGTTCGTTTGCTCGCGCATTCGTTCGTTGGTGGTAAGTTGATTGTCGCGCGTGCGCGTTGCAGCTGTTCACTTTGCTTACACGCTAACCATAATTTGATTTGATTTATGTATTTTAGCTGCCGTCTGGCATCAGCGCTTCACATGTGTGGGGGCTTACATGAGATAAAGCAGGCAATAAACTCGCGCCGCTTGCGAAACTGCAAACTTAATGGTGTTGCGCTGCCTGTGCTGCATGCTTGTAGGTGTTCTGCGATTGCGTGTACCTTGCTTATAACTTTCTCCTATTTGTTTTCTTATCGCATCTCTGCTGCTTCTATCAGTTTCAGTAATCTTATGCTCTCCTTTGCTTATACCACAATCTTATGTGGTGGAGCGCGTTAGTCTGGTTTCTAAATTACATGTATTTGTTTGTCTATACGTGCAATAAATCTGTGTGGCAACAATTTTGTCAGCAAATAACGTCACGGCTTGCTTTTGTTTCAATAGTTTGCTTGATATCAACCGGAAATCTACTTTGAAGCTAGTTGTTGCTCTGTAAATGTTTATGCAGCTGGTTGGGAACGCAGAATTGGAGACGACAGCGTCTTTAGTTCTAAATAATGAGTGTAGGGGAGGAAGGTGTGTTCGAACCTGGCCATGAATCCTTGCTAGGAAGACTAAGATTTCGGCCGGCTGCTTCCAGTTACGCAGAAATAACTGAAATGATATTGATCCATTATAAATTCAGCGGTTCCAATAACTCGTATCGACTTCCATAAAAATCCTTCTAATTATTGTAATTGTTGTAACAGTGATTCATAGATTGTGAGACTTTGGTCGGCTATGAATCCCAGTTGCGATTCCAAGACCTGAAACCAACTTCCATAAGACTTCTAGATGTCGGATTGTGAAAGACTGTGAGTATAAGGTGGGTATGAATCCGGATTCCAATACCTAGAAATATTGCTAGTAAGACTGTGAGCATTAGCTGAATATGAATCCCAACTGCTATTACGTTGTAAAGGCCGGTACCACAAGATCGTTTATAAATCCAGTGGGTTTCAATATATGAAAAACAATATAAATACATCTAAACCTGTTCCGATTACTCAGTACTGAATCGTTGGAATGGGAGAATGGCGTATAGCGTTGTCTTTGTTGTATTTATAGTCTAACGGCTCATGTTGACACAAATATGAGGTGGTCGGGAATTGTGAAATTAATGTTGCTAGGTTTATGAAAGGTCGCCTAGAAGTATGCTGTTATATGCCGCAGACAGTGGGTTTTTTATTGCGGAACCAGGCTTTTTATAAAGGCGCGAGCATGGTCTCAACTAGATTTAAGCAAATTTTGAAAGATTTTTGGGATTTTGTCAAATTAATTATAAATATATACATATGTAAACATAGTATTATATGTTTCTTTATTTTTGTTATTTACAGTTATATAACAAAATTTATGTTTTGTACTAATTTTTGCATTTCCGTTTTCTCTTTTCAGCCGGTTTCAAGTTTAAATGGCTCTGGGTGCTTGAGTATCCAAATTTCATGCGTTGTTGTTATACGCTATAAAATCTCCACTAGTTGTAACTAATTACAACGTCAAGAAAAATCTCGAAAATATTAAAAAAAAAATTTGACAAGAAGTACTAAAAAATAAATCAATAAATTAAGTAAAATTAAAAAAAAAAAAAGAAAGTAAGAAATACACATAATAAAAAGTAATGCAAACTAAAGTGTTCAAAGGCGTGTTTTTGAAAATCTATTTTGTTGTCAAGCAGCAATAAAAAAAGTGTGTCTACATACATAAGTGTAAAAATATAAGTCTAAAATATTCGATGTTTGGATGTTAACATTTCAAATAAATAGAATTGCGAAGTGTACGGTGTAAACTTAAAAATACATAGGAAAGCGAGCAGCGTTTAAAAATGTCACCGTTATTTTTGAATGTCAAAGAGCGTCCAAGTACTTTGCGGCAGCGCAAGCAAACATCGTTTTCGCACCACAGTGCGGTGGTGTGCTTGTGAAACAACGAAAAATGTGCGCAAAACTCAAAGCAGAGAATACGCCGTTTAAAAGTAACAAAATAAAGCAACAGTGAAAATTTATTTGAAGTAAGATTTAAGCGTCGTGCAAGCAAGAAATCTTAAATTTTCTATATACTAAAAATATTTGTATTCAAAATAAAATAAAAATAAAATATATTTTGGCAAAAAGTCAGTATAAAGTGTTAGCTTGCTAATCAACAGTGTGCGTTGTAGCTCGTTAAAGTGAAAAGTAAAAATATATAATTTTTTCTCTACAACAAAGTGTCAACGTTAGTATTTTTGTAGTTGTCGAAACACATTACACCCCAAATATCCTACTTTCTCGCTACAACTCTCTGTCTCTCGCTATCACTCCCTGCGTGCGCATTGTTTTATGTGTGTCCGTGTGAATTTATAGAATTTCTTCGTTAAGCAGCTGTTATAAAGAAATTTTCATCTATGTACAGAATAGAGGATACCAGCGGTGCCGCAATGGATAAAACCAAGCAGAAATGTGAGTAAAGTTACATACGTATTTACAATTTTGAAGCTTAAGCCAATTTAAAGATTCAAGTCTATATAATATTTTTTTAAAAATATTAATTGGCAACACTATTTGCTTAAATATACATGAAAATTTGTATATAAGGATACAGTAGTTTACTCAAGCTAATATTTAACATTGCAGTCTCTACAAGAATTATTTTTAAATATTTTTTTTAAAAATCTGGCAGCACTGTTTTGCTTAAAATTAAGTAGTAGATTAGTCAAGCTAAGTTTACGCTAAGATTAAACATTCAAGTCTATATAATATTTTTTTTGTTTATATAAAAATCTGGCAACACTGTTTGCTTAAATATAATTGAAAAGTTATAAATAAAAGAACAGTTACAAATAAAGTCAAGTTTATATAATTTTTTTTTAATATTTATTTAAAAATATGGCTACACTGTTTGCTTAAATATAAATTAAAAGTTATAAATAAAGAAACAATAGTTTATTCAAGCTGATTTTAAACTAATATTAAAAAATCTAGTAAAATTTTTGTATAAATAATTATTTAAAAATGTGGCAACGCTATTGCTTTAAATATAAATGGTAAATACAAATACAGAAATATTGGTTTATTCAAGCAAGAAAAATAAGCGCCAGTTTGTATAAATGTATTTGAAAATCTGGCAACACTGTTTACTTAAATAGAACTGAAAAGTGATAGGTAAAAATATAAAAAATTAGTTTTTTCAGCCAAGCAACTGATTTCAGTTTCACTTCCTTATATTGTATCCTTCCTCTGCTTCTGTATTATGCGTTATTATGAAAATATATTTATTTCTTGGTTATCTTATTAAGCCTTGCTTTAAATTTGAAGTTTTGTTTACCTTTTTTACTGTCAGCTTCCAAATTTTCTACAAGTTGAATTTCCCTCTAAACAACTATAAGGCTTTGAGTGTTGTTTATAAAGTTTTCCATTCAGGTAATCGACATAGACCACAGGAGAGAGCTTTCATAGTTGAGCTTTAGGTTAAAGGTCTGATAAACTTTCCTATTTGAGGTGACATCAGCAAATCGCCTTTGAACTCTTGCCAGAGCAGAATTTTGTAAAAAACATACACCATAATGTTTTCGTCGAAACCCCAATCCGGGAAATTCTTAGTTCGTAAGAGTTTACGTGGAAAAGTTTGGCTGAGCTTCTACTGCTCTAACGCAAAGATCTTTTTGATTTTATCAAAACGTTAGTGCTAGAAGTCTCAAACACCCTCGAATTAGAAGAAATCTTCTCCAAAGCATTTCGGGGATTATAAATTCGCGATATTTCTGCCGCCGAGATTTAAGCTCACGGCTGTTAGATTGTTAGCGCTATGTAAACTCTTGGTCTTTTAGCACTGCTATTACTAGTAAAAGCTTAGTATTTGTTTTACGTTGCAACTTTGACTGTTTATATATATAAAAAAAACTCTAAAAACTCTGAAGTTTTTTGGTCTCACGTCATTTCTCACTTAATACATATTTATGTATATATAGTATATTAAGTATATATGTACACATCTGTATAGACAACATTACGGCCGTAGCGTGCGAAACAAATTTTCTACTTCACTCGTCATCAACAGTTCAATTTGTCTCTTTTTATTGTTTCCAACAACAACTAACAGTGCCTGTAAACATAACCGCACGTTTGTGGGGTTGCCCCTCGCTCGGCGTTTTTACGACTCTGACTCACAAAAAGGCTGTACATACAGTTTTCTTTTATAGCTTTTGGTTGTGTGGCCACCTACGGCACCGAACCCTGCTGACAATGAGGCTGGTTGTTGTTATTTGATTTACCTACCTGTGAAATTCTAAAAATCATTTTCTGCGTCGCACAAAAGTACACACCAAAAGTGGTTGACGTTTTCCTTTAATAAAAAAAAAAGAAGTTTTTGTTTTGCTTATTAGTTTTACTTTCGAGTTTAACTACTGTTTTTGCATCCAACTTCAGAGTTTCACAACAAGCCGTTTTGACCTTTTCCAAATACAATCACCTCAGCTAATTATCTCGCATCTGGCAAAACCTTGGCTTTTTTCTACTAATTTGATTTTTTTTTAAATGTTTTTTGGGGTGATTCATAATGCTTTGGTTATGGCGGCGCCCACAAGCTTCCCATAAATACATTTATGCTGTGTGTGTGTCCTTCCATATAAGTAAACCACCTGAAACGTGTGTATAATTGTTTTTTTTATATTTTTTTTCTCAAACAGATCAACTTTTAATGACAGTAATAGTTGCATGGAAATCCACAGGTGTCTGTTTTTAGGTCATTGAATATAAACGGTAATAATCGAAGGTTTTTTTACCGTCGTTCAGTGTTTCGAATTTCGGTAGCAAATATAGACTGTGTTGCGTAAGTTACTAGGTGGAACAAAGGGTCTCAAATTCCAAAATTTATTCGCAACGGCGTAGTGCACGATTATGTATCTATAAAACTATTTTTACTTATTTAACAAAGACCAGAACCAGGTTTTACACGCATAAATGAAGTTACCAAATAACTATGGTGACCAACGTATAACCAAATTCTTTCCACTTAGCAGTATGCTACTATCCACTTCGAAAAAAGTATATGAGGTAGCAGATAAACTCACCACAGCTACATGCTCCATATGAAAATAGAACTAAGGAATACTATGTGGGCTGCAGTGCCTTTACTTTGACTGAGAGATACTTTCAGAAAGGTCTCGGAGCTTCAAACTATAGACGCACGTCGCAATTTTACACCATCTCAGCTGAAGATTAGACCTAAAAAGTTCACTTGTTACTATGGTAGGTTTTTATGAAATAATACCATGTTCCGACCGACACTTAATCGGAAGATTTAGGCTATTACGTCGATAATCTTCTATTCTATGAAATTAACGCAGGTTTTTCCATACAAAAGTGACATTTGTTAATCCCGTCATCGCGGAGATTTGAAGCTAATCTACTCGAAATTTCCCTTTACTACTCTGATTTAGCATCATTTGTTTGTCGGTGGAGAAATTCATCACAACCAGCTGATTTAGACTTCTCTCGCGAGTTAACAACTAAACATAATTGAATTGATTTGTATATCGATAATTAAACTTGTTTATGTAAGGCTCAGTGGATCAGGAACTACTTTAATACTAACTACTAAAATCTATATGACTTTCGAAGCAAAATGCTCATACATGGATGATATTATTTAGGTACATCTTCGAACAGCCAGCCTTTATTTGCACCTTACTGGGGATGTTCACTAAAACATATCAATGATATCATTATATTTACTCGACAGAAAAGGCATAATATGGATGGGCGCTACTACAGATTTCCAAGGACCATTTCTATACGAGTATAGTGTAGTTTGATCGTTTGACCATGAGTCAAGCTTTGTTGCTAACGCAGAAATAGGTTATCTGTTAGCTGAAATGCTCACAAACCCTCATCCATGACGACAACGTTGAGTCATTAGTTAGCATTACCAATTTTCGAAACTCACGCGCTATTAAAAGATAGCGTGTCGTCATGCTGCTGATTTTTTTTTTTATAAAAATAGAATTTTCGTATAAAAAATCGCACGCCAATTAATTAGCTCATTGGACATAGTATCCAACTCACGCCCACACCTCAACAAAATTTGTCAATTGACTCACTTAAGACTAAGCAAAAACACTAGATACGTCTTTGTGGACTTTCAGCGCTACCGAATGACTTTAAAGCTATTTGATGACCTTCGTGTGGAGATGCGTATGTGTATAACGGTTATAACAACACCAGTGTGGCATAGGAACGAAAAAAGAATGAGGGTTGTATTTTCAAAATCGAAAATCAGTAAAACCACACATGCAATGTTGCTGACATCTTTACGCCAACAGCCAAGCCGATTGGACAGATGCTCGAACAAAGTGTAAAAATAGAAGAAAAACATGTCAGAGATTCAATGAAAGCTTAAGTGCTTGGTAGCTTTTCATCTATTTTCAGCTGAAAGCTAGCCAAAAAATGCTCGCACGTATGCATTGCTAAAATGGGGGGAAGTGAGAAAACAAAGGCTACTACTAGCAGATCCGTGGCGTTGATAGGAATTAACAAACATTTTAAGTTTAGCGCTGTCGAAAAAAAATTTAATAATAAAATGAAAAAAAATTGGAAAAATCAGCAAGCAGCAAGTAACGGTATTAAATTAAGCACGACAACTCACAGTCCGTCAGAGCATACGGAATGTCTTGTTTTAAGTAAAAATAAGAACGAGTCATATGAAGGTACGAAAATAAGCAAGCATTTTATTTTCGTTGGAAATGCGAAAAACAAAAGTAGAAAATGTCAGAGCAACGGTTGAATAAACGATAATGCAACAATTTTAAGTAAACGGCGAAAGCGTGCAAGGAGGAAACACACACGCATGGACGTAGAGGTGGCAGGAAGTGCGCACGCCAGGCTCCTAGCCGCCGTACACGTAACCGCAAAGCGAGTGATCGACCGACGAAGGGTTCAATGTGCAACACGAAACGCTCCCCAATACTAAAATTAAGAATCACTGCTTAAAAATAAAAACAAAATAGAAAGTGAACGCTTGGGTTGGGTATTGTAAAGCATGTTCATGGCAGCAGGCAGGGTTCTTTGACTGCGTAAGGAATGGCTCGCTGCCTGCCTGGCTGTTGGTTGGTGGGCTGTCGTTGAACGCTTTACGCGCCACAGCTGTTTAAAATTAGGCAAGCAGATAGCTAAAGAGAAAAAGAATAAACATTAAAATAAAAGTAAAGCAAAAGCGCACATTCATTCATTCGCCGGTTTATTGAACTCGAGTGGAAAAAATTAAAAGCCTCAAATTAGGGGGAAAAATAATAAAATGTTGCCGAAAATAGAAAGTGCCGAAGTGTGGGAATATTTTTCTGTTTCGAAAAGCGTAAAACATGGCTTTTGACGTAAGCTATTCGATTTTCGCACTTTCTAATTTTAATTAAGGCAACGCAGTTTTTATTTTAAGACGTTTTTGAACACATTTTTTACGTAAAATATGTTTAAAACCATTTACATAATTTTTATAGCCTACTTAAATTTTTATTTTTATTTTTCAAATAGTTAATTTTTTTATTTATT
>NW_017537168.1:1050702-1051730 GCF_001853355.1 Bactrocera latifrons
ATTTTTATCTACTTCTATTTTTATTTTATTTTTAATTTTTTTTTTTTTATATATCCCAAAAAATTATATTCCAACTACTCTAAAAATTTCAAGTTTCTTAAGCAAGCTTCAGCGAAGTTATATGCATTTTAGCGCAGGTGACCCCTGTGGCTATGCTACATTTTTATGCTTTTCACTTTAAACAAGCTTTCATGCCACACCACTGCGCTCTAATTCCTCAATAACGTGTATGACTATGTTGCTAACATATAATTAAATTTAATTAAGTTGCTATGCTGCAATTAAACAACATTTTGCTTTTATTTCGTGCTACCAACTCCATTTTCTGTTGTTATTTTTGTAATACTTGAAATATTTTTTTTTTACTTACAAAATTCACATACAGTGGGCTTGAAGATATTAAAAATAAAAAATTTAAAAATATTGCCTTGCATTTGACTTTGCATAGCAATTAATATAATAACAACGGGCATTTAGGCCAACTTGCCTCGCCTGGTCTCGCTCTGTTTATACCTTTGCTAATCTGGTTTTGTTTTTTTTTTTGGTTAGAAAATTTGCATACATACAATGTACATTTATATGTATGTAAATGCAAATGTGAATATGTATGTATATAGTCAGGTTACAATATTGATACCATTTAGATTCATATTCTCAACCGCTATCCGTTGGCGGTCTGTAAAATGATGTAACCATGATGCAGCCAGGTCGCTAATGTTCTGTTTGAATTTTCTAAATATTATCGCATTATTGTTTGCTTATAGAGGTGTGTAAGTAAATCCATCTAGCAAACCCAGCGTATTGCTGAAAATACTGGTAATGAGCGCAGGTAACAGAAACAGAGAGAGAGTCAGAGGCAGTTACCACAAAACGCGCAGATTCATATCCATGTGTCGACTATTGAACCAAAGATTAGATTACATATTTCTATGCAAATAACAAAGAAATAGTGGCAATTAAAATTTTTTATGAAATTTCATGTGGAAAATTAACAAAATTCAAAGAATAAAAATAATTAACAAAAAAAT
>NW_017537168.1:1051949-1061489 GCF_001853355.1 Bactrocera latifrons
ATACCTCTTCAAGCTATGAGAAATGTATATGTGAAGGATATTATAGTTTTGATAGAGCCGAAGTTAACAGTTTTTCAAAACTTTATTATTATTTTTATTTATTTTTTTATTTTCAATATTTTTTTTTAATAATTTAAACACCAAACATCTTCAAAAATTAACTTTCAAACACTCAAAACCCTAAATCGTGAAACCTACCGCTCGTTTGACTCTGCGATCCTCTCCCCCTATTTCACTTTCGTAATTGTCAATAAAAATTGCCGCCTGCCGGCAAGCGCTGTTATGCCGCATTTTTTATGATTTTCACATGCGTCCTCAATGAATGTCGCTCGTTAAACTCTGCGGTGCCAAAATGTGCGTGTAAATGTCTTTTCTCTGGCATTTTATTGCTTGTGCTCATAATTATGCATTCTTCTCAGTTGTTCTTTTGTATTGAGTCAGCTGATGTCACTAAGGCATTTTAAATTATAAAAATCAGTAATCTATTGCTTTATGGACTTTTATTAAGATTTTTCGCATAATCCACAAAATGATTAGATAAACTTTGACGTCAAAAATGCCGCTTCTCCGCAAAGCTTTAGAATACCTTTTTTTTTGATTGAGGGAGAAATTACGTTAGGTGATACAAGTAGCAAGAAGACACCAAGAAATTGGTTGAAAAGTGTAATGTAAAAAAAAGCAATCGATGTGTTGATCTCGACTGCTTGGAACCATTGTTATTCGAAAAAACTTCCCAAGTCGACATCACTTCGTCAAGAAGACCCTACGTTTTCGAGCCAAATTTTGTTTAGCGATGAAGCCCATTTCTGGCTCATTGGATATATAAACAAGCAAATTTGCGAATTTGGTACGAAGACCTGAAGAGTTTCAAGAGCTGCCATTTCATACAGAAAAAGCTCGATTTGCTGTGGCTTTCTGACCGGTGAAGTCATCGCTGCATATTTTTCAAAAATAATGCCGGTGAGAGCGTAACTGCGTAATGTTGACCGCTATGATAACCGAGCATATGGTGCCTGAAATTTAAACTCGTGATCTCAGCGACATTTGGTTTCCCACACAACGCATCAATCAATGGATTTATTAAGAGAACACTTCGGTGAGCAGATAATTTCACGTTGTGGGTTGCTGGATGAGCCTCCCAAGATCGTCTGATATCACACCGTTAGACTTTGCATTGTGGGGATATATAAAGACTAAAGCCTATGCGGATAATGCTGTGTCGTTTCAGAGCTTGGAGCAAAACATCGCGCGTTTTGTTCGCTTGTTACCAGCCGAAATGCTCGAACGAAACAGCGAAAATTGAACGTAGCCTCGGTCAAAATTTGAAAGAGATAATAATCAAATAATAAATGCCAAAGAATGTTTTTTCGATTGATAATAAACATACTCAATTGGTAGGGAACTCATATAAATATATAGACAATATATTTGCATATGTAATATACACAAATATGTCTCTGAGAGGAAACACCTCTTTTTTCTTGCTTTTCCATTGATTTCGTAGAACAATGAGACATGCTGCAGATTATTGAACCTTTGTTCCGCTTGCATCAATTTATAGCACATATGTGTGTGCATATAGTTTATTGATATACATATATACATATATGGTATGTTGAACTACATATGTATATGCTATATAGAATCTTTATTCTAACTTTCACAAATTTAAAATACCCGATAATCCATTGTGTCTGCTGAGAAAGGAATCGGGCAAACTTCAGTTTTGCGAAGGTCACTTTGTTGCAATAAAGAAATGCATAAAGAAATGCACAGCCCACACCCACATTTTCGCGCGCGGCTTACGCAAAACGGGATGTGTATTTCTCGGAAGGAAAGTGAAAGGAAAACAAAGCCGAACAAAAGATCGCCTAGAACGCAATTAAGTATGCTTATGCTGTGCAACTAACTGCAGGTATATGCGCTAGGTTTGCGCGAAATATTCGATATAGATCATTTATGAAGGCTTATGACCTGCAGTGCATGAAATAAGTAAGTGACACTTGTAACATAGTCTCCACAGTCTTTCGCAGTTTATACGCGTGTGCGGATCATTTACGTTTATTACTTTAAGAGTTTTTTTTAAAAGTACTTATAAATATTTTCAAACAATATAAACTAACCTATAATTATATAAATTACCTTACACGCGTTTCTACAATTAAAAAATGTCGGATCTACAATTTCGCTACCCCTATTTCAATCGGGGTTCGATTAGAATCTCACCAAACGATCCGGCATTCTTTAACTCGCTGAGTGCAAGAAATACTACTATAAGAGTAAATTTGCGTGAAGCACACGAGACGCGTGTGAGCAGTCTGACAACTGCCTTGACCGCGGCAAATGAAACTACCACCACCACTCCCACCAATGGGGGTGAAGACGATCAAACGCCCGCGGAAGACACCGATAATAACGCCCATCCAAACACAGATGCGGCATGCAGCGCAGATACTGCAAATCCAGCTGATCACACCGCCTTAAATACAGCTACACAACAACTAAATTCGCTAACGCTGCGCAATTCGGCTTTTGAATTAACTAGCGATCGCGATTTTGTGCCGAAAACCTCGCCTTTACTGCCGCGCTACCAGCGCAGCGCTCCTATAGATATCGCACCTCGCAGATATTTGTCAGTGCCACCAGACGCTCTACCAATGCCGAATTTCGACAATCCACGGCCGCGTAATAACGCACGCCGTTACTTGCCAGTACCGCCACATGCGCTCCCGTTGCCGAATTTTCCACCCAGACGTAATTAAACAAATTTCGTTTTTTTTTTTGTTTTTGAAGTAATTTATTTATTTATTGTATGTATGTTTTGAAGAGAAAACACAAAATTGTCTAAAATGCATTAATAAAAGCCTACCGAGCATAAGAACTCTAAAATTGTACTAATTTAAATTCATTGCACTAACAGTTGTGGGCTGCTAAAACACAGAGTTGCTAATTTTGGCGCTGAATTGGTGAGAGTGTTGACAAAATGGTTATTTGTGTGTGCTTTGTTTTAACAAAAAAATTCGAAACCCCAAAAGAATGTCGTCTAAAACGGTAAATTTTGGCTGGAAATGTGGTGATGTGTGTTTTGGGTTTTCAAATGGATTGCGTTGTGTGAACGGGGCATTATGTGCAGTGACAAGTGTGCGCTTATTATTATATTTTTTTAAAACAAATTTAAATCGAGTTACAAAAATAATAAAAATGGGCAAATATTTATATAAAACATGGAAGTACAAAATTACAGTATCGAGAAAAGAAAATAGCCCGAAAATCAGATTTGATGCTAAAATTTAAATGTGATTTTTTTGTAATGCGATATTCCAAACTAAACGATCGGAATAGCAAGGTAAGACATTTACCACATTTTTTCATCTACTGCTAGTAGACATATGATTTTTTAATATAATTGCAAAAAAAATATTTAAGTTTGAAATCCTTAAAAAGTTTTATAAAATTTATTTATTTATTTAAAAGAGAAATAATTATAAATAATCGTTCCACTTATAGATATAAAGCATAGGGCCTTCAGCTTCTTTATAAAATTTAATTGTTTGCAAATAATGCATTCAAAATGTAATTGCATTAGCATTATTTAATATTGTTATTATTTTTTTAAGCATGAAAATCGTTATTAAAAACAATTTTCATATTCCAAAATTATAATTTTTGAAAAAGCGAAAGGATTTGTATTTTGCAGCGTAAGACTTTTTTTATTATGCTCACTTATAATATGACCGAAATTTTAACACTATGCTCATGGTAATTAATTTAATAACACTAAACAATTGACACTCCATGCTTCATGTAATCAATTGGAATATTTTGATTTATTCCCACTCGTTTTCAAATGTTAAATTTGATTTCTATATATCTATGATTAATTTTTAATGAATCATGTGCCATTGAATATTAAAAACAAACACCGCCTAACAACCACACTATACAAATAACTATATAAGGAGTGAATTATAGCAACTTAAAAACTGGTACTCTACCAAAAAATTTATATTTATCGCTAGCGCTGTCAAAGTGCCTTCAAAACCACCGATTAAGTATAAAATATTTCATTCCATGCAAAGATCAAGAACTATACACCTACAAACAATAATTCCAACGAAACAAAAGAAAAAACTAAAAAAAAACATACGAAAAGTTTGTGACGCCGAATATTTTGGCTGTTTTAAAAATACTCACTTGCAATTTCACAGTCAAATCGACTCGTTGTCGTTCGTCACATATCGCACGCAGCGCCCATGCGCTGTACACAGCAGCAGTAACCACAGGAGCAATAAAGCACTGAAAGCATTCGAAAAAAGTCAGGTATAACAAGTGATTGCGCTAATTTATGCTCACGATCAGCATTTCTTTGTAGCAAACCTAGCATTTGCTGTGATTTCTGTATTGACAAATATTGTTTTTACTTTTATCAATTGCTTTCTTACATACATACATACATACATATGTACAAAAGCGTTGTGGATTTTTGAAAGATTTAAAAAATGCTCTGTATGTTTTTATGTGTTACACTCGTATATTATGTGGCCTTTTCATGCAGCTTACCCTGTAAGACTTATTGAATGGTTTCAAAAGTTTTTAAAAGCTGTCTTCGTTCCGCCAAGCCTCACTCTCAAGCGAATCGAGCAAAATACAACAGATGTTCAAACAAACCAGCAGTACTTGTGGTGCAACCCTGTTCTTTCTTTGTGTACATGTTTTTCGCTTTAAAAAAAAATTGGTGTAACGCTTTGGTTTTGTTTTCTAACTAAAAGGTGATCCATTTCGAGGTTCCCTATTAAAAAAAAAAACATAAACTTCAAATTTAATGAGGAATGTTTAGTATCATTGGAAAGAACATTCTTTGGTATTTATTTTTTTGAAGATTATCTCTTTCGAATGTTGACCAAGGCTACGCCTCAGGTAGTCCATCCATTGAGTCCAATTTACTTTGAATCGTTCGAGCATTTCAACTGGTAACAGGCGAAGTCGGATTATCCTCATAGACCTTAGACTTTCCCACAGAAAAAGCCTAACGGTGTGATATCTCAAAACGTGAAATTATCTGCTCTCCGATATGTTCTCTCAATAAATCCTTAGATTGATTCGGTGTGTGGGAAGTGGTGACGTCTTGTTGAGACCAAATGTCGCTGAGGTCACGAGCTTTAATTTCAGGCATAGTCGGGTATCATAGCGCGACAGCGGTCGCCATTGACGGTTACATGCTCACCGGCACTGGCGAGATCTGTCACGAAAGGCTATTGAAAAAGGTATCTCTACTAGGATCACCCGTTAAATAATTTTTTTTTCTAATTTGAGATTTTATAAAGTATTTTGGTATTTCTAATTTTCCTATATTTTAAATTTTACACACTTTTGCAAGTCATTTTTTTAATAAAATTTTTAAAATTTTTTTTTTAATTTTCTTTTTTAATTTTCTTTTTTAATTTTTTTAATATTTTTTTTAAATTTTTTTTTAAATTTTTTTTTAAATTTTTTATTTTATTTTTTATGTATATTTATTATATGTATTTTATTTAAATTTTTTTAAATATATTTTTGACTTTTTTGTATTCGAAAGTCATTTTTCAAATTAAATATTTTTATTTTATTTCTAATTTTTAAATTTGATTTAACTTTTATTTAAAATAGGCTTTTTTAATTTTAATTTTTTAATTTTAATTTAATTTTTTTTATTTATATTGTATATTATTTATATTTTTTTAAATTTTTATATTACATATTTTCTTCTTTTAATTTTATACTTTTTTTATTCCTAATTTAGACGCATCACAAAATGTATTTCTTAATTTTCTTATTTTCTTTTAAATTCGCTTCACTTTAAATTTATTTTCACATTTATGTAAATACATACAAACATTATTTTGTTTCTCTTTTAACGAAATGCAAAAAGAGCAAATACACACATACGTACAGTAAGTACTTTGCTATTTTTGAAAACGAAAACAGACGGACGGACGAACAGCGCTGAAAGCTGTCGAGTCTTGTGAAAAATTGCAGTGCTCAGTGGAAATTTGTGCGGCGCGGTAGACAAAAGTGCGAAAGAATAAATATTTTGTAGTTTGTCGGGGGCTCGCTGAGTTGGTTTCTTAGTGCTAAGGCAGAAGAAATTTAAAAAAATTCGCTCTATTTTTTGTTGTTTTTTTGTTTGACCAGAAGAAATATTTTTTAATTTTATTTTTAATAATACACACGCTCATACAAATGTACTTGACATAGTTTTTATTGAAAAAATAAATAAAATGAATAAAAAAGAAATGAAATAAATATTTATAAAATGTGAAAGCGATAAACAAAGTAGAAAAAAATTTAAATAAATACAAAATCAAACCGTGCCACCTTACTCAGCACATTATATACTTTAAAGCTGCTGACTTAAAAAAAAAATATTTTCGCGCAAAAGGTTAAAAAGAAATCTAGGCGAACGTCGTTAAAAAAATTCTGCAAAAATAACAAAAAAGTTAGCCACCTTATTAAATTGGTCGATTCACGCGTTTTCTATAAAAAAAAAAGTGGAAAAACTCGGTCTATCTGCACGTCTTACGCCACCGTCAGCATGTCCGCCGCCGCTCTGGGTTATTGGCCATCGCTAGCCACCACCACAAGACTTAATAACGATTGGGAAATGCTGGATGGCACCACCGCAGCCAGCAGCAGCTCTAGCACCACCAACAATCACCGCGTTTTTATTAATCGCGCTAGCAACAACAACAACAATTCAAATGTCGGCAATGGTTTTGTCACAAACGGCCAACAACTGTTGAGAAATTGTAGGTTTATTGCAGCAATGTAAGCTTCATATTTTTCTTCACCCAGCGAAATTGCATTTTATTTTAATTTTATGCTCCACTATTTTCACTTTCTCTGCTTTCTTTGTGTGCATAATGCTTTTATTGTCGTTTCTAACTACCTGAATTATTAAATATTTGTATTATTATTATTTTTTTAATTATTGCACTTATTTCACAATTTTTTATAAAATATTTTTTCCGTTATTTTATTTTTACTAAAACTTGGAATTATTAAGTAGTTATTTTAATGCCTAACATAATCTTTTATTTTTGCATTTGCAATATTTTAAGTGTCTCATTTTTAATTTTTATTTTTCTCTTGCTTTTATTTGTTTTTTAAATACTTTTTCATTATTGTCATTCTCTGGTTTCAATTTAAAATTTTTTTTTTGAACTAATTGAATTTTTTGTCAAATATTTTTTATTGAATCTTTTTTTAATTGAATTCTTTTTTATTGAATTTTTTTATCAAATATGTTTCATAGTCTTTTTCACAAATTTTTCATAATTTTTTATTGAAATTTTTTTTATCAAATAGTTTTTCATAACTTTTTTCACAAATTTTTCATAGTTTTTTTTAAAACTGTAATTGTAATTGGATTACTTTTTTTTTAATTTTTTATCAAATAGTTTTCACACATTTTCACATCTTTTTTATATTAAATTTTTATCAAATAGTTTTCACAAATTTTTCACACCTCTTTTGTTAAATTTTTATCAAGAATTTTTCATAACTTTTTTCACAAATTTTTCATAATTTTTTATGGAATGTTTTTTATCAAATATTTTTCATAACTTTTTCACAATTTTTTATTGAATTTTTTAATGAAATATTTTTTTTATAATATTTTTAAAAGCTTTTCAAACTATATTCCATTTACACAAAAAAAAGTTACATGAAAAATTTCAAGTTTTTATTTTTTCACAAAAATTCCAATATACTTAAATTTTTAGATTAGCAATTTTGTGATATAGACTTTAATTAGATTATAGACTTTTTGCACAGCCGAACTAATTAAGTATGTATATTAAGATTATAATCCAGAATTCTGTTTTTGCCTTTCGCACAGCCGTCTACTCGATGAACGAAAGGCTCGGTTAACGATCACCTGTTATATTTGCTTGTTTTCTTCATCCTGTATTTTATCTTATGATTCATCAGCTGATTGCTATTTTATCCATGCACACAACCAATATTACAGCCTGGACAACGACCCGCTCAGTTAAGCACATCCAAAATTTACAATGTGGACAAAAACCCAAAGAGTTGCATTCCAATTTCAACTCAATTTCTATTCGATTAAGAATTAATATAGTATAAGAAGATCTTTATTTTGTTTGGTAAGAGTCGGCTTATATCAATTCCAGCCAATTCGCTGGGTTCGTAAAATGTAAGACAACCAAAATGTTTTAACCTTAGTTTAGCGACAGCTTGACTGGAGGAGAAACTGTCTAGGCTTTTCCACCTCATCTTCCTCGTAGCAACATTGACAAGTTGCGTCCACCAAAATCTTTAGTCTCACCACATGAGTTCCAATGGACAGTATCCAGTTAGGACACCTATCATTGCGACGATGTGAGCCTTGCTAAGAGCTGGCATTTCAGTGAACGTTTTATGTCGGTTTTTCTGCTATTACAAGGCCCCATCCACATTTAAATTAACAGTAGTTTGATGCTACAGCTCGTGAGGTCATGTACTCCTTAACAAGCTTGTAGCTCCCTAACAGTATATAGCAGCTCGGCTATCTGAGTGGTTGTATACCTCACTAAAAGAAGCCGCACTTTGTAGAAGTATGTATATCTGCTGATACCTTAAAGCCTGCCACTTCTACTTGAAAGACGCTACATTGATTTGATAGTCTGAAACAAGAGTTGATTGAGAGTTCCCAACAGAAGGCTACCCCTTCAACATGCGTTTTGAGCTTGGAATCATTCGTGAAAAATTCAATTTAGTCAATTTAGTAAAATTGTATATGTTTGTATGCGCGGCTTCTAAGAAAACCCACAAAAAGTCACTATAGGTAGCAAACTCGCTACAAATCATATAAAATGCTACATAAATTTAACACAATTACCCACACAGTCACCATAAGCGCAGCTGCAACGCATTATTTTGCCAAATTTGCAACAAAAAATTGCAAAATTTCTATTAAAAATGCGCCAAATGTGAGACGAAGGAAACTAGATAAAAGCAAAATCCGCTAACTGACCCGCCCACCCGGATGCACGGCGCAAGCAAGCAAGTAGTGAGTCGGTTAATTTGACGGTTGACAATTCGCAGCGCAGCTGAGTGGGTGGCCGTCACAGCGAAGCAAAAGCAGCCATAAATGCTCAGCTGCAAATTACGCGTCATGCATGTGTGTGTGTCGCCGTGTGCCTATGTGAAAGTTATGTGTATTCGATAAGAGCATAACTAAGCGCAAAGAAATGCTTCTCTTTATATAAATATATAATAAAATATAATATCTTTTTTGGCCGTGCGTTTGCTTGTTGGTGCCAAAAGTATATTCGAATTTTCGGTGAAAATTGTGTAATATTCTTTCAGATTAAATAATCGAGCTGACTCGTGCATGGCTAATGCGATTATATGTACATATTACATTTGTACAAATCATCATCATTTGTTCTTATGCTAGTTGATCTGCGATTGTTTTTGTTATTTAAAGGCAAACAACCTTATACACATGCACTACAATTTATTTAATTGTCAACAACTTAAAAAAATTATATTTTT
>NW_017537168.1:1062136-1078885 GCF_001853355.1 Bactrocera latifrons
TTTTTTTATATCTCATATTCCTTTTACTTTATTTTATTTTATTTTTGTTTTTTTTTTATATTAAATTTTTTTCTTTTCGCTTTCTTAATTTTATTTTTGTTTTGCTAATATTTTAGTAGGTCGCCCCCGGCTGTAAATTACACACACTGCCATATGTATGTTATAATCGCCTCTTTATTAAGTGTTTAGTTTTTTTTCCGCTGTAATTTATGCACACATAAATGCACTTGTGTTTATGTGTATGTCGGAGCTCACGCGACTATTTTGCTTCTTGGCAGCGCCCGGTCTTTTTAGGTGATGCTCACATTTATCTGACGTCTCGCTATTTGCGGCGTAGGCAGCACCTGCGCCTATATACATGCATACATACATACATATGTATAACGGTTTGCCCCAGTTTGACAATCATTATTTCCGTGCGCTCGATATTATAATGCTTATTTTTGTACACATTAAAAATAATTTTGCATATTTTCGGTGCAATGCACTTTTGGCTTTTTGGTTTAAAACTGGAAATATAATATTATCAGCTAGGTCTGCATATGGAGCTTAAAATATACTGTACTTGCCTGATTGCCTTACTTTCTCTAATGGTAATTCCACGATACTATTTTCTTCATTTCGTTAATGCTAAAAATAAAACTATTTCGAATTTGAATTTTGAATTTAATTTTAAAATACGTATGTTTTCGTTGAAACTTGAATCTCAAAAATCTAAAATTTTATATCCCCTCATATCAAGGAATATTTATTGGTTATTATAAATAAATTCTGTGTAACCATAAAAAATGTATTGACCACAGTGTGAACAAGCTGTAAAGAATTAATCGATTATGTACCGATAATTAGTAAGAAATCATATTTTTATATTATTAGCGACTAGCAATGTACGTTTATGCAGTCTAATTTAATAATCTTGTATTTGAATGGCATTTTTACAGAGAATTACTTTTTCTTTAAGAAAAATTACTTTTTTACTCATAAAATATGTAATAAGTAGCTCTAATATTATTTTAGTGTTTAATTATATATTACCGTCAATAAAACAAATTACTAGAAAATTTTTATAAAAATATTTCATATATTGCTTGCATAAAAATGTAAAATATTTTCTCTTCTTCTGCAGTATCCGCAGTTTATGTATCCAGCGCGGCAGTAAGTGGCGAGTCAGGACGTCAACGTCATGCGCCGCTCTACGGACGATTTGTGGACGAAGAAGAGCTTCCTGCAACACATCGAGATGTCATGCATCATGTAAGTGAACATAAACTCAAAAATAAAATCATACTTATGAAATTATGTTCAAAAATTTATAATTTTTTTCTGCAAAAATAATTTCCTTAAAATGAATTTGCTTTTCGAAGTCTCAAACTACCGATGTGATTGCTTCAATTTTCACGTATTTTGCAATTTACTAATTGCTAATTTATTATTACTTTCATGACCTATTTTATTGTAGATTTGATAGTCATCATTACTCTGTGGCTTACATGCAACACTTTGCCACATTGTTTTAAATTTTATTATATCAATTTCTTTGTTCGTTTCTTATAGCGATCTAGTCCGACGTCATCGTCTGAGGTGCGTGCCATGCAGGCACGAATTCCATCACATTTTCGTGATCCAGCTACGGCGCCGTTGAGAAAATTAAGTGTGGATTTAATAAAGACCTACAAGCATATAAATGAGGTAAGTACCAAGATAGTTTTGTGGCAATTAATAAAAGCAGTAATGGAGCGTGATATATATATGTAGTTTCGTAACTCGTGTTAAAATATGGTCAGCTAATACAGAATTTGCTTCTAATTTTTTACGAGTTCACAAATTAGTTTTGAGTTCCAAAATATGTGAAAGATAGTTATTCTATGTTTCGTTGTTTTAATAGTTTAAACGGCATCCTTAAACTGCTGTTATAATATTTTTGATACTAATATTTCAAAATCATTTTATGTTTTTGATGTATCGCCCTCCTCAAACAATCGTTACATTTTTGTTTTGGTTCTTAATACTGAAACTCGTATTTGCCAACATTCTCGTTCATGTTATTTTTCCAATTTTGGTTTATTGACGCATCGGAATTCGTAAAGAGAGATTAATATTTTTTTGTTTTTATATTGAAACGCATAATTTCATACATTTTTGTCCATTCTATGTTTTCGATGTTTTTATTTGGGCTGAAATATCATGTCTCAAGTCACTCCTTGCACTATTTTAATTGAATTATTTGTCTTTTCACTATTTTCAGTATTCTATGTTTTTTCCTGACATTAATCTGTTCATGTTTTGTACGGAATAGTACACAAAAATACCACTTAGCTTTTACATGTTCTTAATTAAAAACTTAACACTTATTTTTACCGTTATACAAATAGTATAACGAAAGCAATAGCACATTTTCGTATAACAACATGGCCATTATTCTTGTTTTGCTCTTTTTATTTTCGCACTATGTGCGGTTGCATCTCCTTCAACTTTTATCATTGTCGTAATTGTTGCTGCCGTTGACAGATACAACAAAAATGATACCAATATTTGTAGATATTTTATACACAACCATTAGTAGTTGTATGCCGCCGCCCTTGACCCAAGCGCTCGTCAGCGATGACTTTTCATCATCAGCTGCCTCAAACAGCAATCCGAACAACAAAAGCGACGAAATTTCGCATCTGCAACTTTGTTGCCACCTGCGTCAGCGTACACAAATGCACACAAACACTCGCATTCAAACACATACGCAGTCAAAGTCATTGAATTGCCTTTTAGTTGCTGGCGGTTGAGGGAAGACTTTACTCAACGCGTGGGCCGATTCTGTGAAATTCTAAACTACTGCGGTCAGCCGTTTATACGTACATACATTCATACATCATATATTTGTGCACTTAGCTCTTGCAGATCTCCTCGGCGCTTCAATCTGTGCGCTTCTACATTCTCAGCCCTCCGCCTTGCCGCATACTCACTGTCGGCAAAGTATCTTTCTTGGCAGTTTTTGTTACTTTCGGCGCACGTGTGCTTGTTTGTGTGCATGCGAGTGTGCTTGCGTTTGTAAAAATAGGCAACAATAATAGTTGCAAATAACAATTGACGACATCGAGTAAAATATCTGATGTTCAAATTGATTTTAAATCATTTAACATGTGTCCTGGCATTGATTTTGTAGCAGTACCAATGTGTATGCCAACGTAAAAATGTTTCCGTATAAATATTGCCCGTGATTCATGTCTTACTGATTCTTCCGAAAACATACAAATTTTTTAATATTATTATTTTTTTTTTTTGATATTCATAAACATCGAAAACATAGAATATTTTAGAAGTACATTTTTATATGTATGAACGCTAAATAAACTCACTTTTCGGCTTTTTGAATGTTTTTGTAATAAATTGTGGTATTATTGGAAAAACTAGTTTTCATAGCATTCGTATATAAACATGAAAAGCATGTAACATACTTTAAAATGAATTTTTTATTGAGCTTATACTTTATTGCAAAACATCGAAAACATAGAATAATTTAAATATGCTTATAAATAACTTTTCACGAAAAATAAACTCTGTTTTAGCATTTTTGTCATAAATAGCAGCGTAAAATATTATAATTTGTGAAAAACGTAGAAAAATCGTAACGCCCTATTTCTAGGGTTTGCGTTTTTTTTTTTTTTTTAACAAATGCATTCTTTTGATTTGATAAGCATCGAAAATATAGGATATTTTAAATGCGATTTTAAAGGTATTTACGCTCTAAATAACCTCGATTTTGATTTTGTATTAAATTGCGGCAATATAAAAAGTTCCCATTTTCGTAGCATCAGTAAATAACATTGAGAGCACATAATCTTTTCATCTTCTCTGTATACCAGTATCTTTTTTATCTACCATACATATGTACATTCATCCAAAAACATAGAATTTTTACAATTTTTAATTCGATGAGTCTCGAAGGTTATTAGCTGTTGCATTTGATCCTTTCAATGTAAAATATCAGTTTTCATGGAATTTTTACTTCATTTCAAAACCATAGAATTTTTTAAAAATTAAAAATTGTTTAATTGCGTTTGAATTAATCAAAAATTTTTTAATTATTTTTCTTTCTATTTAAAATTTACTTTTATTTTTTAGAGAACTTGTTTTTGTTTTTGTGTTTTATAAAAATTTATTTCTTATTTTTCACTTTATTTTTTACTTTAAACATTTTTATTTTTCTTTAGTCCTTTTTATTTTTTTATTACATTTCTTTTAAATGTTTTTGTTTAAATTTTGCTTATTAATCCTAATTTTTCTATTCTTCTAAGTCGCATGAAATATCTTTTAATACCACATACATACGTACATACATATGCATTCAGGCAATACTAACTGTTTTATATGCATCCCCAGTAATTACATCCCGTTAGTCTAACATATCCTTTCGATTTCTCACTCCAACCGATTTACACACCGCCTCAGTGTTGGCCAAAAACAGGCTATTTCGGTTTGCCATTTCAAACGTCAATTGATTTTACCCGTCTTAACATAGCCTCCAACATCTGCTGCAATAGTTTCCTCCATCATTTTTGTTTTTTGTTGCGCCACTACGGAAATTCTATACCGCCGAAGGACGACGCTGCACTATGCACAGCACAGCAAACATCTCCAATTTCAGTGGCTGCTGCTGCTGCTGGCTGTCAGCACTACCACCACCACCACCACCACACCACCATAGCCGACTTCACACCGCGGCACACGGCAGCCGACAACCAGCTTGAATGTCTGTCGCCATAGACCCTCTATGCGGCGCACATTTAGTGGTGCTGTCTGTCGGCTGGCGCGTTGCAACGCGTCAACAGTTACAGCGCTGCTGGCGTCTACGCATCGGCATACACCCATTTTTAAGCGTTTCATTTCTATTTCTCTATATTTTTCTACAATTTCCCTACATTGTTTCGGCTTGTTTGTATTGCGGCCGCAGCTGGCTGGCTGGCTTGCTGGTTTGCTGCCTGTCGCACACATATGTACTTTCATACGTATGTGCATATCGGCTTGCCTTGCAGCTTTTTAGGCGCACACCAAACAGTTCGCTCGCTCTCTGCTGCAAGTAAATGCGTGCGCTCTCGCTCTTTCGGTCTCGCTGCCTGCTTTGTTGCTCAGCCCCTTGACGTCGGCTGTTGATTTTATAATGGCTGCAAATCTCTCCAAAATGTTGCAGCATCATTCTTCTCATATCCTTCTCGTTCATTCATCATATGTATAGCGACATAGTCGCTTCATGTCCTTACATATACACGCGCAGTATACATACACTGCGCGCGCTTGCGTATCCGTGCGCTTACATAGCCATACAAACAGTTATTTGGTTTTCTGTGTATGTGTGTGTAAACTACGACAATCACACATACGAACAGGCGCGCGCATTTTCTGACCATTATCGACGTTTTGACTTTCCCTGCTAATGTTTGTGGCGTTAGCAACAACTTTTCCGCTTTGGCATTCTTCCAATTCGTTGTTTCATTCCGTTTCGACTGTGCAGGTATATTGCTCAACGCATGGTTGTATGTGAGTTCGCTTAGGGTTATCACTGTTGCTATCCCCGTATGAAGCGCGCGCCCCTACCATGCCTGCATTAACTTTTGCCATATGCTCTTCATCCCTGCCTTTGTTAGCCCCTTTACTGTGAAAATTACTTTCTGTCTGACTGCCTGTCGCTTTGTCACCTCACCGGTTTACTGTTTACATTTCTCTTTTCCTAGTTGCCCTTTCTGTGTTCACCACTCTCATTCTCTATTATTTTTGCTCTTTGTTGCCACTACTCTTATTACGTTGCTTGTTATGCCTCCTTCCTCTGAACTTTCTTTTAATTTGCTATTTAGAGACTGCTTTTTTATTCAAAATGTTTTCAACACGAGTTTTTTTCCCCTAGCTTTTTCTAATGGAACTTAATTTTTGTATTACTATATATGCCCGATAAAGCATTGCATAGTTTTTGGCGTGGAAATAAAACCTGTTACATATAAAAGTATTGAACTCAATAGCCGTAGACAATCCTATCCCATAAATAGCCAAAACAAATGCTATTTATTCGAATACATTTGCATACATTTAGGCGCTTAAAATTTTGTAAATTTTTTTATTGCTAAACTTATAAGTTGTTGCATACTTAAAAGCGCTCTTTTTACAGCGTCAAGCAGTAAATTAAGCCAAACGCCTTCACTTTATTTTTTATACATTCAGTATTGAAATATGGCGTTTTCTCTTGAAATGTAACATGCCCTTAGGCGTCACTATAAAAGTGAAATTATGATTCTTTCATAGCCGAAACACATTTGAGTAGCGAGATTCATCTCATTTTCTTTCATCTCAAAGAGATTAGCCTTAAAATGAATAGTACTTATGTAACTGTTGCATACTTTTCGGCTGCAGTCGGTAAATAACTGAGTCTATGAAGGTATAGCCTTAAGCTTTCGTTTGATGTTCACGAACATATAAGATATTCTCAAATATTTTTCGAAAGCTCAATGGTTTTACGAAAGCTCATTAATTTTTTGAAAGTTCTTGCCTAACTTTCACTTAGAATTGAATGAGAGACTTAAATATCTCAAATACAATTTGAAAGCCCAATGGTTTTTCTAAAGCTCAGTAATTTTATGAAAATCCTTACTCCACTTAGAATAAAATGAGAGACGTACATATTTCAAATATTTCTTAAAAGCTTTGAATTTGGTAAAGTTTCATTTGATTTGTAACAATATTTTCGTTATTTTTTTCATTTTGGGAATAAAAGTTAAGGGTTAAAAAAATGTAAAAGTTTTTTCAGGCTTTAATTAAAGCTTGATTTCTTGCATTTTCAGGATTAAATATTGTTTCAAACACGAACAGTAGCGTAACGAAACTATAAATTTCATATAAAAAGCTTGCGCACAAAAAAATAGTAGTTAAAAGCTTGTGTGCAAGCTTTAAGCTTCATTGTGCCACAATATTATATGCAAACCTGAGAGCATAAATTGGATCACAAATTTAAAAACGCTTTTATTTGGACCTTTCGGAAAAGCTTAATTAGCGCTAAGTATTTAAACGTGATAATATTGGTCTGTAAATAAAGTAACTTAAAAAATTAAAAAATATCGATTACTATTACCTTGAAGGTTCTAAAACTCGTTGCAAACGAAAGAAAGGCGCTTGAACGACACCCTTTTTATCATAAATGTCAAAACTATTAGGGAAACTTTTGTTTTTAAAAACGTTAAAGATCACTGAAAAGAGCTTTGCTAATTTTGAAATTGTTGTTGGTTTGGAAAATATGAAAGCTAGTGCGAAAGCTTCGATATCAGTGGTAAGATGATGAGTATTGTGTTGTCATAAATGTGAAAGTTATTGTTTGAGCTTTTGGTAAAGCTCTATTTTTTTACATTTGCACAGATATCTAAACAAATTTATTTAAATTTTTTGGAATTTTTTATATAATATATAATTAAAACAAATTATTTAAAGAATAAATATTTTGGTTTTAATTTCCAACAGCCTTCTGGCATACATTTTCAAACTAAAATTTGACATTTCTGTTTTGTCGTAGGTGTTTTTTTTTTTCAAATTTTTCGTAGTAAATTTTAGTTTTTATTTTGCTATGGGATTTGATAATTGTCAAAATAAAGTTTTAAGGGTTTGTACGACACGCGCAGAACTTTTCCTAATTTTTTTAACATTCCACCAATAGAAAATATGTCAATTTATATTTATATTATATGCGAACTATAGCAAACGATATTTCTGCGTATTTGCAGGTTTACTATGCGAAAAAGAAACGACGCGCTCAACAGACCCAAGGCGAGGATGACTCCTCTAATAAGAAGGAGCGAAAATTATATAACGACGGTTACGATGATGATAATCACGATTATATAATAAAAAATGGTGAAAAATTCTTGGATCGCTACGAAATTGATTCGCTCATTGGTACGTCATCCATTTTAGCTATTACCAAATGTGCACGCTTACTAATATATTTTATAATTTTCTTCAATCAAATAGGTAAAGGCAGTTTTGGACAAGTGGTCAAGGCTTACGACCACGAAGAACAGTGTCACGTTGCGATAAAAATTATTAAAAATAAGAAACCGTTCCTAAATCAGGCACAAATCGAAGTGAAGTTATTGGAGATGATGAATCGTGCAGATGCCGAAAACAAATACTATATTGGTACGTTGTTTGTGGAACATTTTCTAATTTTTTTTTTGCACTTTTTACTTAACCTATATTTGCTTGTTTACCATTGCAGTTAAATTGAAACGGCATTTTATGTGGCGCAATCATTTATGTTTAGTGTTCGAATTGCTCTCCTACAATTTATACGATCTACTACGGAATACGAATTTCCGCGGTGTTTCACTGAATCTAACACGTAAATTTGCCCAACAGCTTTGCACTGCACTGCTCTTTTTGAGTACACCAGAACTGAATATAATCCACTGTGATCTAAAGCCCGAGAATATATTGCTTTGCAATCCAAAGCGTTCAGCAATTAAGATTGTAGACTTTGGCAGTTCATGTCAGCTAGGACAAAGAGTGAGTACAAATGCAAATAAGGGATTTATGTGTGTGGAAAATGGTAAATAATTCGAAAAGAGAAATTTAAGTTAAAATTAAGTTTTTGTCAAGAAGTTTGTAACACTCGGAAAAAAATATTTAAAATATTTGTATATAAAATATCAGCGTGACGAGCTTAGACAATTTAGTATTTGTTATCGTGTCATGCGAGGACTAGAGTTCATGCGGGCACTCGTTGAATGCTGGTCCTATATTTGATATGTCGGGGTCGATTCTGTTAAGTAGGAGTTTAAGCTGCTATAGTATCCAGAACGAAGCTGTGAATGGCGGTTAGTGCATGTTTGAAGTTAGTTGCGTGCGGGTCGGCGTATTGGATTATATCGTCGACGTAGTTGAGGAAGGAATGCTGCAGTTCCGGTTCAAGCAGATGACTGCAGGGATGATTTCTACGAACACATACCATTAGAAACTGCTGGAAGAGAAGTTCATTATGCGCCTTATCTGGAAGCTACAGGTCTCAGTTCGATAGGAGACATCAAAAAACATTCCGTTATAGTCCGGTAGCCATGTCCGTATGTATATACGCGAACTAGTCCGTCATTTTTTGAGATGTCGAACTGAAATTTTGGAAAGTTATTTTCCTTTCCAAAAATCTGCTCATTTGTTGAAACCGCCGATATCGGTCCACTACAGCTTATGGCTGCCATACAAACCGATCGATCCAAATCAAAGCCATAAGGGAAACTTGTAACTTGTATCATTTAACAATATATCTTTAAGAAATTTTGCGTTGATCTTTGTTGAACATAACCTAACTTTCTTCATACTTAACCAAATCCACTTAAAAACTTACCAAATCCACTTATTTTTTACTAAAATTTGTTTGTTAAACATAACCTAACTTTCTTATTACTTACCCCTCCACAGATATACCAATATATTCAATCACGTTTCTATCGTTCGCCGGAAGTGCTACTCGGTATACCCTACGATTTGGCGATTGACATGTGGTCACTCGGCTGCATTCTAGTGGAGATGCATACCGGTGAGCCGCTCTTTTCCGGCTGCAATGAAGGCGATCAAATGAACAAAATCGTCGAGGTGCTCGGCATGCCGCCGAAATATTTACTCGATCAAGCGCATAAGACGCGTAAGTTCTTCGATAAAGTCGCGGACGGTTCGTATATGTTGAAGAAGAGTCAAAATGGACGTAAATATAAACCGCCAGGTTCACGTAAGCTACACGATATACTTGGCGTCGAAACGGGCGGACCGGGCGGTCGGCGTCTCGATGAGCCCGGTCACTCGGTGGCGGATTATCTGAAATTCAAAGACTTAATATTGCGAATGTTGGATTTCGATCCGAAGACACGTGTAACACCGTACTATGCCTTGCAACATAATTTCTTTAAACGTACAACCGATGAGGGTACGAATACAGCAGCGAGCATAGCAATATCATCACCGTCGGTGAGTTCAACATCATCGTCTGTAGCGATGGTAGTGGGCAATCAACAGCAACAGCAACAACAGAGCCAGCAGCAACAGTTGGTGTCGACCGCTGCGTTGCAACATCCAGAGCCACAAGCGCATGGTGAGTCCATTAAACGCTTCAAATTTTCATAAAGTATAAGCAAACACTTACACACGCGCAAAACTAATGCAGCCACACAAACATACATACATATATAAATAAGCACTCCTTTAACAGTTTAAAAGGACTGCTGGAAAGAAGAAGACGATTTGCGTTGATGTTTTTTTTTTTTTTGTTTTTTTGTTCATCATTTATGTTTTTCGATTATACATTTAACTGCAAATGTAGTTTTTATTTATTGAGCATTTATTTTTAAGTATTTACATAGCAAAACGTGCTAGCAAAAAATAAAAAAAATTCATATTTTGTGTTCTTAGCCATAGTTCTCTAAAGTTAGGCACTTGGCGCACAAGTTTGCGTATAGCGAAATGCAGTTTTGCACACGAATGTACATGTGTACATATAATTTGTCAACAATATAGCGGTTTAGACAGCTAGTAACAGTAACAGTAAATTTTTAAGAAAAGTATTATATCACGTGCTTTAAGTTTCTTCCCACTCTAACGCACGCGTGTGTCGCCAGCGCAAAACTGTAATAGTTGTGTATGTTTTTCATTTACATACGTACTACATATTTATTTATACATTTTTGCATACATACATACGTACTTGTACTTAAAGCTGTAATTTATTATTAATGACATGCACTTATTTAGTATAATTTACTTATTTACAAGCGAACATATGTTTAATTTATTACCATATTTACAAGATTCATTCATCTATGAGTTAAAATAATAATTTTTGTAAACCTTCCGAAAGTACAAATAAAAAAACTGTGGCTCCGGGCACAGTGGCATACAAAATGAGCTCATACAACTTTTTTCAATGCTAAAAAGCAGCACAACTGGCATCTTTTTGTTGCTGCGGGGGTTTTAGTTTTAGACTACAGCCACTAAATGTAGTTTTAGTTGTAATATTGTTTTTATGTGCGTGTTCAGTTTTTTGTAAAAAAGAATAACAATATTTTTATTTTGGGACAGCCTTAAACCAACTTTGGGTTATATGCATTAGAAAATTTACTTTTTATTTTTCAATATGTTGTTTTTTTTGTATGTAGAAACTGAATTTTTGGAGAAAACACTTTTTTGGAACACCCCTAGTACAACTCTAGCTTATTAGTAATTGAAAACATACTTCGTATTTTTAAATTTGATTTTTAAGCTCTAATTTTATTTGGGACACTTAAAATCTTTTGGGACATCCTTAGTAAAACTCTAGATAACTAAATTTCGTATTTTTAAACTTGTTTTGTGTATGTAAAAATTTATCTTTGAGACACTTAATTTTTTTGGGACATGTCTAGTAGAACTCTAGAATATCTGTAACTGAAAAATCGTTTCGTATTTTTAAATTTGAATATTTTGTGAGTGGAATTTAATTTGAGACACTTAAAATTTTTGGGACATCCCTAGTACAACTCTAGCTTATTTGTAACTGAAAAATGGGGACATCCCTAGTGGAACTCTAGATTATCTGTAACTGAAAAATCGCTTCGCATATTTAAATTTGAGTTTTTTTGTGAGTGGAATTTAATTTGGCCTTCTAAAATTTTTTGGAACATCCCTAGTACAGTACTTTGTATAATTTGCGTATTTTTGAAGAAAATTTGAGACATTTAAAAATTTTTGTTATCTCTAATACAAATTAATTGTGTTACTTGTGTCTCTAAAATTACTTCATATTTTTAAATTTATAATTTTTTGTAACTTGAAATTAAACTTTGGTAGACCGAAAAACTTTTGGGATACACAGTTTTGTCATTTTATGTTTTATAAGCCGCACAACTGATTTTTTTTTTTTTTTTTGTTGAAATTTATTACTTTCTACTTTTCTTGTAATAAATACAACTTTGGGACACGAAATAATGCTTTCAGACTAGTCATAGTAAAATTTTGTTCTAACTATTCGCATAAAATTTGAATTTTGTTTTTAGATAATTTTTTTTAATTAAAAGTTTTTCAGTTACTACGCATTTGCATGAAAAGCAATGAAAACATATTTCAAAAATCCACTATAGTTATGATTTACTAACTTTGCGTTTTTTTCTCTTTTAACCTAACCTCAAAAAGCAACACTGAACCCTAAATATTTTTATAATGTTTATATAAATAAATAAAAAAAATATCAAATGAATTTTATGTGAATAAATAATTGAAATCCACTAACTCTCATCTACTAACTCACTCACACGGAAACTGACGCGTACACAGACGATCGGCGATGACCGGCATTGCCTCGGGAGCAAGGCAGCTTAGCATCATCTTCATCTTCAACGGCTTCCTCAGGTTCAACAACAGCAGCCATGTCAGGTGCATATGGCGGTGGAGGCGGTGGCGTTGGCGGCGGTACCGGACAGACACAGCACTACGTTTAAGCGCCTGCGTGCAGGAAACACACAGTTACACAGCGATTAAGAGCACACACATAAATAATAGCACACTACAGCAACAACAACAGCGGCAGCAACAACTTGAAGCTGTGTACAAACGAGATGTCTGCTGATAAATCGGGAAACAATGTCAAGTGGGCATTAAGTTAGAGACGAGGCTGTTAAGACGAACAATTCCAGTTAGTCAGTCGTTGGAAAGAACATTGTTGTTGTGCTAAACCTAACCGCAACGGTTCGTCATCAGTCACCAACCATTATTGTCATCATCAACATAACGCAAGTGCATAACAAGCATTGGTGGTATTTTGTAGATAACATCGCAACAAGCACTTCATTGCATACAAAAACAAAAACAAAAAACATACGATTAACTTATACATACATACATACTTACATTTACATACATATAATATATATATATAAATAAATATATATTTAATAATATTTATGCGAACGTGAAATTAATTAAGTGAAAAATTACTTAAATTTAAATTGATTAAAAGCAAGTGTAAGCATTAAGACGCAATCTGGTTGATAAGTAACGAGAGAAGGAGGTGAAGAAGAAAATTTACTAAAAAAATGTAGTTTTATACACAAGCAAACACCCAAACAGCCAACCACAACAAAAACTACTTACATCCATACAACCATACCTATATTACACCAAGCGATCTCTACAAAAGTACACACATACATATGTATAAAGAAAATATAAAAAAATATATACAAAATTATCCAACAACACACTACATAAATAAACCGTTAACAATTTCTTTTTTTTATTATATTTTATCTTTTTATACTGCATATTTTAAGGCGCTTACACTGTCGAAAATTATATGGTAACTCAAAACAACAAATTTAGTGCTGCCAAAATTTTTAAGAAATTTTTATTTAAATTTTAGAGAGCTTTTTGTAAACTTTTGACTTAGCTTGCAACATATGTTTGGAAGAAAGTGCCGTAATCACATTTGTAAATCGCTTCTATGTTAGAATTTACATTTATTTCTTAAAAGCTTTTGAGTTTTTTGTCAACTTTGGGCTTAGCATTCTATAAATAAATAAAAAAAAATTGCCGTAATCCCGTTTGTAAATCGCTTCTATGTTAGAATTTACATTTATTTCTTAAAAGCTTTTGAGTTTTTTGTCAACTTTGGGCTTAGCATTCTATAAATAAATAAAAAAAAATTGCCGTAATCCCGTTTGTAAATCGCTTCTATGTTAGAACTTACATTAATTATGTTAAAAGCTTTTGAGCTTTTTGTCAACTTTGGGCGTAGTTTTCAATATATTTTTGGAAGGAAGTGACGTAATAAGATTTTCAAAGCACAGCTATGTTAAGTTAAGCCCTTTTAAACCTCTTTTTTACTTTTCTGCAAGTTTCAAAGTCACTGTATGGCTTAAGCTCCGGCTTGTTTTTTAAATTTCATGAGCGTTCTAGAGCAGTTCTTTGATCGTTTGCAAAAAAAGCTTTCAAAAGCCCACGATCACTGGTGAAAATTTAATTTTCTATGATGACGTATTAGATTAATTACTAATTGACTTGTAAGCTTTTTTGCTGTAAACAGCTTTGGAGCTTTTTTGAGCTACCATGTCAACAGCGTTAACTTTAGTTTGTTCAACATAGGCTTCTTTCATAAATTTCTTGAGCGTTCTGGAGCATTTCTCTGGTTATTTCCAAAAAGCTTTCAAAAGCTCGCGGTCTCTAGTAAAAAATTAAATTTTTATGATAATGTTTTATTAAATTACTAGGGCACTTGTAAGCTTTTCTGGTGTAAAGAGCTTCGGAGCTTTTTTTGGAGCTGCCATATTATTTTCAATAGTGTTAACTTTAGTGATCATTACTAAAATCATGCATCTAAGTACTTAAGTTATCACTTCGTACTAATACTGAAAAAATTAACAACCTACTACTATTTATACATATGTATACTAATACACATACTACGAAATATTTCATACGAAAATAAAAATTTGCTCGTTTGACTGCCAACAAATAAAAAAAGCTGAAATTTATTGAAAAAAAAAAACAACAACAACAATTGTATGAGAGCTTTCTTCATTTGAACACAATTTGTATTTACAAATACTGTGGCGAAAATAGAAACAAAAATGCAGCGTTGCCACAGTGTAAAAAAATGCAGATACCTAAGTAATGCAAACTAATAGACCAGCGTTAAAGTTTAGAGATTAGTTGGGTACAACATTGTCGTAATCGAAATTTAATTAAAAACTTGTAAGGTTAGAAATAGTTGAAGCAAAACAAAAAGAAATAAATGCATAATAAAACGGCAAAGCAGCACATGTAAAATATGGCGTTTATCACGAACACAGACAAAAGTTACTATTTGGTAGAAACGAAACTAAAGAAAAAGGGCAGACAGAACTTCAAGCAAAAAAAATAATTAGAATTAGAGTTTAAAAATAATTTAGTACTTTGGTAAATAAACTAAAAATTAATAAATAAGGATATACATGTTTGGCAAGAAAAAAATGCAATAGAAAACAAAAAAAAATTAAAATTAATTAAAATGAAAAATTCAACATTTCGGCATATATGTTTGGAAAAGCTGCAAAATAATAAAACAAAAAAAAAAAAACAAATCTGTAAAACTAAATTTATGCAACTATCGACTTTATATGAAAGAAGCAGCTATGCATAAGAAAACTCAAAACTCAGTTGCTTCTGGCTATAAAATAGAAATTAAAAACTGAAAAACAGGAAAAATATTTCGGCGCGTTTGAAAACTCATAGCAACTTTAGAAGTATTAATGCTGCATATTTTTTGTGGGCAAACAATAAAAAAAATCAATGTCGTGACAAAATAATAAAAAAAAAACTAAACTTTCGGCTAAAATAAAATTTACTACGACAAAATTTGAAAGACATGAAAAACCCGAATTTCGTCAAGCTAAAAATAAAGTCAAAAAATCAATTTTAGGCACTATATGGCAATGTTTAACCAATTAATCGTGCAGTTAAATATGTAGCGCAGTTAAAGGCGTACGAGAGAGCAGTAAACGCGACGATGTATGTTTTGAAATATGTTGCCTATGAAAAGCAATGCGTTAATTTTAACTGTGTCATCCTGAAAGTATGCAATTTTTATGAAATTATGAAACATCCTAAAGGTATGCTATAGTTATTTTAAGTGTGTTTAAAAGTTATTGTCACCGCTGCTTGTGTGTCGGATGAGTTGTGTAAGTGAACAATGCATTTTTAAGCATTCCATTGCGAGGTTTTTGGTGTTATTACAATCTACATACAACATATATTGCATACTTTTAGGCGTTTTAACTATATAAATTTTTGGCGCCTGCCGTATGAGTAATTCAACTCAAAACCTTATCAAAATTAATGAGCGAACGAACATAGCATACTTCTGGGCGAAAAATTTGAGCCTTTTTAAAGTCTAAATCAGCGGGTTAACAAACATTGCATACTACTAGGCGTTAATTTCAAGCGTAGTTTTATTCCTGCTTTTAAAACTTCGCAGAATACATACATTTCAATTTTTGAAGGATTCTGCATGAGAAAATGTATAACGCTGCATACTTTTAGGCCGTTAAGTTAATCAACCGCAAAAATTTCGACACTTTTAACTGCGCTTAAAAGATATTATAAATAATAACAAATTTTGAGTATGTTAATAAATGTTTTCTACGTTCCACAGAAACTATACATATTTTTCTTTATTGTTTTTAAAGTAAAACCACATTTACATACACACACAAACCCATATGAACAATCTCACAACTTCTTAAAAGCCACAGCAGCCACAAATAATATACATACATACATACATACATACAACTAAACATATATGAAAACAAGCAAAGAACCAAAAACCAACCAACCAAGCAAACCAAAACAAACCAGTACTTCCAAATATACTCCTCCAAAACCGGTTACAGAGTAGTACCTTCAAACATTAAATTAAAATAAGGAAACAAAAATTAAGCTAAAATTATTTAAATAAAATTTAAACAAAGCAAAACCAACACAAATTACCTTAAAATCCGTCATTTCCGTTCTCCGTACTAAAAGCAAAACAAAAGCAAACAAAGAATACAAATTGAAAAGTAACAAAAATATTTTAAGTACACACATAAAAAACTACGAAATAGCCAAAATAATTATAAGCTGCGGTGTGTGGGCAATTTGTGGCAGCATTTTGTTAAAATTCTAAAAAAAAATTGTTTTTTAAGTAAATATTGTTTCATTTAACTAAAAGTAATTTTGTTTTCG
>NW_017537168.1:1079558-1081097 GCF_001853355.1 Bactrocera latifrons
TGTATTTATAAAAGATATGTCTCCTAAACAACAAATTCAGTGAAAATAAAAACACAACTGTAAAATAATAAGTAAAAATAAAATTAAAGTAAAATTATAAAAAGAGAATAAAATTGAACTGCAAACGAAAATGTTACTTCAGCGCTACACTGTAAAAAATAACCCGCAAACGAAGCGAATGCCCGCGTTGAACTACAAAATTTATAAAAATTAACAGTAAATAATTAAGTCTAGCAGCAAAAGGCGAAAAGCAAAGCAGAAAAATATATATAGTATACCAACTAAACTTAATAAAAAGTAAACATAATAAATATGTTCAAAAACAGTAATTTAAATTTATTTATAATTAATTGAGAAAATACAAATCATAGCAATTAATTTTAGTAAGCATAAAATTAAACTAAAAACTAAACCAAATGCATACATTTAAAACAAACTAGCTCTACTACATACATACATACATACAAACATATATAAAAAATGTTCTTTGGTGCACGTATGGAACTGTCTCTTATACACATCTAGATGTGTATAAGAGACAGCCCTTATCCTCTTATTTATAAATATATTTCAAAATTAAAAATTATTATTATGAAATTTATTAATTCGTTTTGCTTCTAAAGCTAAACTACTCGAATTTTCCCAGCACTGGAAAAAAGGGAACATAAAAGTAGGGTCGAAAATATTAGAAAGCAATGAATAAACACATTTAGTATTTAAAATATTAAGTTGAACAAAATTAAAAGAATATAAAGAGCAGTGTAGCAATATTGAGCAAATAGTTTACAAATTATGAAGTTACGTGTAAAAACACATACAAATGTTGAAGCTTTATACTTTTATTAGTTTAGTTTTTAAATGACTTAAAATATTTTTGTATTTAAAATTTTGAAAATTTATTATTTGATTTTTTTTTAAATATTTTTCTTTTTAATTTTCCACCAACTTCCAATTAAATTTGCAATAAGCAAAAACGTTATGTACTTTCAGCAATAGTAATGTAAATTAACTCTACGCGTTAACCTGTAAAAACTGCATAAGTTGATATTTTTGAAAAAGAAAACAGTAAATAGAAAACTAAAAGAAAATAAAAACTTACAATGCAAAAACAAGCAAATAGACATGTATGAGTGAATATAAAAAACAATTGATTTATGAAACAGTAATGAAATGAATTAGGCATAACGAAATGAATTGCATTTATAGGTGAATTTTCCACCATAGAATTTACAATTTACTCACTAAACACACTTTTAGGCTACATACATATAACATATAGACATGCATATACAATACATACATAGCAGTTATGAGTAAAAAGAAAATTAAACATAAAAAAGTACAGAAACCCACACACAAGTTAAACAACAACAAATAAGTTAGTTAAAATACTTAAAGACATAAATATGACGAAAGTTGCAGCATTCTCCATAACACCAACAACAAGTAATAAGTGTAAAAAAAACCACTACAAAAGGAATTCATGCAAAAGCCGCTGAAATTATTCAAAAAAAAAAATAAATAAATAAATAAATAACA
>NW_017537168.1:1083067-1110030 GCF_001853355.1 Bactrocera latifrons
TTTAATAATTACTTTTAATTTTTTAATCGAATTTTTTTTTAAATAGTAGTTATAAAATTTAATTTTACAACCATTTTTTTATAACATATACTAATTTTTTTACTTTCAATTCACTTCTTTGCTGTTACTTAACGCATGTTTACATAAGTAACATAACTTTATTTCTCATCACTTTTACTTCAATTAATTTCTCTCTTGATTGCACATATTTTCCGCTATTTTAAATGTCCCGCTCTCTCTCCTTCTCTTTTACAGGCATGCTGCTGCATCTTGGCTCGCACTCCTCGTCCTCGAATTTGGCCGCGTCCAATTCGTCTGCGCACAGCAACAACAGCGGCAGCCAATCGCAACAACCGAACAGCCTCGGCAGTTTGAGCGGGAGCAGCAGTTTAACGGGTCTGCATCATCCCAACAGTTTGATGCACGCACGCAGCGGCTTACGTGGAAATGCTGCACACGCCACTGCGTACTCCATGCCCAAGTCGATGTATAAGAATCAACAGCAGCAACAGCAAACACAAGCCGCAGCGCTGCTGGCAGCGCAACAGGGCCTACAGGCGCTACTATCGCCCTCGGCGTCGAGTCACAATAGCATTGGCAGCAGCAGCAGCAATAGTAATTGCAATCCGAGCAACAACAATAACAATAATAGCAACAGCTATCCGCATGCCATGGACTGTGATCCGCCGCAGATGCCACCGCCGACGCGCTTCATCAGCACCATGTCCAATTCCGCCTCTGCCTCTTCGTCCTCAAATAGCAGTAACAGTGGTGGTGGTGGTGGCGTCGTCAGCGGCAGTAGTAGTGCTCGCATGCGTTCGGCGCATCACAATTTTATCGCACCGCCACAGAAGCCGCCACATGCTGCCCAACAAACACAACAGCAACACCTCGCTACCGCACAACAGCTACAACAAGCGCCCACGCAACACAACAGCTATGCGCCCACCTCACTGCCCGCCGATTTGGTGCAACATCCGCTGTCGTCGGCTGCCTCCCATCTTATGATGACCGATTCGAGCGTCATAACAGCCAGCGCGGCTGGCAATGCCTCCGGACCGCTCTCCTACACTTCGCTGTTGTTTCAACAGCAGCAGCAGCAACAAGCACAACAGCAACAACAGCAGCATCAACAGTCGCAAGCGTCAGCTCATATGTACAGCTCAATGCCGGTGCAGCATATGATGTCCGTCGGCGACATGTCGCTACAGCACCACCACCTGCAGCAGCAACAGCAACAACACGCGCAACATCAGCGACGTGGCGGCAGCGTGGGAGGTGGCTTCAGCGGCAGCAACAGCAGTTTGATAGGTGTCGGTGGCGGTAGTAGCGGTGGACTGATGGGCGGCAGCAGCCTCATGAGCGCCAGCATGTCAGGCAGTGCCGGTGGTGGCTTGAGCAACGTCGGCGGTAACCTTGGCGCTGGCGGCGGCAGCAGTGGTGGTGGTGTCAGTGGCACTAGCGGCGCCGGCGGTGCTGATGCCTCGTCGCCTATGGTAGGCGTTTGTGTTCAGCAGAGTCCTGTAGTAATTCATTAGTTAGTTGATAATGATGATACATACAAACATACTATGTATATGTATGTACATAGGCACACATACTATGTGTACGAACATATGAATATTATAAATATATTTGTATTTAGTTTTAAAAATGCGTTAAACAATAGCGAAATATGCACAAGCATCATACCAGGCACACAACGCATTTACCTGAAACGCAAATGTAAACAATTGTCAAAATTCCATATAAAAAGTGTGGGCTAGGCAGTTCGTGGCGCCAGTGTTGGTGGATACTGGTGTTTTATTTCAAATAGAAATGGATAAATGAAAAAATGTTAAAAAATTTGAAATTGATATACAATCCACATACGTTCCACAAAACATAAATGCAGTTTCATGGTATTAATAGTTGAATGAGCACAAATCACTATTTTCAACTCACAAAAATTGGCATCCACATATGTTCCACACAAAATCCCAAGCTTTTGCAAGTACTACAGACAATTTTATTTTTACCTACAACAATTGGCGTACATATATTTTGCTCAGCGAATTTTATAACAGTTAATTGCTTAAAAACATTAGTGAGCACACAGTTATTTCGCGTGAATCACAAATGGTCCAGCAGTTTTGGTAAAATTTCTATAAAAAAGGTATGAATTTTCTCTTCTTCTTTTGTTAAATCAATGTAGTTACTAAGCAAATTTAGAAAGCACATACATACATAATTGGAAGTTGTGGACAGTAAAACAAAATACGGTATACATTAAATACAAAACTCGCAAAAAATGCGGTCTTCATTAGATAAAATATTTGCAAGCAATTCTAAAATTCCCGAAAATTGCCAAAAACCAACATATATAATACGTAATTTAGTGAAATTTAAATTATGTTCCACTTATTTTTGAACGGAATTAAAAAAGTTTGAAACTTTAAAATTAGTTTTTGAATAGCGTTTTGATGTTTACAATATAACTGAGCGTAGTTTGTGTTACGATCCACAGGCGTTCCACACGAAAGGTTCACGCTACTTGGAAAAACTTTGTATTTAAAACTTTACCACTATATTGCATACACATCATATGCAATCCACACAAAAAGTGCGTTGAAACTGTTGTTTTACAGTCCACAACCATTTAATAGGAACCTCACACACGTATATTTTTGTATCTGAGTTTACAATTTTGACACCTTGCGCAAAATCAGAAATCAAGTTGGAACATATTTTGAAGTATCCCATTAATTTGATCTACATACATACATACATACAAACATATATAAAAAATGTTCTTTGGTGCACGTATGGAATTGTGCTAATAACTGCCGGCAGCAAAATTTTTTTACAGATTGTGGAACAGATTTGATTTCGTTCAATGCGTTCCAATTTCTCTACCTTTAACTAGTTGTAATATAAAACTATAATAATACAGTTATTTTGTTGCCTGCCTGCCTTCGATGGTTATATAACGTAAAACAGCACGTATACGATTTTTCGTAACGTCAAACTTAATTTGTTGTCAAAAAAAAAAAAAAAAAAAAACAGCACGTATACGATTTTTCGTAACGTCAAACTTAATTTGTTGTCAAAAAAAAAAACACAGATTAACTAAATAATATATAGTTATAGTTCTATTTAGAATATTTGTATTTCTTATTATTATTATTTTGTTTTTGCGCTGTAAAATTGTAAATGCAACCACGTACGTCCTACTTTACCATTTTTTTCTTGTTTCATATTTTTGCTCAGCCACTGGACACTACCTTACTTTGTATTTTAGTGTAGTCACTTATATACATACTTGCATATGCATATAAATCTTATTTTTCTCGCAATTTATTAATAAATAAATTATTAGTTTAAGACCGTCTAGGAAAAATGCCCGCGTGGCATAACAATAACAGCAGAAAGCAAAGTTTAAGAAATATATAAAAAAAAAAATACACACAAAAAAAAAAACAACCTACATTTACGTGCGCAAAAATCTCTACATACATAAATACTAATTATTTAATTACATTGCCTATATTACACATATAGATATATACATACATATATTTCATAAGAAATATACAAATATGATATATGATAAGTCAAAAAGATATTAATCTCCATTGCAGTTTTATTTTCCACTACAAAGCAGTGGATACCGTTGTTTTACGGTAAACAAAAACTTTTCAGGCGTAGTAAAAGAAAATACAAATCGAAATAGATTTACGACAAACGCAGCAACGCAATTTATTTACTATTTTTTTCATATATTTCACGTTATTGTAAAAGACAATGCTGCCCAATATACAAGTATATATACAAATTACTTTGGAGCATTGCCGCTAACTGTCAGTTACCACAAAAAAAAATTGAGTTGTTTTATACTTTAAAAACTACATTTGCAAACTACAGTTTTAACACACAAACACTTGAAAGCATTGCCAGCTGATTTTAAGATAATTTCCATTTCGTTTAGAACATGACTTGCGCGCGGTAATGTTTTTGGAATTTGTTCGCCCTGCAGCCAAGCTTCATTTGCCATTTTGCTTGTACGCGCTTCATGACGTGTAAGTCACGCGCCTTACGCGCAGCCGCTTGCTGTTGCATGTTACTCCAGCCCAAGGCGCGATATTCGCTGAGTACTTTATGCAGGCGACGGTCCGATTTTTTCGGCACAAGCTCGCGATTTGGACGGAGTCGCTGTTTGTAGTAGCGCAGCAGTGAACGATGTCCGATGACAGCGCCAGAAGGTAAAACCAATTGATATTCATCGCCATCAAGCAGATCGGGCACCATTTCCTCATCGACATCCATGCCTTCTTGCTGTTGTGTTATATTGCATATTAATTTTTATATACATTGTTTGAAATTTATGTATACTTACGTGATCTGGATAACTGGAGCTGTAATCGTAGTAATCTGCATATTCGGCTAATGCTACACCCTCGTGCAACATTTGACAGTGTCCTTTGTCTAACATGTGTTTGCGTACCGCATCTAACGTATAGAATGTTTTACCGCGATCATTACACCAGAGACATATGAAGTAATTTGCGACTTTTTCGCCTAAATAGTATAGCAGTCCCTCTAAATCTGTGCAGTATTCTGCGTCGGGAATGAAGAATGAGTGCGCAACCGACATGTGTTTTAAATTCTCAACCATATCCTCGCTGACATGTGTGCAGAAGAGACAGTCCTTTTCGCTTAGTGGATTTTCAGGCAGTTTCTCCCATTCATCTGAATCAATTTGTCCAGTCTATATACAAATAGTAATAGTAAATAATAAATACACATATGGACGTATTGTATTATTCTAGTTAATACCTCCTCCTCTTCCACAATCTCATATTCTCCGTCATCCTCATCATCCACATCTTCATATTCATCCTCTTCGTCTTCTTTCTGTTGTTGTTTCTGTAGTGCAAATCTTCCCTTGCCTTGTGCAGCTGCAACTAACGCTGGATGTGGTTTCTGTGGCACTACACTCTTTTTCGTAATCTCTGTGTTTTCGCCTTTATGTTCTTTTTCGAAACGCAATAGATTTTCTTTGTGTTTTTTGCTGTTTAGGTGATTATCATGGGCTTTCTGATTGCCAAATTGTTTGCGACAAGCATTGCAGTAGAAGCTCATTTGACTTTCTTCCTCCTCGGTAGCTTTTTCTTGTCGCATACGCAGCACACGTTCTTGGAATTGTTCGGCAGTTACTGCTGGAAGTTCAGCAACACGACGTTTTAGATTAAACCGATGCCAATCTGTTTTGTAATGATCTCGCTGTATATCCGCCGAGGCAAATTTTACACAGCAATTTATACATGTAAACGCCGACATATTGTTTCTGATATAATCTTACAATTATCCAATTCCTTACTAATTAAAATTTGGCTTCAAATTAGTAATAAATAAAATTTCACAACTATTGTCAATGGAAAAACGCACGAGAAAAGTAAAAAGTAAAACAAAGACACGTTCTGCGAAACAATGACAGTTATTTCGCGTTGCCACATACATAGACTGAAATTTTGATTATAATCTAAGTGCTTGAATAATCAATTTTTGTTAACACAAAAAATTTTTTGGTTTACAAAACATTTTATGTAAAAACAGATAATTTAAATTAATAAAACCAAAGATAAAAAATATATTTAAAAAAGGCTGCAAAGCAAATTAGAGAAATTGCGCAGTAATTAATATGGCAACTAAAGCGCTAATGGCGGTAATTTTGACGTTAGTTAACTGTGATTTACTTTAAAGGCAAAACTATTTCTTTGATCAAAAAATCAAAATTAAGCGTTTAATGATCTGAATAAACATTTTTTATAATTGAAAGATGATAAACTCAAAATTCGTAAAAAGAAAACAAGTATGTTTATGTGTATAGTTGTATAAGTGATAAGTGCAAGCAAGTTCCTTTTTTGTGTCGTTTTACGTACCCGCCGGAAGTGCGTGCATTTAATCTTAAGTAAAATAGATAATCGGATGCTGAATTTGTGATTATTGTAAGTATCTTATAAATCCTAACTAAAACAACCATTAATAAGAACAGCGCATGTATTTGAATGAATTCTATTATTCATATTGCAAAAAAAGTTATATATAGTTATTTTTTCAACTACTCCTCCAACACATTGTCTAACCATTCCTGTATGTCATCTTTGTTTGCCGTAACATTTTCATTCCCTTTCAGTATTGTAACCGCATCATTCTCCGCGCCAGCCCCACTGCCGCTATTTATGTCTACTTTTGTAACAGCAGCTGTCGCTAAATTCAACAACTCATCCAATTCATCTGGAACATTAGTTTCACCTGGGGCCGCATTAACTTGTTTACCACTACTCTGTGACCGTCCGGAGCCACTTTTTCGGCTACCGCTATTAATTTTTATGCGTGGATTCGTCTTGTGTTCATGCAGTACATTTTGATAATTTTTCTCTGCCACTTCTGCAGCTTTCTCCATCGTTTGCAGTTGTTCGCGTGTAAACATAGATGCTGCATAATCCATGCGCTTATAAAATGGTATCGTTTGCAAACCAACATTTAATAATTTCAAATTTAGCGTGAAATACTGACTAGCCTCAGTGCTGTCCAACAATTGTTCGCCCTCCACTGTGTCCCAATTTTTTTCAGATGAGAACTGGAAGTGTCCACCCACAGATGTGGGTAATTGTGACATTAAACCAAAATCACCGGCATGCATTTGTGCCGACTCTGCCTCATTCATATCATTATCTTCGTCATCCAGCGAATATCGACGAGTTTGTGGCGGTGGACGTGAAGTAGCCCAACCACGTCTTGAAACAAAACGTTCATCACTGGAGTCCGCCACATCGACTACACCACGCACTATCTCCACCTGTGAGCTAGACGAGGTGTTATTATTCTGTTGTGTTGGCGGTTTCTTGCGATATTTTTTCATGTTGCCGCGTTTGCTGCAATTTAAGAAAACTTATTCAATTGATGACTTCACAGGCACTAAGCTGTAATTGCACTATACTCACTCTTTCGATCGATTGTCCTTGCTTTCCATATTATATTCTTATTTAGGTGGCTGTTCGGCTATTTGTTTATGTTGCTAAGGTGATCCGCCTGTTTAAAGTAGTAAAAGCATCCATTTGTATGCGCGGGGTATGTTCAATACATTGGTGGAACAGCTGCTTGCTAGTAATACACTCAAGCAGAAAAGTTAGTAGAGATATTTATTGTCAAAATGCTTATAAAAATATAGAAATATTGAAAAATAATTTCAAATTATTTTTGGAATTAGTTATTGTTTAAGATTATTATTACAAAAAGATATATATATTTATATTTTCGTATTTTTTGTACTAATGTAAGAATTTAATTACCCGTCTTCGGTTATATCAACACATGTTTTTTCTCTTTATGCAGACCTGAAAGTCTCAAATATATAAATACTTGTAGAAGGTTCAGGGTCACATATAATTTTTTAGACCCAACTGTCGTGGGAACGTCAAACCTGAGTGCAATAACTTCTTACTAATAATGTCAATTAGTTTGCACCTCAACCACAATCAAGATCTTCATCAACACTCTCATAAAGCAAAGCCATATGTATGTATGTATGTATGTATATTACATAATCAACATACATGTATAAGTTTACAAGTTGATAATCTTTTCATGTGCATGCATAATTAAAATGAATAAATAAATGGCAAAGAAATTCAGCAATTTTAGCTTGAAAAGTTCACTCAAGAAATTGGTACAGCAAAGTTGTTGCCACACGCAAAAACAGCAATCAAAAGTAATCCCCCCCAGATTCATATCTATAAACAATACACATGCATACACAAGCACAAGTACGTACGTAAATATATAAATATGTACAAATGTGCACCACCTTTACGGCAGTAAGTAGGAAATAAGTGAATGTTGTTGCTCGTTAGGCAGTTGCTGCTGCGCTTTTTAAATTGGCAAAAAACATACAAAATGCAAGGAAAAGGTATGCGCACTTAGCGCACACCAATTCATACAAATATGCGCGTAAATGTATGCAAAAATTTTGCACGCTATAAAACCTTGTGGAAAGAAAGCAGTCTTGCACTCACCTACAACCGAAAAAATCTGCAGAAAGTATGTAAACAGCGAAGTGTGCGAATAAGTGAACAAAATGGCAGTTGCAGCGGTAGCGTATAAAAAAATAATTGCAAAATATGAATTTATAATGAGATATTTATACAAATGCACAGCGACTTACATTTCTGCATGCATAAATATGCATACGTCGCTGCTCATAAACTTTGCCATAATTGTCCACACAATTTTTAGCGCGGCAAGCGGCTTGCAAGCACTTGCTTTCATAAGCAAGTGAAAAAGTTGTACAAGGACATTTCTTTGCATGAATTTAAGCAGATTTTTTTCTTGTGTATATGTTGCACATTTTAACGTTTGCACGCTACCCAGAAGCCTGCTGGCATCTAGATGATGATACAAAAAACAAAAAAAAAAAAAAAAAATTTAAGCGACATTAACATAATTGGAGATCGGTGTTATTGTTTGTTGCTCGTGATACAAATTTGGAGCATTAAATACCTGTCGTTCGATAATTATGTCGATATTGTAAAATTATAGCTTACAATCGAAAATTTGTATACCCTGAACTTGGGTATATTAAGTTTGCCACGAATTTTGTAAAAGCCAGCAGAAAATATGAGAGACTATGCATATATACATACATATGTATATGATCATCACATGCTGAGTTATTCAGCCATGTCCGTCTGTCTGTCTGCACATATGTACTATATGTACATACATATATGCGCGAACAAGTCCCAGAGTTTTTGAGGTATCGCACTGAAATTTTGCAGACGTTTTACTTTTCTTCAAGAAGTTAACATCATTTCTTGCTTTAACAATATTCATAGCAAGAAAGTAAAGTCGTGAGTGTAGCTCATCAGGCGAGTCGCCTTGCATTCGCAAGAAATGTGTTTATAGCCTTAATTGCAATTTACAAGAAAAATCGCTTGAGCGGTTTATTATAATTACTGGATAAAATAAAATTTAAGTGCATAGTTGCATTGCTCACTTCAGTAATTAACGACAAAGAACCGGCTGGAAAACTTTATTGCAATTTGTTTGCAAATTAAAAAGAAATATGTCAGATTTACACATACTTAYATACATATATACATACATATGTATGTATGTGAAGTTCCAGTTATATTGTATACACAAGTGACAGTAATTAAAATAGTGCAGTGAACCTACAGAAGAGTATACATATGTACATATATATTTTTGAATGCATTTCATTCTTATGTACATATGCACATTTTCTTCACATAAAATAATTACATTTTCCCATATTCATGTGATTCACACGCTCTTGTGCCTTGCTGCCTTTCAAATGTCTTATCTGCCAATTTAAGAGTGCACTTGTTATGCAATTAAAGCGATATTCACAAAAAAAGCAAACACAAATGTCAAACAGCTGTAATCAAAGTATTACCGCTATCTAGTGGCGTGATCTACCTTCACACACATACAACAAAACATCCGTAACTCAGCTCAGCTGAGTGACACAGCATTTTTGTTTACAAATAAGTGGTTGTCATTTGATAATTTTTTTTTTTTGTTGCTGCATTACACCCATCGCATCGTAGTGTGAAAGCATAGTAATTGCGCTTAAACAAACAATAAAGCTGATTAATAAAGCCAAAAATGCATGGTAACATAAGGGTGCATGAGCATATATCCGTTATTTATACGGTGGCGACAAGTGGCAAGTGACAAATGTGCTTGCGGCGGCAAGTGTCCTCTCATTAAATATATTTGCCAAATATTTTTAGTGTGCCAAACCACATCGCCGTATTTTTTACACTACCTCTGGCGTTCTACAACAACAGTAAACGCCAGGAAAGGCATTAAATTCATTGCAGGCTTGCTAATACAGTGGTAACTCCAATTTGAGGTGGTGACTTTTCATCAATTTGTACATCAATTCGCATTAAATTAAGCGTAAAATATACAAAAGCAGAGATTTGTTACAACAAGTGCCCTTTCATTAGCATAAGTATAGAAAATAAAAGCAACAATAAAGACACGAGTAATAATCGGTTTCCATGTATGCGCACACGGACTTCTTTCATGATTTCAAAGAACAAACTAACAAAAAACACACACACACACACACAACTACGAAAGTACAATATGTATTTGTTAAAATTACAACAAAAAACAAGAAGAAACGTTAACTTCAGTTGTGCCGAATTTCAATACCCTTTACAAATGAAAAGGTTACCTTACAAGAGCTTGATAATCAGTTTTGTTGATGTTGTTGTTGCAGCGGTAGAAAACATTCCTGAAGCAATTTCGAAGAATGATGCCGAACTGACAGTCCTTGGTCGGATAAAAATCCGGGTCCATTGCGTTTACTTCGACCCGATAGTCGTGGAAACGTGGGGTTTTAAGCGTTCAGCTTGTATGACAGCTATATGCTATAGTGGTTCGATATCGGCGGTTTCGACAAATGAGCAGCTTCCTTAGATGAAAAGAACGTATAAAAAATTTCATATCGTTATCTCGAAAATTGAAAGACTAGTGCACGTATACCAATTACAGACAGACTTACATATGTGTCTAAATCAATTCAGCTCGTCAAACTTAATAATTTCTGTTCAGGGTATAGCAAGCACGTGCAAATTAAACCCTTAATAGTTATGCTTCTGCTTATAATTCATGACCTATCGTGAGCAGTTGTTGTTGTTTTTTTTTACATAACGCTTTACAGCTTCATTGCCTTTTCCATGCTGTTGTATAATCATACATTTGTGTTTGCGCCTGCATTCAAGCGCTTTCAATCTACTTCCTACAAAAGAGGGCGTATGTTTAACGTATTGTCATCATGGGTGTGTTTAGCGACTGTGTTGTCATACTCTTTGACACTCACTACTCACCCCTGACCACTTGCGCATATTGCTTGCGATACTCTTGACTTTTGGTAAGCTCTCTAATTATCCGCGGCTTGTTTAAGTTTCACATACGAATTTTTTCAACAAAGCGATTAGTTGTTAACGATAAAGATAATCCTGCTAATTTATCATATTATATTTACAATGTAGGAAGGATCTTTGTATATCTGCTTGAGAACGTTGATACGAAAATATAACTAAAATAAATATATGTATAGTTTATCATTTTGAACTCTCAAATATGTAGTTGTTGTTAGATGCGTTATGGCCGACAATAGACCGATATTTTCCAAGTCAACAATCTTATGTTTACATTTAGCGAAGACAACAACCCCGAGATCAGTGAACTTTGGTTGAGATTAATGTCCTTTGATAGGGGTCAATTAGTCAAAAATCAACCTCTTGGTTACCTTTAGAAACACCAAGTTCAATAACCCTTTTGTTTACCTTTAACGAAGTCATAAACCTTTGCTTACGATTAGCGAATACACCAACCCCTAGGCTAAAGTAAACAAAAGCGACCACACGAACGGTATCGTAAACCATAAAGCGCATGAAGTCTTCACTTAATTGAGATATACATATTTTCGTTAAAAGAATTTCTTTACAAAATTGGCTGATCCTAAAAACTGACGGACTAATCACTTGACCTATCAATTAAACAGATCCCGGCCTGACACATAAAAGGCTCTACTAGAATTAAATTTATATGAGTTTTTGCTAGCCCTACCCTTGAAAAGGCGCATGTATAAATTTGACAGCTGTCGGATCATTAGTTGGTGGAGCGACTTTTGTTATTGTGAAAAAAAATGGAAAAAATTAATTTCGCGTGTTGAAAAGATATGGCTTTTTGAAGTGTAAAATACAGTGGAAGCAAAAACTTGGCTTGATGATGAGTTTCTGGACTCTACCGAGGAAAATGAATCATCAAGGATTGGTATCTAAGTTAAGACGGGGTGAAATAGGCACCGCAGACGGTGAACGCAGTGGACGGTCAAAAGAGGTAGTTGCCGACGTAAACATCAAAAAAGTCCATTTAATAATTTTGAATGGCCGAAAAGTGGAATCCAGATACCACTTAGCAGGCACTCTTAAGATATCAAGTGAACGTGTCCATCATATTTTTCAGGAATATTTTAACTAAAAATAACGTCGAGTTTGATGATTCGGAGCAGTGTTTCGAAATGTTCAAGCATAACAAATCTTAGTTTTTGCGTCTTAGTATTAGATATATTTGCTATTTCACTCCGAAGTCCAATCGACCGCCATCCGAGAGGGCTGCACATGGTGAACCTGCTGCAAAGCTTGGAAAAACGTAACAGTCGGCTGGCAAGTTTATGTCGTCTGTATTTTGGGATGCGCTTGGAATAATATTTATTAACTACCTTGAATAAGGAAGGATCATCAACCACGAATATTACATTCCTTTATTGGACGACGAACTAGTCGAAAATCTACCGTATTTGAAGAAAGTTAGAAAGTGCTGTTTCGCAAAGACATTGCACCGTGTCACAAGTCAGTGCAAACGATAACAAAAATCCACGAATCGGACTTTCGCACCCGCCGTATTCTTTAGATCTGGCCCCAGCGACTATTTACTGTTCTCAGACCGCAGAATAATGCTCGCTTGGAAGAAATTTTCGTCGGATGAAAAGGTGATCACCGAAACTGAGGTCTCTTTTGTAGCAAAGGTATCGAATAGTTGAAAGGTCGCTATAATCAGTGTATAATCCTTGAAGGGAACTATGTTAATTAAAAAAAGGTATGTTCCAAAAAAATGTGTTTTGCTATTGTAGGCCGGAGAATTTTCAATCGATCTGTTATATAAGTGTGTATATATGTACCTGTGAGGCCTTCGACACTTTCTGCCGGGTGATACAAACTTGGTGTTAAGCTTACAATACTTTGTTCGGGGTATAAAAACTTTAGAGTTCGACTAAAAGTACCGAATTAAGGTAATATTAAAGTCCACAACAAAAAAATCCACGTGAATACCAAACTATTTTCGGAACAAAAAATCTACCTCAAGACATAATGGAGTTAGTATAGGTTCTTTCTGCGTTAGTATAGGTTTCTTTCTTTTTTGTTTTAATTCCGTCACGCCTCTACTCTATATAAATCATATGCACAAAAGAATGCTATAAATGATGCAAACAAAAAAAGATGGCGAACAATTTGCCAACTGCCGCAAACAGTAAATAATACGAGTATAATTTTCGTTTTTCTTCTTTCTAACCTGCGGCACTTGATTTTAATGATTTTTAAACTTTTCTACTTTTAAAATCAAGCGAAATCAAGCAAGCACAGCGGTTGGTCTCATCAGTGCGCGCAACGACATGGCGTGTAACAAAAAAGCAATAACAATTACATTGCCCACATACAGCAATAAAATCACAACCCACACAATAATAACACAAACAAACAGGCACGTCAAATGCCAAGCTATTATGTCATCATTAGTGTGCACCGCACTCGACTTCCGGCTGAAGGGCTCGCCATATTGCGTAAAAATTGTATAGACACCACCAATTTGCGGTGGCCGCATGTGCTTGGCTGTGTGGGCTTGTGTGAGTATTCGCAAAGGAGTTTGCGCCTGTGCGTATGCTACCACATCTACCGCCTTTTGTAGCTTTTCAAACAAACTCCGGCGCATTGTTGCTTGATTTGTTTAGTTTTGCCTGTTATTCGCTCGCGTTCTCTCTCTGTGCCTTTTTGTCACTTATAAATGTTTGCTTGACTGTTTGGCGCAACTTCGTTTTGCGGTTTCATTTTACTCTGCCACTCAAGTGCTCACATCTATTTGTATGCATATAACTGTATATGTATGTATGCATGTATATATGTGTGTGTTTGAACGATTATTAAAATGTTTGCTACAATATTATCCGTTTGGAAAATTGTTACAAATTGTATTTGTGCTTTGAGGCATGAAGATCAAAATAATTTGCGTGTCAATGTGAGGAGCATAATTCCTCATATACTGGTAATTGAGGTAGTTGTTGTTGCTTTAAGGGCGTCGCAGCAAGTTGTATGGTGAATTTGTGTTAACGATTTTGAAAAATGTCTGTATGCTTTCTAGTAATTATGACTTGTAAGCAGGTTTCTGCCAAACAAGGTTGATTTTTGAGTGCTTCTAGCCCTAGTTATCATTCTATCAAATAAAGCAGTTTCAAGACGGAACAAATTCCTGTGAACGTTAGATAGTAAACACTTCTTGATTGAGGCATAGGATAACCAAGCCCCTAAATAACTCCATATACTACGAACTTCAAACGTCAGTAATGAATTGGGCATCGATGTTCGCCACTGCGCGGCTAATAGGCATTAAATAAACCGTTGTTCAAATTCGTACACGGTTATTGGAAAGAGAATCCTACCTACAGCCGTAGGGAGAAAATCGCTGTCTGGGGATGATGGTTGTGAATTGTTAGAGAAAGAAATCTGAGCCCTGGAGGAATTGTTTCCGATCTCCCATCTCTCTTCATCTCTGTTCCTCCTTTTCATCCATAAAAAGTTTTCTCCTGCACCATATATCGACCTTTTCGATTTACGAAAACCAATGGTTTCGTTTGGAGCTGGTAAGGAGGTATAAATGCCATCCTACAGTTCCCTTGCCGAGTTGCTGATGATTGCTCTCAGAGAGCAGAATGGCAAGTCGAGTAGAAAATCGTTCGGCTGTCTGTTGTGATTGCAGCTTCTCCACGTCGAACATTGCTTGTGTTTTTAGACGTGTGTTTTTTGCTGCACTGAGACGTGTGCACATCTTGGCTGCAACAAGACATTGGTCCGAGTCGGTGTTAGGCTCTGGGAGCGTACGCCCGTCTAAAATACTGGAGACGTGTCTTCCGTCTATCATAACATGATCGATCTGTTTGGTGGCTTTTCGATTCGGATACAGTCAGTTAGCTTGAGGAATTTTTATATGTTGACATCTAGTACTGAAGATAACCATATTTCGCTGAACAGCGCAGTCGATCAGCTTCAACCCATTTGGGTATGCTTCATTATGGAGGCTGAATTTACCGTTGTGCTAAAGCTACCTTCTTTGCCTACCCTTTTCGTTAAAGTCACCAAGCACGATTTTGACATCGTGGCCGAGGCACTTTTCATAGGTGCGCCCCAAGCGCTCATAGAAGACATTTTTGTTCACATCGCCCTTCTCTTATGTCGGAGCGTGGGGACAAATTAACAATATGTTTAAGGACTTCGCTTTCATCCGGATTGTGGCTAGACGTTCATCCAGCGGGGTGAATGCCAGGACTCGCTGACGGAGTCTCTTTGTCACCACGAATCCCATACCGAATTTACGCCCCTTTATATTGGCACTGTAGTAAATGCCACAAGGACTACTCGTCTCAGTCCTTTTCCCGTCCATCGGACTTCTTGGACGTCTCAGCCAGCTGGGCAGCCTCACTGGCCAATTAAGGAGCCAGACATTCCAGGGGCATGTCCTTAAATCGTAATTCTTAATCCGTTTGCGGTGGTCGTCCTGAAAATGGGGTTATCTCATCCGAGGCTGTTGTTTCCTTTTAATGGCGGGCGTTTTGTGACAGGTCGCAAACCCAGTTTGATCTAACGAAGAAAGTAGTCGAAATGGAAAGAGCGACCTTTCCCCAACAATTCGAAATAACCAAGGGTTCAAGAAATGATTGCCAAATAAAATATGCTTCTTCTTATAAAGAATACAGTTAGAGATTAGAGTTCAATGATTGATAGATTGCTAGCTGTCATTCCTCAAAAAGTCTCTTTAAGGGGTTGCATGGGTTTCCTTGGGCAAAAAACCGCCTTTTTTCAATAATTTTTTTTAAATGTAAAAAATTTAATATTTTAATGAATTTTTTTTTTTATTTAAAAGACTCATATTTAATAAACATTTTGTAAAATAAAAAAAAAATATGAAAATGCCAGTCATTACGACGCCATTTCCGGCAGTCCCTCGGAAAAAAGGTGCATCCGCGTTGTCGGCAGAACTTCTTTCAGGATCATCTCAAATAAAAATTAAAAATAGGTGTTTCAGTAAAGGCAATAAACTAGGTATTGGGCGAAGGAAAACAAAAAAATGAAAATTGAATTTTTGGCAGACGTTTTTATAAAAAATGCAAATTGCGATGAAAATTTCTCGAAACTTTTTTTAAATAGTTGTAATTACCTTGTAACCTTGTAAATGATATCTCGAAGACCTGTGTAAAATTTCATTAAGATCGGTTAAGTAGTTCGCGTGAAATATTGACAACCGACTATGAAAACATAGTTTTGAGAAAAACGCGTTTAAAGTTTTACCTAGTGCACCCTCAGCCTATACCCGACCTCGAGCGTCCACCTTTTCTAGGTTGTATCTCCGAAACTATTAGTCGGATCAACTTGACAATTTAGGACAATATTCTAGAGATGTTATAGAATTTAATAAGACAAAAAATTTGTTAGATTTTTTGAAACTGTGAAACCCATGTAACCCCTTAAATGCAGTCTCCGAAAAAGCCCGTAAGATAAGAATTGTTTTTTCTTATAAAGAGTATAGTTAGAGACCTCAGTTCGTTGTTTTTTGATAGGATTTCGATTTTTTTGAATTATCGCTTGTAAGCTGTCATTTCTCATAAGCTAAGCTTATAAACTTTAATACACAAATTATTTCTTTATATACATTTTTTTTTATTTCTTCATAGATTAAGTAGTTTATAATCTGCTATTAACAGCGTTCGATCCATACATTTCCATTCACAACCATTAGTATAACTGTAATATCGAAGCAGCTCAGTGGTATTTTGGCTATTGAACACTTTGAAAACCCTTCACTTTGAGATATTTTCCACATTGTTATTCAATATATTAACTTTGAGTGAATTTTCCAATTTCATGGAACATTTTCTAGCCATAATCGATGTTGGCCGACGCATAAAAGGCGAATAAAGCTGCAAACAGCGCGACTGTTGCAAAGTTTACGGCTTAACCGTTTGTATTATGTTGCCAGCAATGCAAAGCTTATGAATGCATTTCTGCGCGTATATTTTTTTTCAACATTTTCACTACGCCAATTTTATTGCGCGTTATTATGTTTTTTTTTATCAGCAAACTGCAGATAATTTGCAACATTAAGCGCTGATTATTCGCCACATTTTTCTCTTAGTTTCCTTCTACTTAACATCTATTTTGCGCGCTGCTGTGTATATGCTTATACCTTATGTATGTACATATATCTTCCGTTACTTTTTTTGTTGCTGCGCTCATTACAATTTATTTCCAATTCACCTGCAGTTGATTTTCACTGATTTTCCTGGAGCATCCTTCAGTTTTGCTGCTTTTAATTAGCGCTTGCCGTAGCCTCGCATTGCATTCATTTTGCCTCGCGCAATTTCTATTTCAGAACTTTTTCATATATACTATACATTGGCGCCCCACCGCGCGCAACAATTCACGCTTTTCAGCGTGGTAGTCGGCAGTCGGCACTCGACATTCGCCATTCAATTTGCCTCGTTTAAATGTGAAAAGTAGTAAGAAAATATCTGCCAAAGCCATGCAAATTTTCTACACCATTTTATTTTTATGTTTGACAGCAATACATATGCACGCATACATATACGAAGCTACGTAGTATGCATTCGATTTTATTTACAAGTGGCTTTCACTACGTTGCAACCCTGCGTTTTGCAATTGCATTCACTTTACCGACGTTCCCATTCCATTGAAGCGCGCAAGCATCGCATTGCGGTGTAAATATGCATGAAAATGTATCACTGTGCGGCTTGTTGTTGCTGTTGTTATTATTATTGTATACTGTTGCATTTTTTATTGTGCAGCACATATAATTGCATGCTTGTTGGTTGTTTTCCAGTTGGCTACATTTTGTATCTTTTCCATTTTAGAAGTGCATTTTTACAAAACCATTTTTTTTTTTTCAAAGAAAAAGGTATTCATACATAACATGCCATATACACCTATTCAACAATTTCATGTACAATTATGTATAATATTCCTATAAGTAAAAAATATACACAAGCCTCATAGAACCTCGTAGTGGGCTGCAGTAATGCCGACGCGGTAGGCGGATATCGTAAATGTTGGTGCTTCCGTAGTCCATTACATTTCCATATCTAACCCAACCTTTTGGTTGACTTAAATGATACTTTTACAGAGAATAACTAGAATCAGTGTGTGGAAAGGTGTGAGAATTTGACGCGAGTTTGGTTTCCACCTTTGAAAACGCAACATCCTTCACTCAGCTTCAATCAGTCTAGAAACCTTAATAAGAGCTTTCGAAAAAGTATATGTAAAAACCCTGGTTTGGCAGATTTTCATTATGATACAGTTAAAGTTAATAAATTTAGAGTTAATCCATTAAATTTTAGTATATCCAAACTTTTTTTTGGAACGTCCACCAGTAGAACTGCCAGTCAAAGCTATTGTCGAACCAATCACACTCTGAAAATGGAGGAAGATACTAATAAAGAGAATACTTCCACTTAAAAAATCTTTCGCCAGACTCATTTGAAAATTAACATAGTGGTAGATTTGTGCATCTGCTTAACGCATAGTGTCATTGAAGTCTTAATAACAGGAAACAACCATTTTACTCTATCAGCAGTCATAATAAAGAAGTAGCTTTGTGACTTTGGAAGTTCCACGTGTTAGTAAGACTTAATGAACAAATAACACGAAATAACCATGGCTAATGTATTACCTATCGTTTCTACATATGAAACTTCCATTGTAAACCTTGAACGCCTTGAAAACTACAGGTAGCGAAAGATGGCTTGAATACCATGCTTGGGAAATAATATCAAGCTAGATCGAAAAGTTTACTCATATCTAAAAATCTCTAAAAATCCAATGTTGCTGACTTTCCGAAGGACTTTTTAAGGTTATTTAGACTTCCAAAGATCGACAGAAAGAGAACTAAGATTCACACTGAAGCATGACAAACAAACAGACATATTCTAGTCACTTTTTCGGGATCCTCTCTAAGTTCTCTTGTACCAACATGACGATTTTCTGTGCTCCGAGCTTCTGTTAGACTTATTAGACTGTACATTTAGAAATTATAAGCATGAACTTATAGTAATTAATATATTTATTTCATATGTACCGTACAGGCTTTGACATATTTGAGAACTAATCTACGGTTCCAGTCGATTAGAATCGCCGCCAAGGTGGTCAGTGCTCTCAATTCTCCATATAAATAACAAGTAGGTTGCCTAGAATGTTGTCATGTCTGTTCTCAGAAGTAGTTGGTAGTGATGTGTAAGCGGGCAGAACCCACCTCCCGGGCTCCACTTGAATAATTCAGAAATTCTAAGCATGAGCTTATGGCATTAATATATTTATTTCATATAGATCGTACAGATTTTCATAACTTTGAGAACTAATCTACCGATCCAGTCGATTAGAACCGGCACCAAGATGGTCCGTGTTCCCAAGCTTCTCTATAGATAAAAAGTAGATTGCCTAGAATGTTGTCATCTCAGTTCTCAGCAATAGTAAAGTAAAGAGGCGGGCAGAACCAAGTTCCATGAGATTTTGTTTCAACCTAAGACCTCGTTATTGCCACGAAAATCAATCAATTTACCTCAAAACTTCCAAAATCGCAAAGAATTTTATTTCAAGAGCTCAACTTGGTCTACTGTAAAGGCTTTACGCCTCTTCAATTTTGTGAAAAAGAGGTTAAAACCGGCTCAAAAGTTTAACAGCAGAAATATTCTGCGTGATAAGAACAGTTAAAAAATTTTCTCTTCGATAGAGGGCTTTGAATATCACAATATATTTTTATACGTTCTCTAACTCGCGCATATGTAAAGACCACTTTTTTCGCCTGCACTCACAAGTGGCAGAAGACTGTAAGGTATTTCTCACAGTTCAACACTCAACTCAGACCAACGCCGCTTCACTTGAGTGCCGCAACCACAGAAGCTGTGGAACTTTTAATGAAAAACGTAAAACCGCAAATAACCAACTCAAAACGCTTTTGTTTTTGTAATCCTTTGTGGTGCATGTAACAACTTTTTATGGTTGAAATAATTTTTTAATCGGAATAAGGTGCATACAAAAGATTCAGCGAGAAGTGTGTCTGGTGGTGAGGGAGAGGAGAAAAATTTTAGCTTGTGCATTTACCAATCAAATGGTAACACCAACCATTTTATGGTAGGAAAGGAAAAGTTATAGAATATCTCCTTGGTGGAACAAATAACCACAAAGGGTATAAAGGGTGTGTAAGGGCGCGTTTAGTTTCTGGACGTATCATAGTTAATAATGAACACGTATTTTTTACATACCTTGTGGATGTCTTCTTTTTTCTATAAACTTATGGCTTCAATAGAGACCTTCTTGGCAGATAAGTCTCCATGCGTCTTCGAGATGTTAAATTTTGTTGAAAGGTTGCACCCATTCTGAGCACTAAATCAGCATAACTGGAGTCGTCTCATCGAGTTTGGAGCGTAAACAATTTCTTTAAATTTTATTTTTGCATTTAAAGCAATTTTCAGTTTCTTCAATTCAATTCATCAGTTTAAGCTAAGTTCCACACCATCAGTTTTAAAGCGTTTCTATACTTTTCAAAGATCTTCAAGTTTTACCTATTCTAAGCACTAAATTAGAATGTCTTGAGGCGCCTTACTGATGTTTGAGCTAAATTTTGGTTTTTACTTTGGGTTATCGAATTTTAATCCAATTTTCATTCAACGTCAGCCAGTTGTCAAAATGGCAGTAAGTTTCGACTAAGTTTCACACCATCAATTTCAGAGTGTTACTAAACTCTTCAAATTACCTATAAATACCCATATCACTAATAAAATTAATACACCATTCGTTTAGGTGATGTTTTTATTATTTTTATTCTATCAATAACAGCAATTAAATTTATTTTTTCTTATACTAATTTTTATTACTTTCACATTACATCAACTTCTAATCGAACCATACGCTTTTGTGCACAGTAATCTTAATTTCCGTTGCTTTAAAATTAATTTCGCATAAATATATTTCTTCATTGCACAGTAACTTAAAGTGAATAACACATATTTACAATTTAATTAAAGCAAAAAACGAAAAAATACAAAAAATTCGCTTAGCTAAATTAAATTTACACTAATTGCGTCGGCTGGTTTACAGCGGGCAGCCGTGCACGTAGCCAACGTTACGAAAGATCGCCGCCGCTGCTGCTGAAGTAAGAAAATTGCACGGATTCGTTGAGCTAAAGGTCGACAAGCCCGTCGGGCAGCAGCCCAGCGTTGCGCCGGAAGCGCCATCGCTAACAAACTCTTTTTCCAACGTCGCCTGATGGCGCAGCTGTTCGAGACGCAACTGATTTTGACGCTTCCACTTCGTGCTGTTGACAGAAAGTACACAATGAAGAACAGAGAGAAATTGAGAGATTTTTATAATAAACAAATAAAAGCAATGAAAATAACAAAACGCGAGGCCGGTGACTTACCGTCTATTCTGATACCAAGTTTTCACTTGCGTTTCCGACAAATTGAGCGTCTCTGCCACATCGCTGCGATCGGCCACTGATAAATATTTCTGACAACGGAATTTGCGTTCGAGATAGGCGAGTTGCGCGTGTGTGAAGGCAGTGCGTCTTCTGCGTGGCTTGCGTCCACTCTTGTTCAAATTTAAGCCCAGCTTGCTGTGATGCATATGATCACCGCCGCCAATACCACTTCCACCATAGCCGTGTGTTTGCATGTGTCCAGTTTGTATTTCTAATTGATTATTTGTGTTTGATGTCGCATTGCCGTTGGGGTTACTGTTCGTGTTGCGATGAGCGCCGCGCTCATCCGCATTTGGTGAATGCTGATTTGACTCCACGCTGGACTCGTTGACCATAAAGTGTAATTGCGCACTGCTATTGGCCGCCGTTCCATAGTGATGGCTGTGCAGCATATCCGAATCGGGTGAGGAACGATCCTCGATGTCAATTTCTGAGTTCTCATCGGACAAATCGGAGTCTGTAAGGACAAAATAGATTATAGGAATTTGTTGATATTTGAAACACTTTTCTTAAAGGTAACACTTTAGTTTGCTGAAATATTATAAGGATAATGACTAGAAAATATGAATATTTTGATTTGGAACTTTTTAAATGCGAGCTTGACTCGGCATACTTATGTATGGCAGTCGCACCAAATTTTATAAAATTTGGAGAAACGCGACAACTTTAATCAAGTAAGTCGTAAGAAGCCTTTCCAGCTTTTCTTATTATTAAACTGGTCGTTGACCAGAGTTATTAAGGCATTGGCTGCATATGTAAGACTTTGAACTACAACTCTGTGCGGATGAGCTAAGTCCACCAAGGACTACAGCTTGGAGAATCGTTGACAGTCTACGTCCTTACGTTAGCTGTGAATACCTAATAAGTAACCCCTCCCAAGATCAAAAGCGATAGGTGATGAATTTACGGTGATAGCGTGAAAAGATACCAAGTTTTAGGGACCTTCAACAAATTCTAAATTCCCGAAAATATTTACAAATTTACAAGTGGAGCTTTCATGGAGCTGCAGCTATTTTTTGTTGAGGTTTTGGAAAACTAAGCTAGCGGAATGGGTGTAGATCGTATTAATTGGCATTCCGCGTCGCTAGTAGAAGGACTTTTACTACATTCACAATTTTTTTTTTATTTAAACTCAATACAAATTTTATACATTTAAGCAGAGAAGCAACTACGAATTGAAAGGAAGTCAAATTTCGTGTGCAAACACAGCAGTTGCTGCCGACATTGGTGCCAGGCAGCGCTGTGACGACAACCGCTACTTTGCTCATTAGTATCCCGTTGTGTTGCTCGTGTAAACGCTTAACCGCCCAAGCAGAGTGCAGCAACGTTCGTCCGTATAAAAATAGCGCACATGCGGCTAGTAATATGAATATGCTTTTCCTTCGGTAGACGCCTACGCAAATAAAGTCAACATATAAACAAACATATTTATATATTAGAAGATTCTGATGTCCTTTTCACGGGGGGACCAAAAGCTCCGTCAGGATCGGAAAGGACCTCTCCGATACCAAACGAGGTTTCAGGTGAGACGACGCTCTGTCGTGCGACTTTTTCAATCTAGTATACTCAAGCTCTGGGAGTATACGACGCATTCCCCGCCGGAGGAAGAGCTCCACTCCGTTGGAAAGACCAGGTGGAGAAGGACCTGCCGACAATTGGCATCTACAAGCAGCGCGCTGTTGTAAAATCGGCTATAACCGCATAAGTGGTGTCTACGCCAATAAAGAAGAAGAATTCATTATTTTTCCAATAGAGTACTTAAGTAATCTGTATATCGCGTTGTATAAGTGCGATCGGGTAATGCTACGAGGCGTTAGAAGGATAATATATCATCGAAGCGGTTTTAGTTTTAGCTTTTCCCTATGATCAAATTCAGCAGCGGATAGCTTTGCCCAATAACAGACAAGATTTCTATACCACCTGGACAACGTAAGGCCACAGACATCGACAGTAACTCGCCAGAAGCGCTGGGAGCTTAGTTTAGAGCTTATTATGCATCTACCTATTAGTACGGGCTCTGCATCAATTGTTTACTACCGGTTCCTGTCTATGGCGATGCGATTTTGCTGATGAAAAATTCGCCTCATGAAAAGTTTGTGCAAATCGACTATCTCATACTTTTGTCAATGGACGGGTGTTAAGTGCGGAAGTTTTCGGTACTATCATACTATAATATCTAGTGTGTAAAAGTGCGCTCCTGGATTAAGCTGTTTTCCTACATTTTGCGAATAATTCGTGTTTTTACAAATTTTTTTGAAGTGAACGAACGCACTTAAGCTGCTACATCCCACCTACCAAAGCCTGCACATTTGGCTTTGCGCACTTTGGCCCACAAAACAATGCGAAAAGCAAGCAATAAAAAACTTAGATCGAAGAATCCATTAGGCAACACTTGAAGTAACTAGACGAGCTCGTGCTCTGCCACTTATGTCTACATGTATTTATAAATTGGTGCATCTCAGCCTTTTAACCTCTTTACATTGACTTTGACTGCCTCAATTTGTGCACCAAAAAAAAAAAAACCTCGCAAAAAAAGTTATACACGTATAAAAAGCAGCAGCATTTTATTTATATCCGCCGGAGATATGTGTATATCCTGTGGATGTAACCCTAAAACCTAAACATAGACACTCATTCATGCCCGCGCTGATAGACATGTATGTGTATGGTAAGTGGACATGTGTACATGTACTCGTCGTCGAAGTATATCTACTGCGCCACTCACCACACCGCAGGCTGATTATATTCACGTGCCGTCTTGATAGTCAATTCAATTGTTGCTTCCTGCTGGAATTTTTTCGCTAAAAGCGTTTTTCGTTTGAAGCCACTCGTACGTATTCATTCTAATTTTACCGAAGTCAAGCAGCCAGCCAGAGTGAAGGCAGGCAACTTGCGCTGGCAAAGAAATGCGTAGGCTATCACGTGTGTCTGCCGCGCAGCAGGACAGCTAAGCTATATACATACATATGCTTATTGCTGGAAAGCTTGCGTATATAGTTAAATATGTGTGTGTAAGCATTTTACTATAGACTCGATAAGTTTCATTTTAACCCCTATTTACAAGTTACATAGATTTGAATGTGTTTACTTTGGGTTATCTCACCTTTGATTTTTTTGAAAAAAACTTGCATGATGCGTTCCAAGACACATATGTTTTATGTACTTATTGGTATAGCTATACATATTTACATTAATAGACCTCATCGGACTCTAATTTGAAAAATGTTTTAACTTGGTTTGAAATATTTTTTATTGCAGATTTACTTCGGAAAACTTCGTAAGCGCATTAATGAAAAAATTCGAAGCAGAAATGTGCAGCAGAAAAAACTGCAGACTTGGTAAGTAATAAAATAATTTCTTTTAATAAATTTGTTTCGATTAAGTCGAAAAGTCATAGTAAGGAAAAACAAAATTCCGTGAGCGTTTTCCCAAATTCAGAAGTGATATAATGAAAAGTAATAAATTTTGCCTTATAATGCATTAATTTGGCAGAATGGGTCGATTTTGTCTTAGAATCGTTCCTAAAAGTGTTAATAACTGCTTGATGCCATAGCAAGAGTTAAAGAACTGAGGAATAAATTCAGAAATTTGTCTAAATCGTAACGACAGTGATTACAAAGGATCTATAACAAAAAATAATTTGGTCAAATTTAAAAGAAGATTACCTTCATTAGATTAGATTTTTCTGTTTGCTTTAGAGTATAATTATGTTAAATTTCTGATCCCTCAAGATTGCGGAAATTACACTTAGATGTTCTGTAGAATTCTTTGTGAAGTTAGACAAAAACAAGAAAAAACGTTAACTTCAGTTGCACCGAAGCTAAATACCCTTCACAGGTGCATTTCTGTTAGTAATTATGTGTTCAGTTTGTATGGAAGCTATATGCTATAGTAATCCGATCTGAAATTTTTTTTCGGAGATTATATTATTACCTTAAACAGTAATCCAAGTCAAATTTCGTGAAGATACCACATCAAATGTGAAAGTTTTCCATACATGAACTTGATTCCGATTGTTCGGTTTATATGGCAGCTATACGTTATAGTTAACCGATCTGAATAATTCCTTCCGATATTACATTATTTTTATGAAAAATAACTCTTACCAAATTTCGTGAAGATACATCGTCAAATGAGGAAGTTTCTCATGCAAGCATTTGATTCCGATCATTCAGTTTGTATGGCAGCTATATGTTATAGTTAACCGATCTGAACAATTTTTTCCGAGATTACATTATTGTCTTAGAAAATAATCTATACCAAATTTCGCGAATATACCTTATTAAATGCAAAAGTTTTCCATACCAGCACTAGATTCCGATCGTTCAGTTTGTATGGCAGCTGTATGTTATAGTTAACCGATCTGAACAATTTTTTCCAACAATTTCTTCGGAGATTATATTGTTGCCATAGAAAATAACTTTTGCCAACTTTCGTGAAGATACATTGTCAAATGTGAAAGTTTTCCATACAAGAACTTGATTCCGATCGTTCAGTTTATATGGCAGCTATATGTTATAGTGGTTCGATATCGGCAGTTGCGACAAATGAGTAGCTTCTTGAAGAGAAAATGGTRTTKGBAAAAWTTCAAAACGATATCTTAAAAACTGAGGGACTAGTTCGTATATATACAGACAGACGGACAGACGGATAGTCATGGCTAAATCGAATCAGCTCAACATAATGATCATTTATTGGTGACAAAATTGATATACCCTGTTCAGGGTATAAAAAAATCTGCTCTAGTTGGTTATCAGCCATTAGTTAAGCGCCTTGAACCTATCACATCTATATAGTTGCTTTTTTATGTCTAAAAGTATGAGATCCGAAGTGTTTTGGCCTTCCTCTGGCAAAGATATTCGTTGAGATGGTTCTATCTCATATTTTTCCAAACAGCTGATGTTATTGGTATCCAGTGTCCAATCCAGTGTCCAGTAAGAACTCATACAACTATTTGAAGTAGCATTTAACTAAGAGACAAGAGTTCGTAAGACTTCTTACGATTTATCCTGGGTCAAAAGTACCATGCGACCGCGCAGCTCTTTGTAGTTGACCAACGCTCTCTGAGCTGGTCTGAGGCCCTACAATGCTGTAGTGAGCCGCAAGAATGATGAGTAAGACCGAAGTACCTCATCAGCCTTACAGTTTCCTGCAATGATTGCAGGATATATTATTGCCTTATAATATTCCTACAGGGTGTTACACATATGTGCGTGGTTTTTTATTTATCCTTATTTTATTACCATTAAGCTTAATATGGCTTGGTTAACATGTCTTCAAATGAACATACTTCAGATTTTTCGATTTTGATTGTCATAATTTGAACAAAAAGTCACGTTACAGCACTAAACAAGCAATTACATATCAATAGTAAGCAAAACAAGTAAGGAAGGGCTAAGTTCGGGTGTCACCGAACAGTTTATACTCTCGCATGATAAAATGATAATCGAGATTTCAGGCGTGGTTGTGAACCGATTTCACACATATTTTGTACATGTCATCAGGTTTAAGAAAATATTATGTACCGAATTTCATTGAAATCGGTCGAGTACTTCCTGAGA
>NW_017537168.1:1111685-1122085 GCF_001853355.1 Bactrocera latifrons
CCGTTATGTGAACAAAACTATAATACTCTCTTTAGCAACTTTGTTGCGAGAGTATAAAAACTTTAACTTCGGCCACACTAAAGCTGTAATACTTTTATCAAATAAAATAGTTTTCCATGCAAGAACTTAATCGGTCAGCTTTTTTTTGCCAGCTAAACCAATTCTTCGGAGATTGTATGCTTGCTTTGGAGAATAATATATAAATAATAAATTTCGTACTTTGTGAAATAAAAACGGTTTCCATTTGAGCTTGAATGGCCAGCTTGTTGTGTGGCAGCTAAATGCTATAGTTCCGAAAATTTCAAATCAATATCTCAAAAAATTAGGGACGTTCGGGTATATATAAAGATATGTAAAAAGAAGGACACCGTTAAACTTCTTGTTCTTCTTTTTTGGTGTAGACTCCGCTTACACGATTACATCCGAGTTTACAACTGCGCGCCGTTCTTGCTTTTCGTTTCGAGATTCCACGTACTTCTGCAGCTGGTCTTTCCAACGGAGTTGTAGGTCTTGCTGTTCTCCCGGCGTGTACTGGCTCGAATACTCTCAGAGCTGGAGTGTTTTCATCCATTCGGACGATATGACTTAGTCAGCGTGGCTGCTATGTTAATCTCGTCGTATATCTTGAACAGTGCACCCTTCCATCGACTGCGATATTTGTTGCCCGTGCGCAAAGAACCATAAAACTTCCGCAGCATCTTTCTCTCGAAAACTGGTAACGCCAACTCATCAGATGTTGTCATAATCCAAGCCTCTGCACCATTATAGCAGAACAGAGAGGATGAGTAACTTGCAGAATTTTGTCTTGGTTCCTCAAGAGAAGTTTTTACTCTCAATTGCCTACTCAGTCCGAAGTAGCACCTGTTGCCAAGCGTTATTCTGCGTTAGATTTCGAGACTCATGTTGCTGTTGGTGTAAATGCTGCTTCAAAGACTATTTCGTTTTTATCGTTTTTATCACGTGTGGAAGAGGACGTGTCCGCGGTCCGATTGGTCAAGTTTATTTTAGTTTTTGGAAACGGTCTCACAGATTTATAATGCAATTCATCTTTTTCGATGGTGATGGTGGATTGTTTATTTGTTTTACGAGATTCAACCGCCTTACATGAAAATTAGTCCTAAAAAATCTGTCGCCGCCATACTTAGGTGCCACAACAACACAATCGTGAAATTACTTCACGCCAGGGCTCGCCTCAGTTTAACTATAATTTATTGATCTTCGAGGTTTGCTGACAGGGTTAATTACATAATTACCTTTTGGCGCTTGGTTATTATAATTCCTGTCATAATCTCTGCCAGATAGATAGAGAAATTACCAGCGTCAGGTTGTCATTATTTGAGACTTTCTGCTCAAGTTGTAATCTAAAATTAATTTTTTTTATTGTTAATCTCACTGTAAATTCTATAATATACTGTCGTGTGAAGAATTTGCCTTTTTAAGAACTTTTTACGCTGAGCCCAGCGCAAAGAGACGCCGCGCATTCATTGCACGGCACTTTCAAGTGTTCATTTTTGTTGGAAAATAAATTTGTAATCGCAATAAAAGCATGCACTCGTCAACGGTTATATATAATTCGCAGTTAAACTTGCAATTAACTCATAAATAGTTTTTTAATTGTTTGAACAATAGGCAGCGTTGCCATTCTGCTTGCGAAAAGCAGCGCATTCAACTTGGCCTGATATCAGTCATGTGTGTCACTCATAATTACCGTCATGGCACTGCTAAAACACACACAAATGCATACATAGTTTCTAAATACAAGCGCATTTCACTTGCCACAAGCGCGTATAGTATGTACTGTTAGAAATTTGCATGGCAGCAGGCGCAGCCCGTTTGAAAGTGTTGGTTTAGCATTTTAATTGCCTACAGAATAGTAGTGATACACATACACGCATATAAGCTTACAAAATGCCGCTGTGACTGCATAAGTTGCACTCATTTAAAAATTGCATGCTACACTCCGAGCTTGCAAAACGTCCCGTCGCCGCAGGTATTCCGCAAATCCACAACAACTTGGTCGGTTTGGCATCCTTTTTACAAACCCTTGCTCAAAAGTAGATGCAACCGTGTATGCGTGTAAGCCATGCACATGTTTTTGCACTTTGTTGTTGTTGTTGCTTTGTTATTGCCAGCATGGCAAAGTGGTTGTACGTGACAAATTGCTTATGAACACGTTAACATTCTCAATTCGACAAATTAAATTATTACCTCGAGCGTTTCGCATTTCTATGCACTCTATATACATACGTACATATGTACTTAAGTCTGTATGTGTGCGCGTAGATTAATGTGTTGGCTCGACATTTGCGCCAAAAAGATTTTCGGCCTATTAGCGGGTTTTTGTAGGCGGTTATTTTCAAACAATGCAACGCTAATTGGCTGTGTACTATGGTGGGAGCGATAATATTCGCGCATATTTACTATACATTCATATATCGTAGTGTGGTTGAAATAATTTCATTTGATCTTACTTCGGGTTACTAAGTTGTTACGTATCCTAAATTGTATTCAAAAATAGGCTTTAGAAGATATACTAGCATGTTTTATAGAGAAACAGAGAGTATTTGAACGGACAAAGCTGAGTAGTAGCAGCCGTGAACAGTGACTACTCAGCAAGTACTCATATCACAATCAAACAGTTCTAAATTATTTTTACCATCTAATAAAAGGAAATTCATTAATTTTGAAATAAATTTACACAACTATAGTTAGTCATAGTTAAACTAATCCGATTTATATCAAATATGCAGCGTTTTGTTCGGTAACTTGTTCTCATTTTGAAAGCAATTTCACAATACCACTCACATAGAAGGCTTCGTCCATACTAACGATAAACTGGCACACTCGATTTTCATAAACTTTTCTCGATGCGAATTTTTCACCAGCAAAAGCATTCGCCATAGATCGGAACCCATCCAGGACTAAAAAGTGGATGTATAAGAACCTCCAAACAAAGCACCTAGATCTTCTGGCGAGTCTCTATCGATGTGTTGGAAGTTGTCCGCTTCTTGGCGTTTGCTACCTTCAGACAGCCCAACTGCTGACTTGATTTAAGAGTTTGGCCGTATGACATCAGCTCGTTGCAGATGATTCATAGCCGTCCCATCAAAGCCGTAGCGTTGTTGTGATGGACCACACAATTCTTTTCTTATTGGCTGCAGCCGACCGCTTGCTTCATTCAGACCGTAAAATTTTTGACTGTATGCAGAGATTAAAGAGACTGGCCTGCTAGGGGAGCAACTCATAATACATAATTCCCTGACAATCCCACCAAACACTTAGCAAAGCCTTCCAGAGAGTCAACGCTGGCTTGTCCATCGTTTGCTGTGGCTCTCGGTGATTCGATTATGACTTTTTCGCTTAACGTTGTCGTAAGTGAATAATCTTTCATGAGCGGTAACCAACCGCCTCAGAAATGGATCGATTTTGTTACGATTCAGCAGCGATTTGCAGATGGAAAATTTTTTCTATATTTTATATCAAGCTTCTTTTAGTATCTAGTCTTATTTATGTGGGTCCAAAAGAGTTTTTGTGAAACTTTCAGCTGCTGGACAATCGTTACAATGCTTACAAGACAGCCCGACTCCACCATTACCATTATTTGATTGATATTTTCGACAATCTGTCTTCCCGAGCGTGGTGTTTCTTTGACATTAATTAATTACCTGAACGAAATGGTTGAAACATAAATGGAAATTGACTGTCACAGTGCGAGACTATAAAAGCATTCATATTTTCATCCGCCTGGCTTGGGGTTTCGCCTTTATCCTAAAATAACGCTAAAATATGGCGTGTTTTTTCATTGCTAGTGTCGATCTTTAATGCATTCATAAACAATACAATACTAAGTCAATCAATCGCAATAATGTCTCAAAAAAATTTTTTCAGATCGAAATTTTATCTTTCTAAAGCCTAACTAAAATCTATCTATTACAAAAATAATGGATTTCTCTAAAATAGACCTTATAAATTGGCTGATAAGTTGTCTATTTAAAAAAAAAAAACTCGACTCCAAATGAGGGTCAACGCTCGGTTTAGTTGAGAACTGTAATAAAGCTTCTGTTTAAAATGTAATAATCAAGCATCATAAAACTTCCAGAAGTCGTATGTAACCAATAATGTTGGATATTAGGGTTTCCGGCATCAACGTTACAGATCTTATCGGCTCTATTAGCAGTTATCAGCCTCTAGTAGAAGTCTTAATAAGTAGAAGTAAATTTTTTTTTTCCAGCAAAGCCATTTATAAATTTTGCTCCTTTTAAAAAACCATGCCTTAAAACAAAACACAATTAAAGAAAGATTGTAATTCGTAATGAATAAAATTAAGCAATTCAGGTTGTTCAGATTTTTTGTTTCATGAAGTCAAAGCATTTTCATAATCGAATCTCAATCGGTACAGTTTAAGCTCATTCACATATTTTTCAGCAGTTGGTATGGAGTATAAGCTGTTGTCTTATAAGTTTAGCTGTAAAGCCAGTTTCTTCGCAGTTTCGGCAATTTTAAAGTTTTTGAAAGTTGGAACTACATTTAATAAGGTGTGTACATATACTCGTATAAATCTTGGTAACTACGAATGTACAGTAGTAAAAATCTTGGTGACTTTTATATGACCGATCCTAAAGGATAACTACTCGTCATGAACCTAGCAACTGAACTCCATCCGGTATCGCAAAGAACCCAAAACTGGTCTATGCGTGGTTTATTGGCCTACCTATGTATATGACCGACACAATTTCAAATTCGTTCTTGTTAAATCAAGAAAAAGTAAATAAATATTAAAATGCTATTTTTTAAAGGCAATAAACTTAAAATGAACCAAACTCTAGCATATTTTATAAAATATTTTTTATAATAATTAATTAAAGTTCGTCTTACCGCTGTCCGGCGGCGGTCGATTTATTAAATCTCCCAGCAGATCTCGTATTAAAAATGACTTGGAGCTCGGGTGATGCATTTTGCAGCTTTAATGTATTTAAAATAATTTGTAAAACGCCAAAATTTGTATTTTTTTTTTTTTTTTGTTAATTTCACTTTTTGTAACTGAACGTATCAACAAGCGTGCCGTGTGCTCAGTCGTCCTTTTGTAATTAAATGTGAATTTTTTTTTACTTGAGCTAATTTCGAAATGTTTCACAGAGAATATTAAAAGTATTTTTACCGTTACACTATCAATTATTGCCACACTTAAATTTGTGTATTTCAGTTTTTAAAGATTTTTTTAAAGAATCATATGATTATACATTGCTTTTTATTACTTGTTAAATTTATTTTCATTAATTTTCTTTGCACTCGGTTTTTTTTGTTGATAAAAATTTTTATTTAAATTCAATTAATTTAATTTTTTTTTAACTAACATCCTGTCGTTAACGCGTAACCGTTGCAAATGAAGTCAAATGGCCAACTGATTGTGCCGTTTAATCCATTTAACGTCTAAAACACCAATGTTACCTACGCAGGATAACGGCTGTGCGAATATGATAGCGCCGCTGCCGCTGATAAAATGAATTAACGCAAATTGTCGGCTGCCCGGACTCTCTTAGCAAGTAAAATGTCAAAAAAAAAAAAAGTTCTTTAGTATGTGTGCAGAGCAAAACTTTCAACCCGCTGCTGCCTTACATTTAACCGTTATTTAATAAAAACGCGTCTTAACAGCACATATGCGACATAAACATATGTATGTAAGCGCTCTCTCCGCTATCTAAACGTTTGCTGTCAATCTGCTACGCGCACATTGACAAGTGCCATCTGCTCATCTCAATCACATCCCTATGCGCTTATTCTCATACACTAACACACGTAGTATACTCTCCAACATCCACCCACCCACAGCGGTTATATGTTGGCCATTTTGTTTTTGAAAAAACGCCGTTAGGCTACTGCTTACGCTTATACGCTGCTAGAAGTGTGCTTATCATGTCATCTCTTTCTCTCTCGCATGCACTTGTTCTCAACCCGCCACCCACTCACTCGCCGTTACTGCATATCCTGTGGAGGAGATATCATTGCTATTCGCTGATTGGTCGCACATTTAGCAACCCCCTGCAGATTTTATAAATGTTTTCAATTTTTCTATCCGCGCCGCTTTGTAAGCTTGTGTGGTGTGGGCGCGTTTAGCATAATTTCTTAGCATTTTAGCCAAATCGCATCAATTTTTACTTTGCCAGCGTATACAAATATATATGTAATATATATTTCCGCTGTCGTTTTTGTATTTTGGAAATTTCGGCTTGGAAAGGCTAACGCTTGCCGCTTAATTAGGCTGTAATTGTGTGGTGAGGGCAACACTTGAAAAGTTTCTGTTTTTGAAGCCATTTTTTTTGGATTCGATTTCTTGAGGTCAGACAATATGAAGACTTCTTTACAATAATTCGTTAGTTAAACCGTTAAATTTAATTTGGTGAATCTCTAATGTCAGAGGATAATCAATCACAGTTTTTTCATGCTTAAGGGTTTAGACGCTGGAAGCTGTTAGGTAGATTTTTAAATAGCAGAGTAGTGGATTAGTAGTAAAAATTATAAGATTAATGTTTGAAGAACAAATACTCTTATGAGCTGAGTGGAACTGGTTGACTCCTCATCGAAAGTACGCTTACACTTCAGGGCAGGCTTAGAAGTTTTTTAAGAAACATTTAGGAATTAAGCGCTTTTGCATTACTTCATGGCAAGGTTTCCAAGATCGACCTAATGCAGATCAGTTTCTACTCTCGCTGCATCCAGAGATGTCTTTGATTGCTATTTGACTCCCTTTTTATTGAATCGAATTTCCTGGAATCTGGGTCGATGTCACTTTTTTTAGTGCTTCTCATTTACGATGCAATTTGCTGTCATTTCCTCGCCGATTATAATTTTTTTCACTAGATTTTCTGTGTTTGATTAACGAAGCTTGTTTTCTATAGTTCTTCGTGCTTCCTTCCATCGGCGCCACATAAAAAAGTTATGATTAGCATTGTCTAGTGATTGATCTTGGTAAATACATGCCAAGTTCTATTCACTTATCTTACCAGAGTGCCTCGCCTGTTGTCTTGCGAACATGCGTAATTCTGCTCTGTACTTTTTCCGTAATCAGTGTTATCTTTTATTCTTTGCGAGTAGATCTATTGGAATAAATTTTGGAATAACATTTTTCGATGTTCAAGTTCTCGATCAAATTTTATGAAACTACAACACGCCTGCTTATAACCTCAAATATAATATATCGATATCGGTCGATTCAGAAGCAAGACCTGTGCAATCTTTCCCAATCTCTATGAAACTACATATATCTTTAGGACGTTTAGTATCCGTTTTATCGAAGCTAGTAAGCAAATCAGATCGAGTTGACGAGGATGCAGTAATAGTCGGCCCAGAAGAAGCAAATTTAAACGTAAATTTTAAGAATAGAAACAGAAACTAATGGCATTACTTGTTCGAAGGTAAACTTTAACCTTAAAGAGAGAGGTATCAGGTAGAAAGCAGCTAAATCTAAGTTCTTAGTTCGCAGTTGGCTTCTTAATCATCCAGAAACTCTCCTTATGATAAAGCGGAACCGCGAATTGTGAGCTCAAAATTCTCTTGTCGAAGTATTAAAGTAAAGTTTCTGAAATCCTTCACTACCACCTCGTCGCTAACGCTCACGGTTAAATGAAACCAATTTTTGCTTTTCAAAACCACCCTTGGTTGAGTTTCTAACTAAAATATTTATTTTTCCGTTATTAGCACAAAAAATTATTTTGTTATTCGTTTACATTATATATTATATAAATAGTATTAGAATATGGTATATGTACATTTCAACAAAGCGTTTTGACGCAGAACATTTTTTATAAATATTTAAATGCTGCCATTGTGGCACCAATTAGATGTAAAGAACCGGTAACTAGTACATCCACCGGCTGCTGCATGCCGTAAACGGCGCGCACATCTCGAAAACAATCATGTATCGAACCGAATGTTTTCGAGGTATCCTTTTCATCTGACTCAAGGCACAATTGACACCAAATGCTCGCATGTAGACGAGCACGTTTCAACTGTTCCGTTATGCCGAAAACCGAAGTATTGTCATTGTGGTTTGAGGCACCCGAAGCAATGTTAGGCGCAAAGTAAACCGTATCGAAGTCGATAGTGCTGTACAAAACCTCAAGCAGGCGCCGCGAATCACGTTCACCGGTGGTATTGAAGATGAGCACACGTGGGTTTGGGCTAAAAAAAGTTGCGAATTTTTAAACATAATTTCTAAAAGTTATTTAATGGTTTACCAACCTCTTTTCCGTTACACGCTTAAACCAATCACTGCATACGCGTATACTCTCGACAGTGTGCGCACCATCGATGTGAAATCTAAAGGCGTCATGAAATTTATTAGCTCATGTTTGCAGTGGTATTTATCAAAAATAACTTACTTCAGCTTATCAATGCCCAAGATTTGGCAACGTCCCGGCCAATTGCACTGCTGCAAACCTTTTTCCACTTCCTTTGTTAGCTGCGTAAGCTCAATTTGTTTGTAGCGTTCGTAGCCATTTTTGCGCAACCAATCGTAGGCTAGCTGTATGGCCAAAGAGCCATTAAGTCGTATCACTTCATTGAGGCTGGAAAGTAGCTCTGCATTTTCGGGTGTACGGAAGTATTCCGCATACTCAGGCACTATGTGTAGCGTGGCCTGAAAATACATTCAAAATTTATACATACATATATTAAGCTAATTTTCTATAATTCACTTTGCTTACGTTATGTTCCGCGACACGCTTTTTGATCACATCGAGGCATTCTTTTTGTGTTACAGATGTGTAAACATCAGCGTTGTCTTTAATAATACCCGACTTTTGCCAAGCGATTTCAGTAAGCGTATCGCCCAACAATTGTGTGTGCTCCAGTCCAAGTGAGGTTATGCCGACGGTTTGCGTATTTCTGTAAACAATTAAAAAATAAAACTTTTCAGAATTAAATATTTTTTAAAAAATATTAAAAATATTAAAATAGTTGCTCATCTAGGCATTTAGTAAAGGTCTAAACGCCATATTATACTATATTGAATATCTATGGGTCTAAACACCATAATATTTGAAAATGAATGTCATCACATTGTCACGAAGTGGAATTTTTCTGATACAAAAACAAACTTTAATTAACTTTTTTTACATGTAAGCGCGCCATAAAAGAGCAGCTCGTCTTCATACATGTTTTCTTTTGTCATTTACCTTATCACATTTGTGCAATCCAACTCGCCGCCAATGCCCACCTCCATTATGATAACCTGTACTTTCTCTTCGAGGAACAGATGAAAACTTAGTATCGTTAGGAACTTAAAATATGCCGGCATATCCCCCTCATATTGCTGTTGTTTACGCAGGCAATTGTAGACGCGTCTGAAGGTGCGTACAAATTTGTGTTTCGATATGGGTTGACCGTTGAGGCGTAATCTTTCCGTTACTGACAACAAGTGTGGTGAACTATAGAAGCCGGTTTTGATGCCATGTGCACGAAGTATAGATTCGGTTAGGGCACATGTTGAACCCTAAAATTACAAAGATAAAATGTAGTACATAAACTTCTGAAATTATAACTCTATGAAATTGAAAATTTGTAAGTGCCGCGATCTGTCAGTTAAGTTCTGGTTAAAAAAAAGTTTCTTTTCCGAGTTTTGGTTAAGTTAACCAGAACTTAACTGTCAGCTTGTTGCTAGACCGCTCCAGAGGTTATACTAGTATTATATTACTGCTACTTTTGATTAGTTGGCTTTCGGACAAGTTGTAATCGGTTGTAGAGTTGTGACATTTCCTTTTCATTAAAAAGCTTAAAGTATGTAAAATTATATTCATGCTTTCCATATTCAAAATGCTTAAACTGTGTTATATATTCTTTATACCCGCCTTTAATAAGTGGAGGTTGAAAATTTATTTATGGATTTCTTTATGAGTAATATATTTTTGCCAATTAGCTAGTGTTATATACCCACAAATACACATACACATTTTTGTACATATTGTCTTATAATACAACACTCATTTAAATTGAATCAACTAGTAATTGTGAACTGGTTTGTACCGAAAGAATTGAGGGGGTTATCAAGTTCAAGTGTCTTATAGAATTATCAACGAATTGCATATGACAGTGCGTAAAAGTATGAAATTTAAATTGCATTTCAAAACATGAGCTAGAAAGATTAGAAATGCTTTTATTTTGAATTATGAAATTCTAACAAAAATAAGCAACACATACTTATTTCTTTGGTTTTGTGGGCCTACGTCATTGGTTTGTTAAGTCTTAAGGCACAAAAATTACCATATTAGCATTTTTCATTATTTTCTACATAAATATTCTATTATTTTACTTAAAATAAAATCATCATACTTAAAATCAGCCTTTTCCTTACTTTGTTATATTTTTAATTTATTTTAATAATATTGATTTTTATCAATATTTGC
>NW_017537168.1:1122245-1132536 GCF_001853355.1 Bactrocera latifrons
TCTTTGGAATGGTATAAATGACCAAACATTTCTTTTCAGATTATTAAAGGTGAATATTTTCCACGTTGTGTCTAATAATTTTTAATTTTTTTTAGTAATAGTCTCTCTATAAATTTTTTTAATTTTTCTACGATGAATAAAATCGCTTTATTCTCTAAAATGTAGTTTCCCCAATTATGTATTAATTTTGGGCATTAAAGCAGTTATATTATGACACAAATAATTATCAAATTTTGTTTTAACCGCAAATATATTCACACTGCAAGTCAACTATCGTTTAAATCATGATTTAATTATCGAATAGTGCTAACATGGAGTTTTGTCTTAGTTTCTATGAGCTTCTAAAAGCCGATTTGATAAAACTAACCGAAACTCTTGTGTATGTATGGTCTGGTCACTTATCTATAAAAATAATTGTACTGTGGTACTAGCATTAATGATTTTACTTGGCTGTGATATCGATAACTTTAGACCAGCTCATCATAATACAATTTTTAAATTCAAATCTAAAACGATCCTTTTAACATATTACTAATAATTAATTAATAATAAATAATTGCAGAACATGTTGCACAGTGCCATCATTAAGTTTTTGTTTAAATTGCATGTCTGTGCAAACTTATCTAATAAAAATAATTTTATGTAATAAAGTACCTTTCGTAGGTATTTACAAACACTTATAACTACTAATGTAATCCCGGTGGCATTTGTATGCTGGTATGTAAGTGCTTATCCCGGCACTTATGAGTTATTTGTTGCAATTTGTGTAGATAACGCAATAGTTTAGATATGCCTGTTAGCCTTGCGATAATATTTACAAATTTGCGTTGCTAAAAATTAGAGTGTTCTGCTGTTGGCAGCTATTTCATAACAGTTATATATACATATGTATATTTGTAACTATTTCTACTTATCGCTACCACTTACCTTCCCCTTTGTGCCAGACACGTGTATGAAAGGTATCTTCTCCAATTCTTCCAAAGTCATTCCACTTCGCTCCATATACTTGTGCATATCACTTAATGGCAATTGTTTATTATTCAGTAAAATGGAACGGCGTATCGTTGTCGCATTCGATTGCAGCGTATTCAAATCACTAACACATTCCTAATACCAGGTGCGAAAAATAAATAACCTTAACAACAACAGCACATATTTATGAGTCTGTAAACAAAGCACTCGCTGAAAAATTATGCGGCGCTATACAACATAAACACGTGTAGAATATCTCGCACGCGTTGGCAGCACATGCATTAACGTTACTAGCAAGATACTAAGCTTTAGAGAAAAGCCTTGTATGCATAAAACACACTTGCAGTAACCTCTTACTTTGTTGTAGTACATCACTGCAAGTGGAAAAAACGCATGCGTGCATGCATTCCATGCACTTAAACTCACCTCATATTGCTGTTCAATACTGCGTTCCGGCTGTTTTTGTGGTTTCTGTGTGGCAAAATTATATGTCAATGATGGCGTTGCTAATCCTTGTGGCATTGCTGCAACTGGTGCTGGCTTTTCGGTACTTAACATGTTGATATGAGCACGCCGCGGCAATAGAAACGGACGTGATGTATGCGAGAAATAAGCTCTATGTTCAATAACCGACAAGCGACTGAATAGCACTCGTCGAGCCATTTTGCGCGAGCACAAACTGGAAATTTGAAATAATAATACATAAGCAAAATACAAGTGGTAAAGGCAATGTATTGTTTTGAACATACTTATATACCTACATACATGCATATGTGCCGAAGAGCCTAACTGCACAATTGAGCGCGAAAAGGCAAACATATGGAATATTTATTTAGGTTCTTCAGTTTGAGCAAGCGGTTCTGTTCAAAATTATCGCACGAATCTTGAGAATGATAAGGCAGCAATTTAGTTTTACAAAGCTCTGAGCTTCTAAATAAATAAATGTTGGCGCATTCAAATGATGAGAAAGTTAAAATTTTTTAAATATTGTTGAATATTTTATTGCTACACAATCACAATATTGCTGGCAATAAGGCAATATTATGTTTTTATGTTCATACATAATGTTACGTGTACAGATCGATTAACCAACGTAAGCTATTTAATAGTGGATAATTTATCGTCACATTTGAAAGTGTGCTTTCTCTATAAACAACGGTTAGCGCATGAGTGTAATTTTATATGTGATATGAGAAATTCAGACTTCAAGAGAATAAGTTAATTAAATTAATTGTGTAGCATCAGAGGGAATCGTGCTGGCCAATTATAAAATTGTTTCACAGAATATTAACAGATGTAATTTACCTCATACACTTATGTACATGCATCATTTACATATTAGAACAGTTCAAAATTAAACCTGCAAGAACATGTAAAACATGCGTCAGTTTGAGGCGGAATACGTCAGAGCACGTTTATGTGTGTGGTTTTTGCAATTTCCATGTAAACGATAACAATATTTACAAATATTTTAATTTACTTATTTATATGTACATAAGTATTTATATACATACATATGTATGTATGTAGGTTAAAGTTTAAATGTTCTTAGGGAACATGAAAGCGCACACTAAAATGTAAAAGCTCTACACCTTTGATCACAATCAAGCTCTTGTGTGAAAAACATATGTATGTATTTATTTGTGAAGGGTATAATGGCTTCGATGGTTTCCCTTGTTTGGAGTAAATTTTAGTGCACACTTGTTTAAATACACATTTTTTCACTAGATCCGTTATATGTATTTTTTTTCTCTGTATCGGAATTATTTAATGTGGAAATCTGTTTCTCTGGTAATTTCTGTGTGATTTTTAAACCTGTGTCTAAATAAAACTCTTAAATAAATATTGCAGACATTGTGAAGCTTTTTTCCTTTCTTATCATGACTAAATTATAAAAGTCCTTTGATGATGTAGCGTAACTTATTTGTTTCTAATAGATTTTGAAAATAAGCAGTAATTGTAAAAGTTCATTATCTCATAGCTAAACTATAACAAGTAAACATATGTAAGTATGTTTATGCATACATAYATATGTATAGGTTTTTATGCAGCATTTGATTACTTCACCACCACTTCAAAAATTCGCTTTTTCGAATTGTGTTCACAACCGTTGATAAGAAAATTAATGAATTGTAAAAGTTATCGATTATGAGATTATTTTTAATTGTAAAAGCAAAGGTTATCAAACTGCATAATATGACCATCTTCATTTAAATATGCACATGTAAACAATATTGAGTGAATGGTCTCTTTGGACACATGTACACAAATGAATTATGCTTATTCTGAATACATATATATATAGTATAGAGTATATGTAAGAAATCATATAATTCTTTAATAGAGCCTTTGAACAAATGTTCAAGCGCGATGCTCGATCGCTCAATTGATGTTTGGCTTATCGATAGCATTTCTTGCAGGCATGTAATTGCCTACTGGGTTACTTTTTTTGCTCGTACGTTCTTCATTGGTCGATAGTGAAACACTGCTTTTGTGATAACGACAAAAAATAATTGTTTACGAAAAGAGAATAAAGCATGTTTTCAAGATTTGACAATACACGTGGTTTGCAAACGGCACTGACATTTCTATTGGAAAATTTTGTTAACAAATTCTTTGATTTTAAACAATAAATAGTGCACTGAATTGTGTTTTTATACGTGTTTTTAAGTGAAAGTGTAATAAATTTAATAATTTCACGTTTTATGTTTGTAAAAATTATTACGTAAATATTGAAGCACAATACTACGCTTGAGTTTGATCACAAAAAAGCTCCCGAACAAAACCACCTTAAAGCTACTACACAGCAACACTTCGTTTGGATGCATTTTCATTTTTAAGGGAATTATTAATTTAAATTTTACTTACGAATTACTGTGATGTATTGAAACACTTCAAATGATTTTTCGCGACTTAATTGATTAACTTGACATAAACAGCTGATGGTTTGAAAAAAATTGATAAGCACAGCAAAGAGAAGAAAATAAAAACTGTGTACTGTCAAAACTGTGCTGAAGCCGCAGTGAATGTAAATTTGAATTTAGTTTCAATGCGGCTTTATAAAATATGAAGCGCATACAAGAAACAGTGACGACTACGGAATTGTCCGTACAGACTGATATTGATAAGGAGAAGCGAGTTAAGATAGATAATTCTGGCACATCAGAGGAAGATGCTGATAGCGAGGGAGAAGAGAGTAGCAGCAGTGATAGTGATAATGAAGAACTCAATAGCAGGTAAAGTGAAATCAGATTTTCGATAAGCCAAAACCTTACATACATATATATAGTATGTGCTGGTCACGCTGAGTGACTAGAAGTAAACAAGTGTATTTGAAATGAGAAATATGTTTTTATTTAATACGAAGCCGCCACTTTCCACGCCTTGGTAAATGCGAAGTTTGCGCCGCTGTTAATGCGCGCTACTGCTGCCCCAAATGTGAGGTGAAAACCTGCTGCTTGCGTTGTGTGCAAATACATAAAAAGGAGCTCGACTGTGATGGCAAACGCGATCGCACCAAATTCATACCACTGAGGAAAATGACCAAGATGGATTTCATGAGCGATTATTACTTTTTGGAAGAATGCACACGTTATGTTAGTGATCGCAAGCAGGATACAATCAAACGTTTCACACGTTACAATAAAACACTGCCAACACATTTGTTTCGTTTGCGTGGCGCTGCTGCAGAACGCCGAACGGTGTTACGATTTTTGCTGCCAAATTTTACGCGCCACAAAAATAATACCACCTTCTTTGATTGGAGTTTACGCAAAATCTTTTGGCGCATAGAATGGGTGTTCGTCAATGCGGGTGGTTTGCAGTATGTAGACGAGCGCTGCGATGAGGATTTGAGATTGGGACAGTTGTTGGATAAATATGTGAATTTAAAAAGTGCAGAAGTTGTGCCACAAAAGAAGGCTTTGGAATACTATCAAAGTGCAGGACTGAGCAAACTGAAGGTAAATAAACTAATATTAGAGCGTACATATGCTAATTAAAAGTTTTCTGCTAATTAAATAGTTGCTGCTAAAGGCGGAAGGTATTAAGTGTTCACGTACTCGTTATTATGCTTTAGATGGGCGTAAAACATTGAAAGCCAATTTAGCGGGCAAAATATTAGTAGAGTTCCCCTGCATCTTCGTCAGCTATGAGGAAAATCCGGCCGGCTGTGATATTATTGACAGCGGTAATTTTTTTGATAAAATCATTGGTACAGATGTTTCACATTATATAGTATATTTAATAGATGAAGACGTTGAGGCGGAGACCAAAAGTCACGAAGCCACCATAGAAGCCTTACACAAACAACGTTTAGTCGAGAGTGCAACAAAAGGCGATAATGCTGACACTGATGAGTTGCAAGCGCCGCGAGATGCTAAAAAGCTGTCCAATGTTTTATCAGAGAAACGTCGTGAAGCACGCTTGCGCAAACGTGAGGAGTTTGAGAAAGCACCTAGCAATTTCCTTTTCACTGACGAGCAATTATGGGAAATGTTATCGTCTTCATCTTCAGGTGAAGAAACGGAAGAGGAGAACAGCAAAAGCTAAGTATCAAGTTATGCCCAAACAAGTTTTGTGCAAATTGACATAAATATGTATATACATACGCAAGTAGGCTAAAATCATTTCTTATTGTAATAGACTCGTATTAATATTTTGCACAAATATATTTTACCTTTGTTTATGAAATAATAGTGTGTACATTGTTTCATGCAAAATATTTGTTACAGGAAAAATTTTATAGTTCTGATAAATATTGTTCGTTACATTACCTAGAAAAAAAATTAAATAATGAAATATTTGTCATACGGTTGTCACAAAAATATCCCTATGTCGTGCACTTTTATATTGTGATGACGCATGCATACAATGTTTCGCTATACCAATAGTTAGTTAGTATTTTTTATATCATCATACTTTTTAATAAACATTTAACAATTATTACAAAACCCAAAAGTACAAAATAAATACTACTATAGCAACACCGGCGGCGCCCAATTTCAAATACATTGATTTTCGATTTAAGTATGTCGCATCCTTTTTATATTTCTGAGACATCATCGACAGATTTTGCGTTTTTGTGTCCAATTCTATAAAAAAAAAGTGAAAGGAACTTGTCAAATATAAATCTATGAGAATGATTCTTTTATGACCAACCTGACAACACTGTGCCGCGCTGCAGTACATCGTCAATATTTTGTACCTATATATAAATAAAAAAATTAAATTTTATCTCATAATATGCTTATTAACAGTTTTTACCATTATTCGCTGCACGTCCTGTAGTTGTGTATTAATTGCATTTATATTTCGTCTTCGATCGGTCAATTGTTTTTTGGCTTTCTGTATGTAAACATCAAATTCGATAAATGCATAGGGCCGCGTCACGGAATTGACACGCCGTCCATAGTTGGCATGAAACTCTTGCGCTAAATCCTCTAAATAGTTGAAGGCCAAACGTTTGGAGTACATTTTATCACACATCACTAGATAGCAAACATCATTTTCTATTAGATAGCTAAAACAAAAGACATGTAGTGAAAATTTATCGTGAAAATGTGAAATAATTCTAACAACGCAGATAAGAAGCCAAGCAAAAACAAAACATTCCACATAAGCAAAAAATGTTAGCTATACTATATAAATTGTTGCACTTTGCACTTATTTCTTTGCAAACAACTTACTGGAATAAGTATGGTCCTGTTTCGATACTACAGCGCGCCGGTGAATGTGATCCTAATTTTCTGAATAGCATTTTCGCTTGATTCTGATACTCCAGTATACTGCGCCCAGACTGTTGATATGATGACAGATATGTGTTAGCGTGTGTGAAACACAAATATATGCAATTAAAACTTGACCCTTGACATTGCCGAAGCATGCATTTATTGGCCAATTGTTACACATACCTGCTCGTCATCTTGCATGGTACCAACCAATGGAAGTCCATCAATTACACGCGCAATCATAGTTAGTAGTGCCATCTTTGTGTTTTTTGTGTGCTTCGATAGAGCATTTACTACTTCTTAGATCCCTGGGAATTCGTTTTACTACTTGCTGCAATTTGCAGTCACTGCACTCATTACAACCTCTTGTGTCTTTTGGAAACTTTTTACGTTCAGCTTTCTTCTTTATAAGTCTGCTCGTTTTTTAGTTACAGTCTAAAAAATGAACAAAAAACAACAAAACAAGTAATGTATTCGTTTTGCTGCAAATTGGTGAAATTTATAAGTTAAAGCGACCGAACACGTCAGCTAAATGTCAAAATCAGAGGGCAATTGGATTTTTGTTGTATTGCAGGGTTGCGAAGCCATAACAAATTTTTTTAAATAATTTATTTAATTATTTTTTTACAAACAAATTTTAACTAATATGTTTTGACAAACTGCAAAAATGTGTAAAAACTATATTTCATTTTAACAATACAAATTTTCGAAAAAAGTTAATATTAGTTAAGCTTTTTTTTTATCCTAGTCACCCTGTTGCAGAAAAGCCATAAACAGGTGAGAAACGTCAGATGTTGTACAATTCGTTTTGAGTTGGCAGTGAGATTTTTCCTTTCTATTGTACGAAATTTTCAACCTAGTGAAAATATTGTAAATGTCTCAAAAATTCGCTGGCCAAACGAAAGTAATATCGAATACAAACGAAAACGATTTAATTAGCGTGCATTATTAAATTAAAATTATGCATTTAATTGTTTGTGTAAAAACAAAAACATATATTGAAATTGCTTAATTGAACCATAAAGACGTAAGTTGAAAACCGAGAGTATTCAAGGGAGAAAATTTACATTTACGTAGATTGCGCATTTGTCATATGTGAAAGTGTTGCTATTGTTTAAGAAAAGAAATGGTGAAGTACTAAAAGTTTAGTGGTGAATAATCATAAATAGTTAAATTCTAGACGAGGGCCCACGAAAATGAACAACGACAGGTTATTGAACTTACGTGCAGTAGATGATTTTGTTTATTTATGTGTGTTTAGTTACATAATTTTCATTATCAATGCTTTCAGCAAGTACAATAAATAAATATATGAGACGTAAGGTGTGCAATTTGCTATGCATGCAACCCTGACAATTTTGTGTTACCTTTGATCATTAGTTTCGCCAATTGTCAACATTAACTGCATTTTGACATTTCGCTTTCTCAAATGTCACCAATTCGTTCATTGTGATTTTTCTTTCGTACTGTGTAGATTTTTCCCTGGAAAATTTTATAACTTTCACGGAAATCACCTGTAAATTTATATTTCAATTAACCGCTACGATAAATATTCAAAAAAAAAAAAATTTTAATTATGCTATAAAAGCTTAAGCAGCTGCAAGTGTTATTAATTGTGTAGTGCAAGCAAGAAAAAGGTAATACTTCATTGGTGTTGGTGGTGGTTAGTGAAACCATGAAAACTTCCACGTAAACTTTTTCGTTTATGCTTATTTGCTGCACCACCAACCGTACAAAACCAACAACAACACTTTAACTTGGGTATGGGAGTAGTGACAACAACAAACCCACAACTGAACCAACAATATAGTGTTTTTTTTTTATTCTTGTATGGTCTGTGGATTAAATGGGGCTAGATTATTGGCATCCATATACATATGTATGTATTTTGAACTCATATCCATATTTTTGATACGTCAGGTGTGGTTTGTACGGTTGTTGGTTATAGAGCATACGGCATTATTAAGCATTTTTATTTTATACATATATATGTGTATTATTGGTAGTGGAACAAGTACTTTCAAATCGGCATAAACTGCATTAAATGAGAAATATCTTAATATATAGTCAAGAATAAATATATATATTTAATGTGATTTTGAATGCATATAAGTAACAATTGAGATTTGTGGGATATTTTCGTTTCCTTTCGATTCAATTTATTTAATATTTAGTATTTGCATTATTGATAACAACTGATTTTCACGTCATATGTTTAACAACGAAAACATTTTATTGTATTCACTTTAACACAGTAAATCACCTTAAGTTTTCTTGCATACCACAAGCAATCATATATTTGTACATTTCACAGCAACATTATTTCATGGGCTTATTTTCATTCTAATATTTGGCATCTAGCTTCAATTTCGGTGTGTAAATTGTAAAAATGTCTTGGGTGCAAAGTAATGCACCACCCCCTACGCTGCCACAGCAGCAGTCGCAACACTCCTATCCACAACAACAGAAACATCTAATTCCACCAGTGGCTCAGCAGCAGCAGCCGCCGCTAAATTTACAACAACAGCAACAGCATTTAGCAACACAATCGCATGCACAACCAAACACCGTTGCTGCAACAAATGCTTACACGAATCCGGCACCACCCCTTCCATCCAATTTGGCTTCCACCACTAGCGCTTATATGAGCAAACCGATAAACGTTAACAATAACATACATCAGTCGCAACAGCATAACTCTATGCGCTCACAAATGCATGCCAACGGTGGTACACACCAGCAACCGCAGCAGCCTGGTAACTTTAGCGTACAACAGGTAACTTGATTTGCATTAATTGGGTCTCGCCCGTGTGAATGTGTGTAAATATGTATGTAGTGTTGTCCTGTCACTGGTGCAAATTTATTATTTATTTATTGAGACTTTTTTTTGTAATTTTGGTCATTACATTTTCGGGACACATTTTATTCTTTTAATTCGGTTTATTTTATATGTATAGTAGATTTTATTTATTTATTTGGTGYATTGATATTCCATTAAATACGACGTCTATTGTATTGAATATGCCAGTTCACGACCTCATTATCATGTGCATTTGCACTGCGATACAGGAATGTGTGAGTGCATGAAAGGCACTTACATACATACCGTATACATATATTTATATGGTATACCTATAGGTATGAATGTATATATGTAGTAGCTTGAGTATGAAAGGTGTTTTTATTAATATTTGCATTTATTAAAATTAACAGCTGGTTTCACTAGCGTTTTATTACAATTTTTTCTGGTTGCCAGCTGAACGTATTTTGAATATTTTTTTTAATTTTTACATGAATGCAAGTATTGCCATAAATAACTTGCATTGTATATAATTTATTTTTTCGGCTTTAAGAATTCGTAAGGGTTTCTTAGCAGCTTTTTCTTATCTGTAAGTAAATATAATTTGCAAAGAAGCGAATAAATTCTTGTTTCTTTTAGTTATTTTCTGTACTAAAATTTATTGTAATAAAAGCCTCACAAATGGGCGTCTTATCGGCCACAATAATGTATTTTTGTTTGTTTTGAGTTCAACTTTAAATTATATATTTTTTGTTGATTCGTTTATTATACATATGTATTTATTTAATTT
>NW_017537168.1:1133274-1137680 GCF_001853355.1 Bactrocera latifrons
ATTTTGAGACTGTACAGATGACATACAGTTAGTAAGAAATTCTAAGAATAAAAATTTAAACGTCTTAAATTTTTTTTTGTTGTTTATTTTAATGTTTTTTTTTTATTTCTAATAAAATAGACCAACCCAAACAGCATACTAATTGCAAATACTATATACATATGCAAATTAAAACATTTCAATGTAAATCTGCACAAATAAAGTGAAAAAAATAAATGCCATTAAGAGCGACTGCAATTATTCTGCATAAACTTTACGAATTCCAAACCAGTTTTTCTTTTTAATAGCCATTGTTTTCCTTTTCGCAGCAGCAGCAGCAGCCATCAGTCGCAGCGAACGCCTGGCAGCAACAGCCTTACGCGCCACCAAACAAAATGATGCAATCGAATGCTGCCGCCGCGAACAAAAATTGGCCACAACAACAACAGCAGCAGCAAACACAAAATGCCAGCAATTTATATCCACAGCCGCAGCAACAACAAACAACTGCACCGCATAATATCTGGCAACCACCAGATCTGCCAACGGCTAATAACGTGCCACCGCAACAGCAGCAGCAGCAAGCATATCCACATCCAACCACATACGACAATTATTTCACAGCAAACCACAACCAAGGGACACAGCAGCAGCCACCTGCACAGACGTCACAATATCAACAGCCGCCACAGCAAGTAGCGCCTGACGCGGCCAACTATTTTCACTATCAGCAGCAGCAGCCAACACAAATGCCACAGCCGCCGCCGCCACAACAACCAGCCGCTGCTGAACTGTTCGACAATAGCAATGCGAACAACAGAAGCGATGGCTGGGGCGACTGGGACTGGAATGATAATGGCAACGTGGTTGGAGGTGAAGTGGATCAAACGCCAGCTGGGCAGCAGGCGTCGACCTCGACGCAATTACCCATACATAAGCCGGCGGTACAACAGCAGGTACCGCCGCTCAATGCATTTGACGCGCAGCCTACGAATTACAATGCGCCCAATGTAATCGAGGAAAGTTTTGGTGCGCAGTCGAACGACAACTGGAGTTGGAATATTGGCGATGACGTCAATGCGAACGCGCACAGCACAGGCGTCGAGAACGAATCTGCAACAATAACACCTCAAGTGCCAACTACAAATAATCGTCAAGCGGCACAAGTGCCGCGGCAAGTTGCGAGCAGCGTTCAAGTGCCACAACAGAAAGCCGCAGAATATGCCGTGACCGATGCGAATGATGTGAGAGCTGCAGCGGCAACAGCAGCAGCAGCGAATGTGGGTGAGTATCGTCAGAATTAGTATAACAAATTGCGGCAATCGCTTCTGTACTATTATTTTGATTTATCCCATTTTCATAACTTTACACGTTTGCAGGTAAACCCGCTTCACTTCCGCTCTCCGAAACGACTAATGAAAACTACAATACCACAGCGCCTACGCACGCGGCGCCACCTAGCGCTGCACCCCCAGCTGCAGTTGGTGTTGGCAGCAACATTCCAAACTCCGTTTATGTGTCACAAGCAAAACCAGTTTCGCGTCCTTCACGCCAATACGCTTCGCCACCAGGCGTTGCCAGCCCGACCAGTGAGCCATTGGATAATGCTTTAACACCGCCACAGGCATTCCAAAATGAAGTAGTCCCGATACAGCCCGAAATCATGCCACCCACAGCCCCACCTGCCGGCGTCGCCACTATCGGTCTACCACTGCAAAACCCACCCCCTGCTTTGTCATCACCAAGTAATTTGCCTCCACCACCCGGCGCTACCGCCACTGCGGGTAATCCTTTCAAACGTGCTGGCGCAGCGCAACATCACCGCGGCGTCAATATCGCAGCGCCACCTACTGCCCCGCAGCAAATCACAGCTGGCGCTGTAGCTAACGCTTTTGCTGTGCCACCGCCGCCCGCAGATTTTGCCAATCCACTACTCAATCATTTGGAACCGGATAATTCGGAAATCTTGCATGAAAATCAAGAAGTGTTGGGCACTGCTTTGCCAATACCGCCAACATCGTTGTTGCTGCCCACCACACAAACTATTGTTTTGCCGGGCGCAGCAGCGGCAGAGGCGCCTCCACCGCCACCGCCTAATGATGAGCGCAATCAGTACTTGCAGACAAGCCCACTTTCGGAGAATCCCGATGAGGAGTTGAATTTGGAGGCCGACAGTCTACCGCCGCCAGGATTATCGCGCCTGGTGTTGGGGCAGCCGGAACTACTAGAAGCCACACAGCGCATGGTGACCGGTACGGAGGAGCCGGCCAATATGCATATGGACGAGCGGCACGCCGATGGGGAGGACACATCTTTGGAGCAGGTGCCAGCGGTAACGCTGCTCAATGCGTCGCAGCGTGGCGCTTTGGGCAATGCCACCAATTTAACAGGTAAGGCGGTCTATTTCGGGTATTTTATTTTTTATAACCTTATTATTTTGTTTTTGTTATCTTCAGCAACTAGCACGCCAAACAACAATAGCAACACCATTGATATAACCACAGACCGCAATCTATATTTGGTACCTGGTGAGAGCAACATCAGCAACGAGCAACGCGTCGTTACTGGCGTTGAACGCTCGCCGGAGAGTAATGCGCCGGCGCCACCGCCACAAATCGCCAGTGGCCAACGCGAGATCGAACTGGACGGCGAGAACTTGGAGGACCAACAACAGGAGCAACAGCACCAGCAGCAACAACCACCGCTACTCACGGTAAACAGTCGTGACGAGCCGCCTTTAGAGGGCGCTGCTGCTACCAACGAGCCTTCACCGCCAACGGTTGATGAGAGTCAGGACGTACATCATCATCATCATGTACAACATCACCATCATCATCATCATTCGACGAAATCAAAGGAGCTATCCAATGCCTCGACGGGAAATGATGAAAGCGATCCATTGCCGGAGCATCAGCATCATCACCACGCCACACGTCACACTGGCGCCGGCAGCAATAAGTCGCGCAAGCATTCAATCGGCGAGTTGGAGCGCAAAGTGCCTGATCGTCAACAGCGCCGCGACAAACAACGTAACTCCGCCGATCGCTACGAGAGCGATGATTTCGAGGGCTCCGAACCCTACTCAAGTGATCGTGAACGCGAACGCGAGCGTGACCGTCGTCGCGGCTATCGTGAGGGTAGCGTGCGCAGTGATCGCGAACGTGAAGAGCGTGATTATGGCAAGGATAAGAGGCGACGCGCTGGCGAACGCGCAGATAAGCGCGACGAACGTGACAAGTTACGCGATAAGTATTATACACGTGATAATGGCAAATCGGATACGTTGCGTCGCAGTGGTCGTTACAATCGTCAATATGACGACGATGTGGAGGATGTGAGCGCGCGACGCAAAGAGCAATCGCGTCGCGGCGGCGCGCGTCATCACAATGATGAACGCGCCGGACGCAGTGACCGTAGCGAGCGCGACTACGATGACTACAATCGTCGTCCACGTGGCGCGCCCAAACGCGGCGAAAAAATCCATGACGAGGGGCGCGATGTGCGCCGCAGCAACTATGTGGATGATGAGCGTCGTGAGCAGCGGCGTACACGTCGCGATCGTGGCAGTGATTACGATACAATTGAGCGCCGTCATCGCGGCGCCGGCGGCGACAAATCAATGCGTGGTGAACGCGCCGATCTGCGCGAATACGAAGAGTATCGCAAGCAAAGCTCACGCAATGCACGTGATAGTGATTTAGAGAAAGAGCGCGCACGCTACGATCCACGCCATGCCGCCATGTATGGCTATCCACCGGGCGCGTATGGTTATGATCCCTACGCTACATATTACTATGAGCAAATGGCGCGCACCAATCCGCAGGCATATTCGGAGTGGTATAAGAAATATTATGGGCATGCAGCCGCTGCAACGGCATCTAGTTTGAGTGCACATGCCGCAGCAGGTGGAGACCATGTTAGCTTAAATAGCAGCTCGTTGGCCGCTGTCACGGCGGATGGGCGTGAGTCGGTGCACTCGGGGCGCAGTTCGGTGCAAAACGAAAATGATCGGTAAGTTGGCTGAAAATTATATTCACTACTATCATTTTTGTTATTTGATTTTTTCGATTTTTTAGTTTTTCATTTCATTTTATTTGATATTTAAGCTTGCATTTATTTAGAAATTTCGTTACGTTCAATTTTGTTGTTATGCTTTGCCTTGAGTGCATATACGTAGCTTTAACTCGAGTATGAATTGCGTATGAGAACCAACAACGTAGACTTTGCTTCACTAAAATCCTGTAATATGTTTCTTACAATTTGCTTTTCTTTCACCTGAAACCAGCTTTTTTTGTTTTTAGTTCGTACTAACGTCTTTAACAATAACAATACCAATAGAGTTTATTTTAAAGAGTGAGTAAATAACTTAATAATAATAAAAAGAGCTATAATAGTAAAAAATCAAATTTTAAATAAAGGTAGATATA
>NW_017537168.1:1139575-1140680 GCF_001853355.1 Bactrocera latifrons
ATAGTTTTCTAAAAATTTATTGAATAAAGTTCTTTAAGTGATTTCAGAAAACCACTAACTTATAAACAAAGCTTACTTTTAATACTAAATAATTCTAATTATCCAAATAAAATATATTAACTGCATTCTAATTAGAATAGTGCCCCTAGTTTTATACAATAAATACCGCTATAAAATCTTAACTATAATAAACCTGAAATCTCGCTTCGATGAACTAAAGTATCGATAAAAGTACAAAATTCTAAGTTAGAACCATTAACTCTTCAATCCTTCCACTCACTATGTGTTTCAAAAAGTATTTACACATTACAGCCCACTGTTATATAATATCGCTTGATTTTCGTTTGAAATTATGAAAAATTTTGCGAAAACTTACTACAAATAAAACCAAAAAATATACTTTACGAGTAAAAATATTGCCTAAAAAGCAGACTTATGAATCTAATATCGAGACATACATATTTTACCGTAAATTTAAGCGTGCATATTTGGTGAACATGTACATATATCGAATTGTTGATAAAATTTAAATAATAGTGATACGATTTTAAAATTTGAAAATTTTCTTAAAGAAATTTGTAACTGCCTTTCGAAAAACATTTTCTAAATTATTATTTTGTTACATAATAGGGATTTTTATCGAATTCCAGCGATTTAAAGTTATCGATAAAAATCGATAAATTTATAATCGGATGTCATCGATAATAATGTTGAAATATTAGTCCCTATTAAACATTTGTGATCATCAATACTGTATTTCTCTCCATTTTTTTTTTAAGAAAATCGAAACTTAAGTCGATCAACATTCATTAARTTATACATAGATATATATATATTTTTAAATATGTTGATTATTGCAGCAGTACCATGTTGAATATTATTTCAATTCGATAAATATTTTCATAGCTTGCGAACGAAAATCAAAAGCCTTAATTTTTACGTATTTCCCCCGTCAATAATGTAGCGTTGTATGTATGAATGTGTGTGGCTAATATCTAAAACTTGACATCCTTAAGTATTACTAAAAATATGAGTAGTAAAGTGAATGTGATTGTCTTACATTTGTTTACAAAATTTAGCATAACTTTGCATTTTTAAAATTATA
>NW_017537168.1:1140707-1155758 GCF_001853355.1 Bactrocera latifrons
TTCGGTCCCGAATTTCAATAACATTTCTTACAAATAGAACCGTAATTTTGGCAAAAAGTCAGCTATACACCCTGGATTTCATATTTGCAATTTTGGTCCGGTCGACGAACGAATGGACAGAGAGATACACATACGTATTTTCTTACGAATTTTATAACTCAATGAAAAAAAATCAGACCTTTTTTGTAGAGCATTAAATTTCCTACAAAATCTAAGGAACAAGATATTTTTTCAAGTAGTTGGAAGCGAGAGATTCTATAAGATAATAAGAAAAAAAAAAAAAGAAAATTGTAAGTAGAAGGACCTTCCCGTAAAAAAAAAAAAAAAAAAATCGGAGTTTTATAAAAAAAGTTTGAAAATTTTACAACAAAAATTTAAAGTTTTAAACAAGAAAATAATAATAATTTTGTAAAAAAAATTTCAAAAATTCAAAAAACCAAAAAAATTAAAAGATTTAAATTCAACAAAATAAACAAATAATACTATTTGTAAAATTTATAAAATCTAGCAGTAATTTTGTACAAATTCAATTTGCAATCATCATCAATCACTTCCTTAACTTTAGGTATACACAAGCATACATTTCACAAGCCAATGAATACCATCGTCATTTGCAACAGCGACAACTGCATTCGCAACAACAACAACAGCAACAACATATGATTTACAGTCAACAGCATACGAATATGTCACTCAACTCTACAACGCTAGACGACTTTACGGGCAGCATGTACGGAACCGCTGGCGAGGCATTACGCGCTGCGCGCTCCACAAGCAATCTGTCACAAATTGGCAGCGGCATTAGTGCCATAACGGGCGGCGGCGTCGGTGGCGTTAGTTTAACAGCATACTACGCTGGTGTCGGCGGTGTTGGCGCGGCCTATTATGCGCGTTCCGATTACGCGGAGTCCAGGTGCTGCCAAGCAACAACTTTACTGCTACTACTTTTTATCATTTATTTTCGTTTTGCTAGTAAAAAAAAAGCTATCTACAAGTTACAACTTGCTCTATATACGTATGTTTTAGTTTGCCCACAGGTGTTAGGGTTATTCACAGTGTGAGCAAAATGTGGTGGACACGTTCTAAAGCACTCGTTACAGTGTTTTATATGATGATTTAGTAGTTTTAGTTAAATAACGAATAACGGTTTTTTTAAACTAAATTTTTCAATTGAAACCAACTTTTCATCAAATATATGGTTTATAAAATGAGTGATCATGTGTTTTAAAACAATTTGTGCACTTAAACGAGTCTAAAAATGTTTAATATTGTGGCAATGCAGCTCAAAAATATTTTTTTTCGCTTTTATTGCCATTTGGCTATAATTTTTATGCTTCAAGAACAAATTCCGCGCGTTACTCTTATATAGCTTGTCTTAATTCGTTTGTTCCGTACAGTGCCTTTTAAACTTAACACGTAAACATAACTTTTCTAACTTTATGCTTTGTAAATAGCAAAAAGTTCATCATTTCACGTTAGTAAATTTTACATAAATCGCGCTGTGAATGCCCCTTATCATATGTCTGCATATTTTGTTTGACCTACATTGGCTTACATCAACAATATTCGACTTAAGTAAACTTTCAAACTAGTTTTAGCCTCATTACATAAGTGCATTTATGATATCTGATATGCGTATACCATATATCTATACATAATCATAGTTACATTTGGCACATACACACATGCATACATACTCGTATCTGACTATTGGCTGCTTTATTTCTTACATCGAATTCGTCATATTTTCTATATTGTTTGTATGAATAACTCTATCGATATATGCATCTCTGCTGTTATCGAAAAGCTTATGTGGGGTTTACACTTTTATTCATGTGTGTGTGATATGTAAATATTTTTATTAATGTATTTGGATATCAATATATTCATTTTGAATTCTAGGTACTTGTATGTCCAAAAACTTTTAATATGGGTGCTCACTAATCATTATTATTTTAATTAAAAAACTTTATATTTTAGGAGCTTATCGATTTTTTTTTTCAATTTTAATTATAAATTTCATTTTTCTTTGTGAACTTATGGAAAATTTTTTCCATTTTAACTATAAATTTCACTTACACTTTGTGAGCTGATGGAACATTTTCTATATTTTTTTAACTATACTTTATTTATATTTTATGTATTTATGCAACACTCAATTTTCTGCCTGCCATGCAAATTTTATTATTCAGATCTATTTTACGATTATCTCCAACTTTTGGTGTTCGTTATTGCACAAATATACATACTATAGTTACTCTTTAACGTTCCACTACACTACGCCTTAATAACAGAGATGTACATATAAAATGTTTAAGCAAAATAATGATTAAGTTTTCTGCTTTGTTAGTTGATTTCTTTTTATTTTAAAAATTTAAAAATTTCAATTATTTTGTGTGAAATTATTAGAATCATTACAAACATTTTTTTACCCCAAAAAATTATGGTTTTGACCCTCAAAAATAACTTTTGACCCAAAAAAAAACAAAAATAATAATTAGTGATTTTTTTTTTCAAATATGCGTATTTGTTTTATCGCTTTTAAAGCCAATAATTCAATTATATTATTTTTAAACAATATTCATAATAATTTGACCTAAAAATATTCGCATTTAATTTTTTGTTTTGCATTTTTATTTAGCGATATTTTTTATAACATTTAAATTAAAAAGAAATTKAAATTGCTAGTAGGTAGTTTTTTTTCCTTTAAAATGATTAAATTTGWATTTATATATTATTATAAATAACTTTTAAAAATATTTCAAAAAAATGTTGACTCCAAAAAGTTATATTTTTGAGTAAAAGGAAATTTTCAAAACTTTTTTTACGATTTTTTTTTAAACTTTTTTTTATTTATTTTTATATCCTTCTACATTTTTATATAAAAAAAATGTATGTTAATTTCAAAAAATGTATGTATATGTAGGTGTGTTTTTCTCTTCGCATGTCATTATTTACGTATACATACCTATGTATGTATGTATGTATATACTATGCATAACTATGTGCAAATGCGTAGAGATCAAATAATTTAGCACTTATTATTTATAGAATCTCTTAAAGATCCACTCTCTGGCACTAATTTTCATTGTCATTACATATAAAACATATTTTGTCTAATTTACGAATGCAAAAATTTGTTTGAATTTTTTATTTAGCAATGAATTTCTTCAAAATGCTAATACTTAAGCATAAATTTTCAATAGTTCTGTCTAATTTACGATATTTTCAACTTGAACAATTTTTTTCATATTTCCCAATTTTTTTTTTTAATTTTTAGAAAATATTTTCCAATTTTTTTTTTGAAATTTATTTTTTGCAAAATATTTATAAAAATTAAATTGAAAATATCGTAAATAAAATTTTTTGCAAATAAAAAAAAATGGAAAACATTTTTTACAAATTTTCTAGTACATTAGCCTACAAAGGTAATGTGAAGGTTATTCGTTACTTTACCTTTGAAAAGTCCGTATATAAAAGTTCGAAGTTGTTCTAAAATAATATATATGTATATGTAACATCGAAATTCTTTAGTAATACGGGTATTCACCTATTAAACTCTTATACAAAATACCACCGCAAAATCGAGAATTTTATTTAAAAATTCTACTTTTCAAACAGTTCAGCTTTAGAAAAAAGTTTATAGTAGTAAAAAAGAACAAAAATATCTAAAAGATATTAGGCAAAATAAAAAATAAAAAAAATATGTTTTTTTTTTTAACTATAAACAATACCCACAAAGACATATTTACATATATAAATTTTATAACGAAAAATACTCACTAAAATATATACTCTACTCAAAAATCTATTTTTATTACATTTTCTCTAAGAAATCTTGCATGGTCTCAGAGCAATTAAATAGGTTATACGTTGCGCATGCGCTGTACTACAAATCAGCAGCTGTATATTAAATAATTTACTTATTTTATGTAATAATTTCGCTTAAGATATTTTTTTTTATCATTTTATTATATTTACTGTTCTACTTTTGAACTTATAAGTGCTTCATTTTAAAAATATAATTTAGTTCGTTTTTATATTTTCAAAAATTTGTCCGAATATTTTACTAACCGTACTCTCACTACACTTCTAGATCGGGTCATCTGTCATTACGCGATGCCGAAGCCATCGCCGAACCTGATCCACAACGACTCACACCACGTAAATTCGTTAACGAGCACTCAATCGTTTCACTGTCGGCCGGCATACTCGTTACCGTTAAACCGAAGTACACTTCACATGGCGCCATTAGTAATATTGTGAAGTTGCAGCGCTTAGGTGCCAACGATGCAACACGCCAACTCTTCCAGACCTATCCGGGACCATTGGTGCGTGGCCTCACACACAAGAAGACCATTATTGAATTCTGCGAGGAGCAAATACGTTTGGGTCCCATGGAGACCACCATCTACGCCAAGCAGCTGGTGTCCAATAATATTGAGAAATATCGTGGCTCCTATACGTTGATGTGGAACCTGCTGATCTTGTTGTTGCGTCAAAATGGCGTAAGTATAGAAATAAATTCTATATATTTTTAGATATTTTATGCATTAAAAACTTGGCCGACATACAGATGGTCGTTGGCACGGATATTGCGGAATTACTCTTGAAAAATCAACAACAATTCCCCTATCAAATCGAGCACACTGACGGTGGCGACTCATCGGCACTCAGTGGTGATGAGGCAGATGAACAGCAAGCACCAGCAACCGACTCCGCTGTTGCAGAACAGAATAATACCGAACTTGACTCGGGTAACGAAGCTGAAAGCGTTACTAATTCGAGCAAACAAGCACCCAAATCCACCACAACCATCAGCAATATACCAGTGCTCAACGATGATGAGATAACCGAAAAGTTCCGTAACTATTTGCTGTATGGCAATGTGAATGAGGCGCTCGACTGGGCCACCGATAACAATTTGTGGGGTCATGCGCTCTTTCTAGCCTCCAAAGTGGATCGGCGTTCACACGCCAATGTCATGACGAAGTTCGCCAACAAGTTGTCACTTAACGATCCACTGCAAACGCTCTATCAGCTGATGAGCGGCCGCCAGCCGTCTAGCGTGACTAGTGTACAGGACGAGAAATGGGGCGATTGGCGTCCACATCTTTCGATGATACTCTCAAATACATCACAAAAGCCTGAATTAGATCGTAAGTCGATAACAACGCTTGGTGATTCGTTGCTCAATCGTGGTGATTTATTTGCGGCGCACTTCTGTTACCTAATGGCGCAAGTGGGTTTCGGGCGCTACCAAGAGTGCGCTACACTGGAGAACACACTGCAACAGCATTTGCCCAAGTAAGTTTTTTATGTTGTTATTTTTGTTTAATTTTTTATTAAATTTTTTTTTATAACTTTCAAAAAAAAAAATTTTTTTTATAACTTTCAAAAAAAAAAATTTATCAACGCTCTTTATATATTTTCAGGCTCGTTTTGCTTGGCTCATCACATTATAAATACTTCAACGACTTCGCCGCCAACGAAGCCATCATGATGACCGAGATATATGAGTATGCCTGTTCATTGAATGATGATAAATTCTCGCTAGTCGAGTTTCAGGTAAGCCGGAAGCTGATGCTAAACTCTAATCTACGGTATAATATATATTTATTGTTTTTTTAGCCTTATAAATATTTGCTGGCCACACGCCTGTTGGATTATGGCTATAATTTACGTAGTCTTATGTATTTCGAACAAATCGCGCTGCACATACAACGCGATCCGTGCAAATACGAACCAAGCTTCATTAATAAGGTGAGTCATTACGCGATTTTTTGGCTTAAAAGCAAACATTATATCAATCAAAATACTATTTTTCTTCGTAGATTTACGACTTTGCCGATCGTCTCAAATACTACGACCCAGTGCTGGAACGCTCCATGGACGATCAACAACACCATACTGAGGGTGGATTAAATAGTCAGTTGCCGAATTTTGAGGAGCAAAAGTGGTTGCAAGACTTGCGCGCCCTGGCAGTGCAACATAAGGTGAGTGTAGGTGAAAAGTAATGAGTTGCTATAAATATTTTAGAATATAATTGCTGCATAGTAGTGAATAATACAAAAATATATAAAAAATAAAAATAATGTATTTAATAAATATATAATGTCATATGCCGCATATAACTAGCTCATTGATGCAATCAAGCAATCAATACCATTTAATCATTATTAATTCAGCGCGTAATTGCATGTCATAATGTCTTATATACATAGTTTTTCAGTGGTATTATGACAACTTAAATCAGTATTTTCCAATTCAGCTGCTTGTTTCTTTTTTTTAATTCAAGTCTATTCCAAAACTGTTTTGTAAGCCTTTGTGAGACGTGCAGAATATATTTACACTAAAATTTTTAAATAAATTTTAATTCTACCTAACAATTAATTGCTTTCTGAAGTGAATATATTGTTATTCAAATCCGCAAAGCTGTTATAATTCATATTCAGCGGCATTCAAAACAATTTATTATGCAGTTTTATTGATTGCGTATTTGACAAACAAACGTTTATATTTTCAGCTATTCAGCGCGTTTGTAGTGAACGCTACGTTTAAAATTTTCATTGTATCTTACTTAAGCTAAGAAAATATGTTTAAAAAACGTTTTTTCAACTGTTGAGTGCATATTTTTAAATAACTGATTACTTCTCAATTCTTAATAGTTGTCATAACTGTTATTCAGCGCATTTTTAAAGGCCTTTTCGCCACCATATTATGTTTTTATACTTGCATTATCAAGTTGTATGGCATATTAAGCGTATTTTTTAATATATTTGTATATTCAGCTCACTTAATAAGTCGTATTATGCGTTTTTTAATATTTGTGTATTCAGCACAGTTAAAAAGTCAATTACTGTTAGCTATACAGCGCGGTCGTAGTAAAGCTTAAGTTTTTATCTTACCTTACGAACGTATTTAAGTTGAACAATCTTTTGTTCAATGCATATGCAGCTGTTCAGCGTGCTTTATTAAATATACAAACTGTTCTTTAGTGCATAAAAGTACTCATTATTGTTATTCAGCGCATTTTTAAGTGTTATATATATTTATTTTGTTGGCGGAAATGGTTCTAACGCATATTGAGCTTTGATAAAGCGCAAATTCAAATCACTTTGTATATAAAATAAACAGGGATGCTATGATGTCTATTCAGCATGTTTAGTATTTTAGTATATTTTATTACATATTCAGCGCATTTCAAATGCAAAAGTTTTGCTTATAAGCTATTCAGCACTATTAGAGGAGGTTTGACGAACATTTTTATGCCACACACTATTAATATTTTAATAAAATCCACACTTTACGATTTCAAATTGATTTTTTTCAGAACGAATATACCAGCCCTGCTGCACCGGTGTATGGACAAATTGCCGATACACAGAGTCAAATCGATCAACAATTTGTCGAGATAAATAAACAATTTAATGAGCTGAATTTGCAATATCAAGGTCTCGGCAACGTCGAACAAACGCCTACCCCTTACAATCCAGACACCATGCAACAGCAGCAACAACAACCACATAATGATATAGCTGCTGAGCATTATAATCAGCAACAAACAGCAGTGGCTGGCGACTATAATAGTCAACAACCGAGCCTAGATTCACAAGCTCCGAATCACGTGGCTGGCGATGCATCATATGCTTATTACAATCAACAGCAACAGTATATGCAGTCAATAGATGCGCAGCAGCAGCCACCGCAACAACAGGAACCTCACTCTATTCCTTACTATGATCCCACACAACAACAGCAACATTATCAAGGTTATGGCGCAGAAGCGGTGGATGCGCAAAATAATGCTGCCGCTTATGATTACTGGGCACAAGAAAATCAACAACAACAGCAAACACAACATGCCGGTTATGGCGACGAGGTAAGTGGTGTGAACTTGTACGCTTGCCGTTAAATGAGAATAAAAATGTTATGCAGAAATTTTAGTACGAAAGTGGATTCGTGGAGGTCCCTGAAGAGCCCATATATTTTTTATGAAAAAAATGTCCCTTGCACCACTTTCCAATATAAGCACCGTTGCGCTGTTATTAAAAGAGCTCGCACCTGTTGTTTCTGTTGAAAAGCTTTGTTTTGGAGCTTGTATGCAGAGAATGTAAAGTGGTCAAATAAGATATGATTCTACAGCTTTACATTGTTACCCATAATTACGACTATTACTGTTAAATATGTTTAGAAATTTTAAAACTCAAATTATGCATTTGGAGAGTTTTTAATATTTTTGGGGACTTGTGTAGACTTTTAATTTTTGGTTAAAAAGGCAATATAATAATCTTCGACTCCGATTTAATGTATTAATGAGAAAAAGTACGCTTAAGAGTTTGTGTAGACTTTGGAGGCTTTTGACATTTATGTATGAACTTTGGCAAGTTTTCAATTGCAAGCGTATGCTAAAATTTTTACAATTTGGAGACTTTTTCATATTTGTGTGACTTTTCTTTCCTGGCTTTTTACACATTTTTGCTCTTTTGAAAGCTCTTCAGTAACTAACTGTAATGTTATTAAAGGTTTATACAATATCGGTTATCTTTCGCACGCTGAATCCTATAGTTTTCACTCTCCAATTGCCTGCTTTTATTTGGCCACCGTCGTTTTTTGAAATTTACTTTCCTTTTAACATAAATTTACCACAATCCTACAAATTTGTACGCATGCTTACCTTGATTGGAATTATGCTGCTGCAGCACGCCGCAAATGATGATGAGCCCGCTATTGGGATAACAAAAACAACACTTAAGGATACAGCAAAAAACGTGGAAGCCTATCTAAATAATGATGATATGCTGGCATTGAAGCAAATGCCACTTCAAGCAAAGTCACAAACAACTACAACATATAAAACTACTTTGGAGAGTTTACGAAAATTACAACAACCGAAAGACAAACCCTTGGAAATCACCGCTGCAGCAGCCAAATTATATAATAGCTATGATGGACCGCAAACGCGTGTCGCAAAAAAGGCCAACACCAATCACAACAACAACAACAACAATGCGAAACAGCAACAACACGCAGCTACTTTGACCACATCGTTCCTCAGCGTGCCGCCAGATGTAAGTAAACCTAATAATGGTGTGCTACCACAACAAATGCAGCAACAACAAAAGCAGAATATGCCACTGCAACAACAAAAGCTTGCACAAACCATTAATACATGCAATGATAAGTTAACTAGTAATTTAAGTTCGAATTCGAACACAACTTCGAATGCCAATGCGAACGTTCCGGTAAAGCGCGTCAATTTCGATTTGCCACAAAAAGTGGACAGTGTGGTGTCGGCGGCTCGGGTTGAGGCCGCAAATAGGAAATTTCCGCCGTCGCCACCATCTGCCAGTGTTGCCAATTTTAGTACACAAGCTAGCAGCAATAGCAGTAGTGTTAGTAATAGTGGTAGTAGAAATAGTAGTAACAGCCACACAAGTAGTAAGGCAGCGGCACTCGGCACCGAAGGCATCAGCAATGAAGCACGCACTAACTCCACAAGCGCTTCCAACTCCACAACTACGCCCTTAGCTGCCAACGCTCAAGCGACAAAAACGCTCGCTGCCTATCAGCGCGGCTCAAGCGCATCGGCAAATGATACTTCCAAGCCATTCACACTGCCGCATTACGCACGCAAAGCTTCCAATCGCGCCGAATTGGCTAGAACGCACCTCTCGCCCTACAAGCAAATCGTCTATAACGGCACCTACCCCATCGACTTGCCACTACAATCACGTTTCGAAGCGCTGGGACGCGACTATGATCCCGAAGCGAATGCGCAAACGACACGTCTCAAATACACACACATACTGAACGACTACGATCTGGATGATCATGACTTACTCGACGATGTGGCCGAGGAAGATGAGGATGACGACGACGACGATGATGATGAGTATATGGTTGATGACGATGATGCTGACACTTATGATTATAACGAAGCTGATGAACTCGAATTCGATGAAGTGAATGAACGCATGCCGTACAATATGGCTGCCTTCCTGCCGGAGCAGGACCGACCCGAGCGCGGCACATTGCTCAACAGACTCGGTGTTATACGCGAGGTGAGCACTTCCAACAGCGTGTCCCTGACCGGCGCTGAGGCTGCTAGTGGCACTGTGACCACTAGCAATCATCATGCTGTCTGGTCGATGCAAGAGCTCATCGCGAACCCGGCAATACCGCTCAACTATCAGAAGATGTGTCATGAAGTCGAGCAGAGTTTGACGTCGTTTGAGAAGTACCTGGATTCGAAAACTTTCGAGCAACGCAAGTCGCAACAGCAGCCAGTGCGCACTTATGATATAGATGGGCCGATTGGCGAGCCGCAGGACAAGAAGCATATTTAAGTTGACGATTGGTGAAAGTGTTGGCAATTTAGGGGTGATTCAAAAGTGTAGGTTCCGATAGACTTTTGAAAGCAGAATGTGTCAGGTTAAATAACGCCTTATTCAATCAATAAAAATTGTTTCCAAAAGCGGTTTGAATTACATAATTCGACGGTTATATACAACTATTATGTGTTATGCTATGTTCTGTGTTAATTTGAGTTAGCTACATGGATATACATATGTAACTCTATTATAATTTTTTGTTGTAATATTATTATAAAAAATTAATCTCATAATAGCTAGTCCTTTTCCCGAAAAAAAAAAATGTTTAATTATAAAATATTGAAAAATGTACATTTCGCTTAAAATTTTAGCAACTCAAGGCGAACAAATAAATTTTTTTTCTAATAATGAATTCGAGCCTCTATAATTAAAAATTCATTCTTACGAATTGTTATCGGCGTTCAGATAATTTGATAACCCCTTCACTTTTGTTAAATATATTTAACTGTAGTACTTTTTGCTAATTTTATATTGGTAAAACAAATATACTTCAAAATTTGTTCAATATTGCTTTAAATTTCTTTTAAGCACTATGTATTTAATTTTTTCTGCGTAAAACTTGAATTTTTAAAATTTTCAGCAATTTTTTAGATTTTGCAGATTTTGGAGACTTTTGAAAAAGTCTTAAAAATCTCTGCGCACTTTTCCTAGACAGTTTTTGACCACATTTTAAGACTTAAATACGCTTTGGAGACTTGATAAATATTGTGTAGAGTTTTGTAGACTTTTGGAAAAGTTTTAAAAATCACTGCGCTTATTTCCCAGACAACTTTTTAACACTTCAATAAGCTTTGGATACTTAAAAGGTATTATGTAGAGTTATTGTAAACAATTTTTTTTTTGCATTTTAATGTCATTTGTATACATTTAATATTGTTTTACAACAACTTGAAGTATCAGAAAGTGTCCAAAGTGGCAGAATTTGATCATTTTGCATACAATAGCGCTACTCAGTGCGCATTTATGCCATTTTTTTTACTTGTAACACATTTTTAAACATACCATAATTTATTTGTGTTTAAAATACATACATATGTATGTATGTATGTTAAAAAGCTTCAACCATGCTTACTTTCTGATGAATATGTAGGAGTTATAGTATTTTCAATTCAATCGAGTTCTTTTTGAAAAGAAATTTTATAGCAAAATTGGAAGTTGAATTTAAATAAATAAATAAATTGAATTGAAAAAAATTTGCTTATGATAACGATTCGTGTGAATTTTAATGCATTTATTATTGCAAATATTTGTAGAAAACTAATAATTTTTGAAAACTAAATTTAAACCAAATTTTGTTAATCTCATAAATTATACTTCTGCAATTGTAAAACTGTATAATTAAATCTTTTTGATTTTTAATTTTGTTTTAAGTTTTGGTTATCAAATTTTTTTTTTAATTTGAATGCTTTAAAAAAGTCATATCTAAATTTTTTAAATTTTTTTGTTAAATTATTTTTTTTTTAATACCAATTATATATATTTTTTTTTTAATTTTAAATGAAATTTATTTTACTTTTTTTAATTATTTTAAGTAATCAATTTTTAATTTTCATTTAATTTTCTTAAAAAAAATATATACACATATGTTTTTTCGTGTTAAATTTTCTGAAATTTGTGACACCCAAACACATCAGAACTACATTTACACTTGAAGTAGAAATTATTATAATTTTTTTTCTTGGAAAAATCAGCAAACTTAAAAGAAAAAGGTTTCGCTTGCAAAAATATTTGTTTTGTCTTTAAGAAGTCGTTTTTCTTAACTAAAAATATCATATAAATCTGAAAAATGGAATTGTAACTGTTTGTGCTCATTGTAAAAATATGAAAATAAAATTAGAAATGAAAAACATAAAGAATGTGCTTAATTAAATTGTTACTCAGATATAAACTGTATAAAAGCTTACAAGAAAGCCAATAACTGTATTAATAAAAATTATATTACAGCCAAAGCAAATTTATAGACTAATACCAAATAGTTTAAGCTAAAAATTAGTCTCAACTACACGATAAAAGCATTTTGCGTCTGCGCCTTAAAAGCTTTTCTCGGTAACAGTAAAAATAGCTTTAAGTGTTTTTCGGTGAAAGTGTTAAATTTAAAGTAAGCTTTCACTTATAAACACACATGCAATTAAATTTAGAAAAACTACGCATTTATTCTACATGAAAGTTTCGCAAGCTTCAAATTTTTAGTGCAAGCTGCTGGCTACAGGTGAAAGCTGCGTGTGGAAACTACGAAGAACTTCGATTCAACATGTGGAATACATATACCAGCTTGCTGTGTTAAAACTTGTGTGCAACTTTTAGATGCTTTTGAAAGCTTTTAAGCTTTTTTAACTGCATTTTATTAATTTCATTTAATTTCTCTTAAATAAGCTACTAACGCCGGTTGTTTTAACGATGGCTGCTGTAAATTTTGACTAAACACAATTATCTTGCAGTACTTTTACAGCTATTATATATGCAGCTATTTTTATTTTTTAATTTATTCCTAATTTCTTAACAATGCATTGCAAATGTAACATTAAAACTTCGTCAATAACCTTTAGAATGCGCGGCCCATCATATCCATGCCGAAATCGAAAATTTATGATGCGGAAGATGATAAGCAGCAGCAGCAGAAGGCGAATGCCAACGATGTCGGCAAAAAACTGAGTGAGCAGAAGGGTGGTAAAAGTGAGGCTGGCAAGGAGACGCAAAAAAGGTGAGTGAACGTAGAGATTAACATTACCTTTCGCTGTATTTTTTACCGAAAGCTTGGTTGTTATAATGAAAGCTTTTAAAAATTTGAGAGCTTTCAAAACCTGCAAAACTTTCTGTTTATCTTCGAAAGCTCAAGTTGTTTATATTTAAAGCTGTTTATCACGAAAGCTTTTAATAATGTATTAAGAGTGCAAAACACAAAGCTTTGAAAGCTCTCTAATGTGTAGTACTTATTAGTTTTTTCCTCTGAGAAAGTGGAGAATTTTTAAGTTTTTACTTACAAATATAACACCGTAAACGTTCCGTAACCATATTTATGTAGTTTTTTGTTTTGATTTTTTTAAAGCTTTCGTGGTACTTAATAGTTTTTTTTTCTCCAACTTCAACTTTCACAGATCCCTATAACTTTTTACACCTGATTCCTGTTTCCAATTGATATTAATTTACTTTTATGCTACCTCAAGCTTTATTTACTCTCACCAAAGCTTTCACAAAGCTTTTGAACTTGCCTTATTTGTAATATATTATTTATATTTTCTAATATAAATGAATTTACTTTCCAGCTCCCAGCTAGGTAATCAAAATTCCGGCTGGTTCGGCGGCATTTGGAACAAGCTTTCACTGAAGCCCAAAAATCAAATGATCTTGCCCGACGATAAGAATCCCAGCATAGTTTGGGATCCGGAAAAGAAAAAATGGGTAAATACAGATGGTGACGAAGCGGCCGAAGAAAGCTTCAAGCCGCCACCAAAAATGAGCGATATAATGGCACAAGCGCCACCAGCAATGGGTGCGTCCAATGTGCCAACTGCGTCACAGCCGTATCCACAATCACAACCGCAACAACAACAACAACAACTGCAAGCTCAGCCACCACAGCAACAGCCCTCACCATTGCTCGACACACAACAGTATGCTGCGCCCACACAATCATCAGCCCCTGCCGTCTCACCAGCGCCCGTCTCCGGCTACAGTGCGCATGCGTTGACCGGTACCGATGCGGCAGGCGCAACTAAAACGCCCAGTTTGCAGTCGAATATGTTCAAAATGCAACGCAATCGAAGTGAGTCACTTTTTCTTTCTTTCTTAATAAAATTATTAAAAAAAAAAAAAAAAAAAAAAAAAAATATAAAAATATTAAAAAATAAATAAAATTTTTTTAAAATATTTAAACAAAATAAGGGTATTTTTATACTATTCTTTTAATCAATTACATATTTGCTTTTTCAATTGCAGCCTTGAAGAATTCTTACGTCGATGTGTTCAATCCCTCAGGTGCCCCTATGAAGGCGGTGGAAAATGTGCTGGCTCCGGCCTTGCCCCCGGCTGCAGTGCCGCAAAGTGGTTTCTTTATACCGGGTCCGGCGCCAGTGGCCGCTGCGGGCGACAATAATGATGCTGGCGCCTATCAGCAGCAGCAACAACAACAAATGCCGCAACAAGATGTGAGTATGGACTTTTTCGCATTTCGTGGAATAAATTGTGAATTTTTTCCTTAAACTATTATAAAGAATGAAACGTTGACTTTTTGTTTGAGCAAAAAACTATTGAAAATTAAAATTTTTTCGTTAAAAAAGGTTATGATAAAACAATATTAAATTTTTTAAGAACCACATTTTTTGTTAATTTAGTATACATAATAATTTGTAAAAATGTATGAAATATTTAAAATTATAAAAAAAAATATTCCTTCGTTTATGAAATATTTAAAATTAAAAAAAAAAAAAAAATTCCTATAAGTTATTTTATTTTTTTTAAATATATAGCATTTCAATTATTTGAATTGTTAAAATGATAGTAAATAAATAAAAGAAGTAATTCAAATAACTGTAATGTTATATTTGTATTTTTCTACAATTTTTTAAACATTTCTGCACTTTTTCTAACATATTTTTACGGCGACAATTATTATTTTTTCTTAAATGGTTTTCGGAACTTTTTTAAATTTTTTTTTTTC
>NW_017537168.1:1156368-1158275 GCF_001853355.1 Bactrocera latifrons
GTGTTTTGTAAAATATTTTTTTCATATAAAAATATATATTTTTTCCCTAATAATTTAATACGTAAAGCATATTTTTAATAAAATTTTTTTAAATCCTGTTTTCATATAATTCCAGGTGCCACAATTCTACAATCCAAATCAATTCAGCGGTGGTGCTTATTAGATAAGACAGTCAAACCTTCACTCACACACACATAAACACATACCAACTAAGCAGTGGGAATAAAATAGTCATACTCTTTTACAATTAGCTACAGTTAATTAACTAGTTAAATTTTAACAAAAAAAAAGTTATTCAATTGAAGAAAAATAGTAAAATCGAAAAACGGTATAAAAACAACAACAAATTAGAAAACGACATAAATCAATGAGTAAATTAATAGACTGCTGGCGTGAGGCGCGTGTGGTCAGTGGCGAGCTGTGTGTGTGGCAGTAGCGTTTTAGTACACTAGGCAAACGAAATAATGACGAAAATGAAATGTAAAAAGAAAGTAAAATAATTAAATATAATATATGTATGTGTTTGAAAACAACTGTAAATCTTAAGATGAAACAAGCGTAACGGGAAACTGGTAATTTGTCTTAAATGAAATAAATTAATAAAATACTTATGTATATGCATGTAGAATGTAAATTAAAAAGTAAAAAATCTTAACTAAAACACGAAATGCAAGCGACGACGAACACTATGCGACTTATAACCGTAAAGCTGCTTGTAATCATTTGTAATTAATTAAAAGCAAGAAATTAAAATGAAATAAAAATTTCCGAAATAAAAAATACAAAACAGAAAACTGGAAAAAAGCAAAAAATATACACAATTCAATTGCTTAAGCTACAAACACACACATACTATACATACATACATATAAAAATAAATAAATGTTTAATTGCAATTTCTGTGTTTATGCTTAAATTACCTTTTTAAATTTATGTAATTAAAATGTTCTAAATATGCTTATCACTATTATTATTATTATTATGATTATGATTAATCTAAATATTATTATACATATACATACATATATATTATTATGTTTATATGGGTATTGTAATTGTTTGGGAACAGCATTGCTTAAAGAAATTGTTAAATAGTTTTAGTTCTTAAAGACAAAACAAATACAAAAAGGCGAAACGATAACTAAATAAACCTATAAATAACTGCTACAACAACAAAGAACTGTGAAAAGTGAATTCTCTTCTCAAAAGCAGCAGAAAATACTGCAAAGACCTGCAAATACACACACATATGTACATAAACAACTTTAAACATAACTTTTTAATATTTTTTGTTTATTTTTTATGTGAACATGTTTATTTTTTATCTCTTTATATATATCTCTTTCACTTTTTATGTTTGTTTTTTGTTAATAGTTCTAATTTTTTGTTCAGTTTGATTTTTTATTGTTGCAATTTTTGTCGAACTTCTTGTTTAAAATTTTCTTTTGATTTCCTTTGTCTTTTTAATGCTTTACTTTTGTTAATTTTTTTTTGAAATTTATATATTATTTTGTGCTTACTTTTTTAATTGTTTTTAATTTCGTAATTTTTTTAAATTATAATTAATTTTTTTTATTTTAATTATTATTTTTTGTTCTAATTTGCTTACTTTTTTAATGTTCGCATATTTTTGTAATTTTTCTCTTATACACATCTAGATGTGTATAAGAGACAGATATATAACATTTAATATAAAATTTGTTTCTCCTTTTTACTAAACATTTCATAAATAAATATGTGATAAATGTTTACCCAATAATTATTTTTTGTATTTTTGTAATTTTTTTCGAAATATTTTTTTTTTAATTTGTTCGAAATATTTTTTTTTATCTTCCCGAAATATTTTATTTAAATTTTCTCGAAATGATTTTTGCTTTTAATTTTTCCGAAATATTTTATATTAATTT
>NW_017537168.1:1158355-1166263 GCF_001853355.1 Bactrocera latifrons
AAATTTAATATTTTAAATTTATTTTGTATATATAGATGTGTATAAGAGACAGGCATTTTGGTTTACTAAACTTCAATGTTTTAATATGTTATTTTAAAAAGAAAACTGAAAGCGTTATTCTATGCAGAAAAATGCTCAGGATAATGAAATTAATGGTATAAAAAGTAGATAATAAAAAGAGAGCGTCAGTTTTGCAAAAGCGCAGCTCAAAACAGCCAGTGGAGATTCACTACCAAAAGCGGGTCGGGGGTGGGGTTTCCAGCTTCTATTGCTTATAATTTCATTATTACTCATCCGATTTGGATGATTGAGGTGCCATATGAAAGGTTGTGTATTTGCGCAGCCTCTCAAATGCAAATAAGTGTGAAATTCAGCACTTCTGAATACGTAATTCATGTCAGACGGGGAAAAGCTTTAAATTTTTAAAGGAAATGAGGTTAAGTCCCTATGTTTTTCGGTTAACAATATTGCAGCACTGTTTTTATTTATATTTTTTGAAAAATTACTTACCTTCCGTTTTCTTTAAATAATAATAAGAATGTTTATGGTTTTTATGTAATATACTTTTTATTTATTTTTTGGTTTTATTTTGGTTTATTGCCCTGCTACTTACAAACAAAAAATTATAATAAACATTATAATAAATACATAATATTATATTAATTGCGAGTGGAGTACGCGTTGTTCGTTTATTTCTTAGTATTTTTTTATGACTACATACATACTTATATAGCAAATATAATATATATATTATATATATATATAGTGGCGTTATACAATGTTCATTTATATATAAGTGTATACACTGTCTCTTATACACATCTAGATGTGTATAAGAGACAGATATATATATATTATGGTACTACACTATACTTTGATATATTATATATAACATAGTTTTATAAAAACTAATATGAAAATTGCATTTAATAAGAATTTAACAAAAATTAATTAGTAAAAACTATAAACATGTGTATATCTATGCATATAAATAGATCTATTAACAAATTAATTAAATGAATTATTAATTGAAAACAAACACTTCGGGCAATTTTAATATTTTTATTTTTTGTTTTCAAGTTTTTCAAAAATTTCAAATTGCAAAGAAAAAATAATATAAAATGAAGTAAAATGTATTAGCCTGAATTAATTAAATAAAGTCAATAAAAAAGAATATCGTCTAAAATTGTGTTTCTAATATAAAAATTACATATACAATACTAAAAACAGTTTAAAATAATAAAAAAATGATGTATAAAATATAAACCGGTTGTTTTAATCAAAACAATTAATTTTTAATAACCAGAAGTTGATAATAAATATATTTTATACGTAAGTATGACATTCGACATATTTTTTAGAACAAAAATCCCAAAAAATACTTAAAAACTGCTTGCTTTAAAAACTTGCATAATTACAGCATTATCGCAAGGTTTTTATAACGCCTGTTCACTCTGCAGATCTCTTCTAGGAATTATGTTCATCGACTCATATATTTCGTGCTGCTTTTAACTACTTTTATTGCATTTTTGTTGCATAAATACTCTTCTCTTTTTATTTCATAAATATCACATAGATCATCACATAAAATATTAATAAATTATGTTCCATTAATTGCGCCAAGCCCAAAGCTTTCATTTGACACCTCAATCATCCAAATCGGATGAGTAATAATGAAATTATAAGCAATAGAAGCTGGAAACCAGATGTGTATAAGAGACAGGTATTAAATGACTTTGACAGTAACGGCTATTTCCCACTAATAGTTTTTTCACTATCAGTGGTTATTAAATATGTATGTATTTATTGAAGAATTTTTTTAAGGAACCACAATTTTGAAAATACTCTTCAGCTTTTGATTTGGCGAAAATGATAGAATAATATCTCACGCCTAAGAACCAGCTGCTTTGGTCCCTGCAATAAACAACATTGGAAAGGATGTGATCGACTCAAAGAAGTTAAAAAAATCGTCAACTATTATATTTTATTTATTAAAATTTGTATNATTTTGAAGTTTTTTTTATCACCAACCATTTTTACAAAAAAAGTTTAAATTAATTTAATTTTCTGACCAAAAAATTAAAAAAAAATTCTTTGTTTATAGTCGAAAAATAAATTATAAATATTTTTTAAATTACCACGTGTGAGCTTAAAGGGTTAAAGATTGTGTTGAGGTGACTTTTTCGTGAATTCTTTTTTGCCAAATATTTAATTGCTCGTATGCTTGTATGTACTATATGTAAATATCCGAATTCGCTCGATTTCTAACGCTTATATTATATGATTTTGTTCTGTGTAATGTTTTACTTTTTGTGTATGTAGAGACAAATTCGAGTTTGGAAATGTTTACAAAAATTACTCCGACACATACAATTTTCATTTGTTTAAATGTTTACTATAAATTATTTACAATGCTAAATTTAGTATTTTAAATTTATTTTGTATATATATGTATATGTATATATATTTAATATATAATATGAGTACTTGTGTAAGCCAGTTAGCTAAATATATCGCCATGTCACGCAGCGGGACAAAATGTCATACAAACAGTTACATATACAATAATAATAATAATTACTTATTTTATTTTAAGCTAATACTATTTGTTCTAAAATTTAATCGCTATTTTTCTTCAACCTTTTCAGCAATTCAATGTTTTATGTTTTGCATGTAGTATAATTAATATTTTGTTTTATTTTACAATACATTTAGTGTATATGTTCAAATATATAATATATAAGTATGTATAATAAATTTGTAGTGAAAATTTCCTTTCCAGTAATAAGCAAAAATACTATTTGTGACTTTCAGCATAACAATGAGTGCAACAAAACTATGAAATATACATTTGTATGTGTCTTTGCTTGTATTTATACTCACATTCGTTTTGATTTCACATTTCGTAAGCTTTGGTAACGGTACTTTGCAGCTAACTAAAGCTAGACATTAAATTATACAGTCATTAGCAAATAATTTACCCCAAAAGAGACAAAGCTTTTGTTGAAGCCGAAAGCTCTGAAAAAGCTTTCCAAAACTAAAAAGCTTTAAAAAAATGGCTTAAAAACATTCAAATCAAACTTACGTAACACGAAACAATTTCTGTCAAAGCTTTTAAGCAAAGATACAAGCTTGAAAGCTTTGGAAAAACTTTCTAAAATTACTATGTTTTTAACAAAAAAATTTATGGCAGATTTTTTACGTAAAAACTAGTTTAGTTTCCAAAAAGCTTTTTAAAGTTGTGTAAAGACATTCAAATGTTTACATTTACGTAAAATTCGCGCCTTCAATAAAATGTCAGAAGCTTCGAAAAATTTTTAAAGTTGCCATTCACTTTTTATATTAAATACATACATTTTTAATCAAATTGTGGACAATTTAAGGCAGGCTTATAATTTACATCAATCAAGCTTTAAAGCTACATATATGAGTTTTTATAGCAGAGTTGTTTTACGCAAAAGCTTTCGAAAACTATTTAAACGTTAAGAATGGAAAAACTTGAATAAAAAAACATGAGAAAAATTAGTTTTAAGACAGTTCGCAACTATTTTGTAAGCTTTAAAGAAATGTAAAAGCCAGTGAAAGGGTACTGGGCTTTACTGAGCTTTCATAAATTATTAAAGTTGCCGTTTTTTTCTAATATATGAAGGGATACATATGCATAAAAATAATACATAAAAGCTTCCATCTTAATTGCTAGTGCTTTAGCAGCATCAAACTACCGTTATAAAGCCTTTTAAAATTTGTGTTTTTCATTTTTCTTCAACTTTTTTTGTTATTGTTTTATAAATAGGAAACATAGCAGTTCAACTTTCGATTCTTGACATTACTTTCGTAAATAACCTATGATAATTTTTAATAGCTTCGTCATAAATTAAAAGAAGAAAGTTACGAGTATAATGTACAATTAGATACGATTGAAAACTTTTGGGACTTTTCGTTATAGCGTTTAGGGTTAAATGGAATACTTCATTGGCACTGGAAGACTTCCGAGCCCAGTAATGAAAATGTCGTTATTTCTTCAAAAGCTTTATAAAAGCTCCACAAAGCTTTTGGAGCACTTTGGATGTAGATAAATATTTAAAGTCAGTAAAAGCTGTTTTTTTTTTGTAAGCGTTACCTATCGCCCTCTTTTCACAAAAACTTCGCAGAGTTTTGGTGCTTTCTATATGAAAATAAATTTTTACTTCGGAGAAGAAATTTTGTTTTTTTTTTTACCTCGCGGCAATTATGTGCTTCGTTTAGTCGAAATACGGTTTTTTTGATTTACCATCGAAACCTGGGCGTGCAAAGTTTGATAGCTCGAATGGGGGATGTAGGCTAGTTACTTCGGCTTGATAGAAATAGTTTAACTGATTATAAAATAGCGCTCTTGGCTCACTGATCCCTAAATCGTAAACTTAACATACTTTTTGGCGCGCAATAATAATAAATAACCACCTAATGTCTACACTAGTCTATTTACACTTACGTTTGCTCTACTTGATGCGCTGATGATCGGGCGTACTCTTTAATATATCCGGCTGATGGTGATGCGTGTGTCCGTGTGATGAGCTCATGGTACCCTGATGACTACCGACATGTGTACCACCGATGCCACCACCGCCGCCACTGTAGTGTGACGAGCTCAGCGTATGTGAATGTGTTGAGTTGAGCGTGTGCGTGGCATGCGAGTTGAGCGTGTTATGCGCCGTTGTGGTCGCATTGGTGGACATGCCGGCTGTGGTGGTGCCGCAACCAGCGAGCCCTGTGCCCGTGCCGGTGCCGGTACCAGTGCCACCGCCAGCGGGACGTGAACGTAGCGAACGATGTGAGCCATTGCGGGTGAGCGTATTCATTTGTGGCGTACCGGGCACGGTGTGGCCAAGAGCATTCATATAGTCGGCGATTAGAAGCGTTATTTCGAGTATCTTTGGTTTGCTCATAGCGAAGAGCAGCTTTTGCTCTTGTGTACCGCACGTGGCCAGCGTATCCTCGTTGGAGACGACCAGCATGAAGTCATCCTGACAGCCGCCAAAAGTCATCACCGAGGTGTAGGGATAACGTGCCATTGGCGTCATCGAGCTAAGCTCGAGGACATTGAGCGCATCCTCGGAAACGGCCAACCAGGCCATGGCTTGATCGGAATGCCGCGGTTTGGCTTGGAAAAGACTGGCGCCAAAGTAGGGCCACTTGCGGCAGCATGTCAAGTAGATGCGCACACAGTCGAGCGTTGAGCGTCCCTTGAGCAGCATCCACTTCGAGATGAGCAGCTCTTGCACCTCCTTCAGCTGCTCGGCACTGAGCGCATCGCGATAGCGGTAGGGATAGAATTTATCGAGCGCTTTGATGCCAACATTACTACCCGTGCCACGTGATTTCTCGTGCGAGTAGTCGCCCATGTCGATTTGTGACATCAGCGAAGCCAGCTCGAGCGCTAGATCGCGCGACAACGGAAAGCGCCCCTGCACTATCTGTGCATTTGTTTGGTAGCAAAATAGCAGACGTTCCTTGTCCGTTTCAAATTTGACTGTGTGCCGCCAATACAGACGATTCTTGTAGGTCAATTGTATGACGCGTGTATTTTCGAATTTACCAGAACCTTTTTCGCGCAAAGCAGTCTCCCACTTTGAGATAACGTCGCAGAGTTTAGCGAGCGGGTCGAGATAGTGTTCGAGATCCTTTTCGATCGGATCGTCGCTGAAGAGACAGAAACCATTGGTGGCGTCGCGTGTGCCAATCTCCTGTGCGAGTGTAGTTTGGAACTCTTCAATTGTAGTCGAGCCGTCGAAAGAGACGACCTGAAAAAATGGTTTGAAAGAGAGAGGACATCATTAAAAAGCTGACGGATGAATAGAAGATCAAATCCAATCTAACCGAAAATGCGAAGTTACTTGGGGTTTTTTCGACTTATAACGGTATGGAGAATGTAAAAAGGGGGGAGATTTTTGTTCTTTCTAAAAAGTTTGGATTTATTTTTGAATACGAAAATTTTAAGGAAGTAGCTTAAAAAGGAACATGACAGCGTTGCTAAAATTTTAGACGCTCAGCACAAATTTCACTTACCTGATAAGTGGAGTTCATCATGTGCACCGGTATGGCGTGTGGCAGTGAGTGATGATATGGATTCTTCAGCAATATAGACAGCACTTCCATGCGAGAGGGCTTCGTCTCGCGGCCGCCATTCTTCAATGTACGCTCCAATGCGCGCTCACAATACGCGGCATATTTACCCGTCTCAGTTTTCGTGTCTGCATTACGCGAGAGATGCAGCTTCAGATACCATAGAAGACGGCTCGATTTGGGTACAAACAGCGAGACGGCGAGTGAGAGCAACTGCCAGCCTTGGACAAACGAGTAGGCGGGTGGATTTGATTTGCAATCGATGATGGGTGGTGGAGCGGGTGCCTGTGTTGTTAGAAAAAAAAAACAAACAGAGGAAATAGGTTAGTTTATATAATTTGAGCATTTTTGTGAGTGCAATTGAGCGGTAATGGTGAGCGCTCAAAAATTGCATGCGATTTTAAGAAAGAGGAAATTTCTGCATAATCAAAAATTCGTTCATTTAGTTAATGTAGTTTGTTAGTAGTAAATTAATTTCCCCCCATACCTGTATGGATGTTGGTGAACTGCCGTTGGCCTGTGCGGCGCCACCTTGCTGTGTATCACAAGTAAAGAGGCTCTGCGTGGCGCACAGTAGTAGTTGCTGTAAATTTCGATTTACAAATTCGAATACCGTTTTTTTGTTTTTATTTTTGGTTTGGTTTATGATTGCACACATTCGTTACACATAAACGAGCGAGTGACGAGTGGCGAGTGCGGGTTTTAGTTAGTTTGTTAGCCGTTTTTGGGTTGGGATGCGTCACCAAATTTGGTTTTGGAGTTTTGGATTGAGGCATATGTTAGCGCACATACGTTTACCAAAGAAACAACAAAAGAAGAAAACAAAAGAGCGGAGAGAGCGAGAGAAAAAGGTATTGAGTTTGGTTGGAGCGTTACAAATTTCGATTAAAATTTCGTAGATATTTTCTAAACATATAATTACGCATGTAAATATGTATGTGTGTATAACTGGAAGTACGTGTTGTGCTAATGTGAGGATTTTGGGTAGTTTTTTGTTGTAAAACCCTTTATTAAACAAGCTTATTCTAAAATAAGCGAAAAATTTACAAATCTACTATTAGTACACATAGTACTAAATGTACTATGTATTTTAAATTTTCACTAAAATTTTGATTACAAAAATTATATACATATGTCCATAGTAATTTTCAAATTTTTTGTATGATTCCTTTTTCTTTTTTATAAAATTGCCTTTTTATGAAATAAATATTTTACTAATTTTCTAAACTAGGTAATGAAGTGCCTCCTATTGGCATTTTAAATTAACTCCTCTATGCTATCATTTTTGCAAAAATTATTGTAAAAAAAATTAAATTGAAATAGAAAATTAAATTCCATTTTTAATTTTTTTGTTGTTTGAACATCGAACTCTATGTGCTTTTTATTGTTATATATTTTTTATTCCCAAAAAAAAAAAAAATAAATTGAATTCGAACTCTAAAAACTGTCAACAAGCCTGTGTTAGCAATGCTGTGAGCCAAAAGAATTATGAGTTTGAAAAAATCAAAAAAATTAAAATTTCGAAAAAATATCAAAAAAGGTAAATTTATACACATAACATTGTTTTATTATTTCAGAAAATATTAAAAAACAAAAAAAAACTATACCAATTTTTTTAATTAAAATATTCGTTTAAATTTTCAAAACCCTGTAGCTAACTTTGAGATAACATTTTGTTGGGGATTTCCAAAAAAAAATGTAATTTAATACATAAAAAACAATATTTTTTTTGTTTAAGAATTTCTAAAGAATTTRAATTAAAATTAGATAAGAATTTGAAAATGAAAATTGAAAAATTTTTGTTTT
>NW_017537168.1:1166288-1169065 GCF_001853355.1 Bactrocera latifrons
TTTTTTAATTCTTGTTCAATTTGTATGAAAAGTGCAAAACAAATAAAGAAATAACATTTTCGAAAACGATTAAAATTTAAAAAAAAAAAGTGATTTAATTTTTTAATCAAGATTTTTAAATGAAAATTTTCATAATTTTGTTTTTGAAAAAAATTTGAAATTTTGTTTTTCTAATAAAATTTGAGGAAAAAATAAAGTTTCAACTATAGAATTGTCGAAACCAAAAATATTGCAATAAATTGAAAAAATTATTCGGAAAAATTTTAAAGTTTTTGGTTTTGAAATTTTCTAATAAAATTTGGAAAAAAATTAAAGGGTTTGAATAAAAATTGCCTAACTGGTAAAATATTAACTATTTTTTAAATGATAAAAACTCATGTTTTGAAATCATATTTCTTTCTTAGTTTGAAAATTTCAATAAAGAAAAATATATTAATTAGAAAGACTTAAAAAAATTGTAAAATAAATAAAAAATTTTAAATCTCAATCTTCTTAGAAAAAGTTCGCTGCTTTTTTTGATGTATTGTCTTAAAATTTTAAATAAACAAAAAAATATTCAGAAAAAAATTGGAAAACAAAAGTTTGAAAAAAATCTTTAAACAATAAAAATTCATTCTTTAAAATCACATTTTTTTTAAACTTCAAATTGCAATAAACGTGAAAAAAAATATTATTTAGAAAAACTTTGATTAATATAAAATTTTTAAATAAAAAATTTTAAATCCCATATTTTTTCAAAAAAAGGTAATTTACTGTTATTTTTAATATATGGCCCTAGAAATGAAAACAGAAAACAAGAATTGGTAAACTATAAGTAAAAATTTTTAAAAAGCACTAATTATTCGATGAAATAAATAGTTTACAGAAAGCATTTAAGTATCTTTGAAAGAATAATTTACACTGAGAGAATAGAATTATACTTTAAATGTTAAAATGGCATAAAAGACACTGCTATGAGAGAGTTATTGAACGATTAATAATACTCAAGAGAGCACAAACATATACTGAGTAAGTTTGGGTACAAATAGAAAATATTCAGAAAAAAATAAATTTTATGTGAGTCTAAAGTTGAGTTGACTTTTTAATGTTATGTTAAGTGACATAATTATAAACGTGTGAGTTTCGCTCGAAGTTAGTGATCTTACTCAAAATATGGAGAAGTGTTAAGTGCATTGGTGTAAATTGAGTAAACAAATTTTGGAGTGAAAAAATTTGAGTGTATTGCGTAAGTCGGATTGAGTAGGAAATATATAAATCAATGTTAAAAAGAAGAAAATATTGGAATGAATATTAACAAAATTCCCTAATAAAAATTTTGAAAAAAAATAAAAAATTGAGTGAAAAGTATAGGTTGAGTGTTTTAAACAGCTATTGAGCTACGTACATATTATATAACGTATGCAGTATTTTTATTGTAAATTTTCTAAGTGTACGATATGTGTAGTAGACGAAAATGTAATAAAAATTTACAGCAAGTACATGAAATTTATGAAATTTTTTTTTTTTAAGTTCTAATACATTTGTTGACTGAGACGCTATTATTCTTACAAAATATAAAAAGAAATATTCCTTTGAACAAAAAATCGGTGAAATATGTATGTATATAAAATAGTTATATGCCATATATGAATAGTTAAAAGTTATAAGTATGCGGGTAGGTTAAACTGTAATCGATTACGGGAAAAATTAAAATTTCCTGTGCGCATCAGTTACTTTTTAACACACCCTAGTAGATGTAAATCTTCTCATTGCACGAAGTACAATTCAACCCACCTATGTATATTAGGGTGATTCAAAAAAAAATTTTTTTTTCGTTGATACTCTGAAAAATAGGAAAAATTCATAAGAAAAAAAAATTTCCAAAAATAATAAACTTTAACCGTTAATATCTTTTAAACGGTTGGGTTTACGAAAAAATTGTAGGAGACTAAAATCTAAGGACCAAAATCTTAGGAACAAAAAATTTTGTCAAGTAGCTGGAAGCGAGATATAAATTTTTTTATCTGATAATAAGAAAGAATAGAAAATAGAAATAGGGGGACCTTCCCGTTACAATTAAAAACTCATTCTTGGAGAGGCTACCATAGAGGTGTCTAGCAACCTATTTTTCAGAGAAACAAAAAATTTATTTTTTTAAATCACCCTAATGTATATATAAGTATGTATTTACATAAGATCTTTCACTTAGTGGAGTGAAAAACATTTTAATTAATAAAAAGTTTTTATAAAAAAATTCTAAAATTTCTTTTYCATTTACATTATAGAAAAATGTCTGCTATTTCAGTGGCTAGTTCTTATTTAAGAAACAGTTATGAGGGGAAATTTTTAAATATGTTAGTATAAAGTAGCTTCATTCATAAAAATTATATTAATATTGTAAGAATAAAAAAATCATTGATTTCAAAATTTGTCAAAAACTTTCAAAAATTACAAAATTTGTGAAAATTTTTCAAAAATTTCAAAACATGTCAAACATTTAAAATTTCTCAAAAATGTCTAAGTTTTTTTAAATAAATTGATTTTTTAAATTTTCTAATTGTTAAAAATAACAAAGTTGAAAAAATTAGATTTTTTTCTTTAATTTTTGTTTTATGAATAAAGCTTTATCGAGTTCTCTAAGCTCATATATGTATGTTTAATATTGACAAGCACACCCTACTATTCGTATAATGCTAAATGGTGGATATTTTAAAATTTGTATGAGTTTCTACTGGACATGCAATAATTTTGACAAAGAATAATTTTTGTTTAATAAAAAAATTCAAAAAGAAAAAACT
>NW_017537168.1:1169931-1180155 GCF_001853355.1 Bactrocera latifrons
TTACATTTCTTCGTTAAAAGATTTTTTATTTCATCATACATTTTGTATATAACATCTATAAATTCTTTTATACCTTTCTTATGATTTTGAGTACCTTCTGTGATTTCTCTCTAGCCTCTAGAAAACTCAATATATTTTTTTACTCAAAAATTTATTTCAAAACTTTCCAAAAAAAAAACCAATGAAAATCTGAATATACTTTTTTTCCCCAAAAATGAATTTGAAAACTTAAAAAAAAAAAAAAATGAAACTATCACTTAAATATACTAACCCTAGCTTATTAATGTTTTTTTTGGTTTCAGATATGTTTTTAATGTAAATGATGTTTTTGTGTACCGTTATGTATACGTGTACTGTTATAGCACACGTAAAAACACTCACAAATTATATTACATTTGATTTTTTACGCAGGCGATCGCAAGCTCTTTAAAAGCGCATTAAAAATTAATTTACAAGCCGAGATCTATTAATTTTTTACAGTGTAAAATAAAAAATGTTTAAGTAGCAAAATGCAAATTATAAAAATAAAATAAATTATTGAAATAAAAATAATTAAATATTGAAGAATGACAAATAAAAAAGGATTTTGTATAGTAAACCTCTTTTGAGAATAACTTTTTCAAAGAGTTCGTGCTAAAGCTATTTTAGTTTAGAAAACGTGAGGAGAAGACGAGAGAAAATTAATGAAGAAGTGAGCTTTTGCTTGAGTTATTTTTAAGAGACCTTGAGTTTATGTATCCATTAAGCTATAGAGCGGCTCATCCTAAGGGATATTATCGGAAGTATGACTCATTTGACCGGATAAAAGGTTCGTGAGCTGATATTATGAGATAACCTCTGGTCGAGAAATTTGTGAACTTACAAATCAAAATTATTTCAGATAACTGGTATTTCTGATGGAAAACGTCAGGAGATGAACTAAAATACAGACGGTTTCCACAGAAAGTTTTTTTTTTATTAAAGGGGATTCTACACTTTAAAATACTCTTATAGACTGTGACCTCGAGTGTTTTTGAACGTTATCGGATGAACCAAAATACGAACGGCCTCCGAAGATTGTTCTGTTTTAAAAGAGATTCTAAACGTTAGAGGACAGTTATAAACTGGGAACTGGAATGTTTTTGAATGTCATGGGTGATTCAAATACGGACGGCCGACGAAGCCAGACAAATCAATAAAACTAGAACGAATACGGATTTATGGATCTGAAGTACTGGCAATTAGGAGGCATTCTCGATAATTATCTGGATACTAATAAAGCTCTTACCATACTTTGTAAGCTCGAGCGCCAACTATACAAATTGTTTATGACTAATGGTCTCGAAGAAACTCGAGATTCTCATCATCGAAAGTCAAGGGGCGAACTAAAATACGCGCGAAAATTACAGGTCTATAGTCAGGTGAACTGATTTTGAACCTTAAGGAACTTTTATAACAGTGTCCGGAGTTACTGAGCTCGACTACCGAACACAGAAACTGATAGACCTTTATGGTTCGTGGAATTTTGAAGCACAATGTATGCTTTTTAGCAAGGAGTTCAAAAAATATTGCCGCCGAAAGTCAGTTGATAATAATTTAAGTGCAAAATGAAAATTTGACTATTTTGAAAATCTGAAGCCGAGGAACTTTTAAAACTTCAAAGAACGCGATTTCGGAAGTAAATTCAGTTATCAAAGTTAAAATGTAAGAAAATAAGAGTACAATAAAATAATAGAGTAAATAACTATCCATCTAGTTAACTAATTTGGTGCTTGGTTTTAGTTCAATTCGGGTTAGTACTATCGACACTAATGCTCTAAGTGAAACTACTAACGAATCAAGGCATAAATGAAAACTAAAGGAACTAACTAAATCAACTAAAGTAAAAACAACAAGGGAACTAAACATGAAAAGCTTTTGCAACTTAAAAAACTTACGCGCGTTTGCTTGCCCAGTTTCTTGTTTACCTGGACGCCGACACTAAGCTTCTGGCCCGTGTGCCGTGATGTCTGCTTCACCAATATGCCGATCATTTCCGTTTGCAGTTCCGGCATATCCAGGCAGTGTTGTAGGGCATTTTGTGCCAAGACGACGTGATAATCGATGCCGGGTTGATTAACAGCCACTGACATGAAGAGTTGAATGCTCTGCGAAGGAGAAATAATGAAAATATTAAGTATTGAAGAAAATGTATTTTTTCTTTTATTGAGGAATGAAGGGTTAATTCTGCAGTGTAAAATAGATGCAAAGCTTACCTTGAACAATTTAATAGCTTCGGGCTGCATGGCTTCCGAGTGTAGTGAGGTAAGCGGTGATGTGATGGCGTCTTTGGTATGCAATAAAATTGGATGGCGCCATAGAACACAATCTGGAAGACAAAGGGTGAGGTTATGAAACAATAAACAAAAAGCGGTATGAGCTTTTTACAATGGCTTTTACTTTCGGTCGACGAATTCGTATACTTTAAAGAAAAGCTCAAGCTATATGGCACTTAGTCTCAAGTTTAGCTTTAGCTTTAGAGATCTCTGACTAGTTATTAGTTGGGAAAGTACCCCAAACTGATCGGAAACTTTACGACTCTGGAGTTGTAATGGACTCATATAAAAAGAAAAAACATTTTCGAGTCTATTATCGGTCGAATACACGTCTATTTACGGTTGTGCGTAGAGAAGTAAAAGAAATTTGTCGCCATCATCGGGTCAATATTCAGTAACGAGAATCCTGGCCTTCTAATTGAGAAAACAACAACGAATTTGCTGAAATAATTCGTTCCCCAAAGTCAGTAAAATTTTACTTGTCCGCTACTGTCAGTCCGTACTGTCACTACTGAACTAAGCCGCTTTAAGAATAATAATAGAATACTCACTGGGATCTCCATCAGTCTCCATAAGTTTTTGTACGAGTTGCTCGTATTGTGTGCCAGCATTTGGACCACCACCCGACACCACAGTTAAATGGTATAGCCAATTATCACGTTCCTGCTTGCCGGGTAGTATAAGGTATGTAGGACCTTGATGTGCTGGATAAATGGCGACGGTAAGACGTGCCTGACTCTGTGTCGGCTCTTCACGCTCTTCCGAATCAGAGTCTGACACATGTTCGACTTCCTCGACGCGTGCATCGCGCATATTTATCTGACCAAGCGGATTCTAGTGGAAATTCAATGTTAAAGTGTGATTTAAATACTAAGGTTTTGCAAAACTAGCTTACCGTCTCGCCGGGCGCCTTAAAGTAGAGGAACATTTTACCCAAAAGCACACACCAACATTTCTTCGCATGCCCATTCTTCACTTTTGTGACCCAACCCTGTATGGTGGGCTTCTGATCGTCACGACTCAACAGCAGCTTGGTCGCATTGCGACGCTGCACATTCTGCAGCACCCGTATCCAATCATCCATAGTTGCATTCGAATCGGCGGTGAGATAGTAGACCTTCTTGCCAGTATCGATCTCAAAAGTGGAAGCACCTTCGGCGCGATTAATGCGACACGCCTCATCCAACATGATTTGACCTTGCGGCTTACGGTTCACATCGTGTTGGCTCTTCCAATAGGTGAGTGTGCCATTCTTAAGCACAAACCAACGTTTACGCCATGTCTTTAGTTTGCCACCGAGTTTGGCGAGATGACCCATCTAAGCGAAAGAGAAGAAAAACGTAGGCGTGAGTTTGAGTTACAGGGGATATGAGCTACAAGTCAAATTGAATGTTTTTATAGCGTCTTCTCATAAGTACTCACCTTTTCGAGCGATTCGAGCTTCTTGCTTGGCGAATCCACATACGATTGTCGCATTAGCAGCGACGGCATGGAGGCGTCCATGCATGTGGACTCTGATACCGCATCCGGCGGCAAAGCGTAATCATCCGACAGGCCTGATTCAAAGGAAATATCTGAAATTACTGTTCCACGCATGTGGGGGAGACGTAGATGATTGTTGGTAGTCGCGTGATTGTTGGCATTGTTGTTGTGATTTTGTAATGGTAATGGTAATGTATTTGTATTGGTGTAAGGACCCAAATGTTGTGTATTGTTGTATGTGTGCATTGTGTTGTAATGATTATTGTGTTTGATATTTGTGTTGTTGTAATGTGTGCTGGATATGTGCATTTGGTGAGCTTCGAAAGAGAATTTTTTTATTTGATACAAGGTTAATGGAAATGTGAGCCAAATAATTTGAATTTTGATTTAATTATTTTTTTGTTGGTTTTAAAAGGGTTAATGAGACCGGGACAGTTAATGGGTGCATATAGAAAGTAAATTATTAGAAACTTTATTTTATTTGCAAAAAAATTTTATCTTTGTAAGAAAACTACTTATGGAGGGAAAATTGAGGAAGGGTTGGACAAAAGGTTTCTAGACTACGAAACACTACTACGGGACTAACGAGATTCGGAGCGCTTAGCTACTATAAAAAACCGATTACTACAACAGCCGGCTGCGATAATCGAATTAATCTGTATTTTATCGAGCCAAGAGCTCTTATGTCGACAATCTAATCCGGTTGAGTGAGGTTTAGGATTGGGGACGTTCTTAGAGTCCATATATATACTAAGGACACAATGGTGGATATTAAAATTAGATTATCCATATAATATCACCCTAACGATGCGCTAAATTCGTAAAATTAGTAATGTTAAAAGAGCCTTATCCTTGGCTGCAAACTTCGAGGCTCTTTCTAAAGACTGTTATAGAAAAGCTATTCTGTTTTCGTCTGAGACTTTTCCTAATATTGACAACTTTATTAGTAGAATTATTTGGTCCGAGGAAGTGTACGGAAGAGATGTGGGGAGATTGGGAACATTTCCTCCCGGGTTGGAGTTCTTCTCGGTGCTCTGGCACAATTTATTGCAGATTCTTTCGCCAACAATTTAATACAATCGTTCCTGGGTCCCGTAGAGAGGAAGGCGCTGGTCCGAGCACTGAAGTTACCGTAAAAGCTCTTGGCTTCAGCGGAATAGAAAAACGTTCTTACAAAGTTTTATATAACAAAAGAGTTGCAAAGTATTAAGCATGAAGTGCTGAGGCGATCGGAAGCTAAAAGCATCTTATTTAAAAAAGGAAGACGGTAGCTGTTGATTGTAATTATTCGGTTGTCTCGATAAAAGGAACCTCTGACAACCAAACTCGGAAGATCGTGAGGAAGCTTGGCTTTGAGGATGAAGCGACTTTAAGTAAGGTAGTGGTACGAGTATGAGAACTAAAAGTGGTACTATCATAAAGAAAGTTACGAGCCACTAAATGACTTTAGAATCGGGAACTGCAAGCTTACTGGTTATACATCACCCAAAACAAAACATAAAGAACGAAAATAGTGCATACAGGTACAGTAATACATAGAGGTATTTTTAGTTAGTATTGGAGTATAGGTGTTTAGTTGTTGTTGGTTAGGTGTTACGACTAGTAGGTCTGCAAGCACAATCAACTACGTTGTTTTCCCAAAACCTTTTCGAATTTCATGCTTTCATACATACCACGAGCTTTCGTATTCTTTGGGCTCTCTGAACCGCTGCGCTTAGCCGGACTCAAACTCGACGATGTCTTTAGACTCTTCGAAGGACTCGATGCGCTACCCGACGTGGATGTTTCAGTGTTGTCGGTGCTCGATGAGTTGTGTGAATTGTGCGTAAGCATAACGGCGTGATCTTCGCCATCGCTCGAGTCATCACTGGAGTCGCCCGTGAAGGGCATGGAACGTATTTGGGAAGCGCGCTGAAAGACAAACCCATTAATTTTACCTTGTTAACTAAATGGCAAGGCGTTAACACTCACCCCTTTGACGGTGGCATAAACGGGCACCGATATATCACAGAAACCTCCGCTTGCAGTCTGCTGCTGACGTGTGGGCAACTGTGGTGTGCCCGGTACGCCATTACCGCCAGCGCCACTCTCACCGCGCGTGCTGCCCAATGTGCCGTTGTTTGAAGGTGTCGCACGTCCATGAACGCCGCCGTTCGCTAGCGTATTGCAGGCGCTATTGCTGCCTGCCGATGCCGCGCCACTTGTGGACTCCTGTATGTCGGGTGGCGGTTGTGACTGCGTCTGCGTTGGGTGCACATCCTGCTGATGTTGCACTAGGTTCTCCTCACTCACGCCAATCAGCCCATCGTTGGCTACTTGATAAATCTTCGCCTCCCAGCTGGGAAAACGATGTAATGGTGGCGTGGGAGGACGTGGTACGCCCAGATCACTGGTAGTGGTTGTGGTGCTTGAATTGCCACCGCTCGCCATCAACGCTGGATTGTTTTTCATCCAGGCGGGCAGCTTCTCACACGACGGTGTATAGATCTCAGCATAATCGTGCGCTGTATCGGTATCCGAGCTATCCGGCCGCGTTGTGGACGCTTTCGATATGCTGGCTAGTGGTGTGAGCGTTAAACCATCTACAGCCGCAACTAAATTACGTTCGAGCTCTTGCGGTTCCATACTGAGATTGCGTCGATGCTGATGATGCGGATATGAAGCGGTTAATGGGCGATTAATGATCTCTTGCGGATCTAAACTTTCGCTGCGTCTTCGTCCCTCTGCCGAATCGGCGAATTCTTGTACATCCAAACTCAGACTATTGCGCACTGGATGTGGTCCGACAATGCTGTGTCGGTTCGATTGATTGGCGATATGATTTTTTAATAGCTCCAATTGTTGATTACATTTAACATTCTGTTCGCGTAACAATTGATTTTGCTCCTCGAGTTCACGTAGTTTGTTGGTGACCCATTCTTTGATTTTGGCCGCTTTTGCTTCGACTTGTCGAGCGTCGTGTAGGCGCAATTGACGTTGCTCCTCAACTTGTATCTCCAATGAGGTGATGGTTTTCTCAGCCTCTTGGGTGGGAAGACTAGCTGATTGCTGTGCGGTTAATGTTGATTGCTGCTGTTGCTGTTGTTGGCTTTGATGGATCGGCGAGTTGGTGGCTGACTGTGGTGGTTTGGGCCATTCACTCAGCCGCTGTTCCATAGCCCGCACCTGAAATGGAGGGAAAACGGAAATCATTCATTAGTATGTGCGGAGAGAAGGTGCTGTAAGAAATAAGAAAAGTCAGAGTTCTGGAAGAAGACGTTGTTGGTACGTCTACCTTTCGTCTCAAGCTAGAAGTATCCGGGAGGTTTATTATTATTTTGGACCATTTGGTAATCATTTTTATCCTTCTCGTGCCCCATAAAACTTCGGATTTCAAAGTTTTAAGTTTAAATTCGAATTTTAATATAATTTCTCCACACATTCATCTGTCACGAACACTTTCCACCCTGCTGTGGTTGTCTGCAAAGTTTTCTGCCCACACAACCCTTTCACGCCCACAAAAGTGCAAACATATTTGAATATCGTCTAACGCCAATTAATAGTTAACGACCCAAAACCAGTTGGCGATAAAGTTAATTTAATTTAAAACTTTGCACATTTCTTTACCCGACGCTGAGCGCATCAATTTGGTTTGCGTTAAAGAAACGCCCAGATCGAATTACGCGAAAAGGGGTTGCAGGCGCTCACAGTGACGCACACTTGAGTCATGCAAGCCGCGGGTGTGCTGGCGCTACCATCAGCGCAAGGTCTTACTTGTAGTCTGATATCTAAGTAATCTTGCTGCGTAAAAGACGTCACCACAGCGATTTTATGGCATGACAAGGACGAGAAAATAGTCTTCGCTGCATAGTAGCGTGCCTAAGACGCCCGCCGAAGCCGTCGACACGCGTGTAGACAAAGAGTTTATAAAACTTGGCGTGAAACTTAGATATTTAGGTGTTTGTGTTGTTGGTTTTCAGTTGTTTATTACGCCAATAGCGAGCAGTGTGTGTAAGAGAGGAAGGAAGGTAGCAGCTTATCCGGCACTACAGTCTTCACAGCCTCCGTTTGGCGCATGAAATCACGATACGCGAATCACGCATGCGACAAATTAAGTTATTGTGTTCCATTGTAATGTTAACAAGCAGTTAGATGAGAGTAAGCGACTGCAGCAAGAATGAGTGTAAACGAAGTTCTTACAGTTTAAGGATTCAGCGAAGTAAGAGAAATCCTAGTAGCGGTTAAAGCTTAGCACAAAGTTAGGGACACTATTGAAACAAGATAGCAGTCTTAATTTGTGCTTAAGTTCGATAACTGCGAAACATACTTTAAAAGGTTCCGGATGCTGTTGATCAGATTAAAGTGTTAAAATGGGCAAGCCCATCTTTTAAAAGAGTCGGTAAAGAGCATTGGATAGCTACCGCAGCAAAATTAGGCCCTGTGACTGAAGAAACATCTATTCTCAAGTTCGGTGGTGAGAGAGATGTACTCACTTAGGCTCAGAGAGAAGGCTATCCTGATCAAGGCTACGGATTATAAATTCAAGGTCGACAAAATTTTAAATGAGACTGGTTATGGCCTATTTCAAATAAAGTAGATCCTTCCAAGAAACAGCCAGCTAAAAGCTCGATGGTGAGAGAGATGAACTCAAATCTAGCTTAACCAAGGTATGAAATATGATTTCAAAGCGCAGATGAAATACATAGTGGTTCTAATCCAAGGTAGCCACTTTCCTTGTTATTTATTCAACCACTTGCAATTTATTGCACTAAAATGCAACCCTAGCCGTTCTACACCGTCAAACGTAAGACAAAAGCAATTAAGTTGTGTGAGTAAAGTTTGTAAAAAACTATTGGCGCAATTGAGAACGATGCAGGTAGAGAAATGAGTTGATTAAATTTCCAAAGCATTTACGAAGTGTTTCCATTGTTTCTTGTAAAGTGCAGAGGAAGCTGTGAAAAAGTGATAAAGTCCAGGTGACCTGAGGCGTTAAGCAGAACTTTAAGAGTTTTAGAATCAGTGTAGTTAGTAAGTTGTAGGGCGTTTACGCGCGCATTGGCGTTAACAGTAACATTAAACTTTAGTATTTCTTTCTCAAATCTTGCTTTAGCATGCAATTAACGGTTCCGCTAGGTGTGTGTTGTTGTACAAGATTACCTGCACACATTAATTATGCTGCAGCGCAAAGATAACGCTATGCTGTCAAAGCGTAAGATCAATTAAGTACGGATACGCACACATACATACATGAAGACATATGTATAAGCAATCAGTGTGCTGAGACACTGAAGTTGTGCTTACTTATTGAGCTGAAGAAAGATTTAAGGATTTAAGTGGCAATTTCGTGTGGAGACAATAGCTTTTGTTCATTTGAAATCAGAAGATAGCAGGCAGGTTGGTTTATTTTAAGCTAGTAGTGTGCTATTGGCTGCTAAGCACATTGATTAAAGTGAAACTTTAGTTTACCAGGTGCATGCGAATGCCAGATCTTTTGGAAATACTCTTTATATTAAATTTTTAGGAAAATTGTCACATTATAAGCCGTCGTTTAGTTATACCATTCTATGTTTTTCGATGTTTTTTTATAAGTTTTAATATTGTGTTACGTTAACTCAGATTATGAAATTATTTGTTTTTGCATTTTATATGTTGTTATTACCATGACATGTGTTGCTATGTCATTCTATGTTATGCAATGTTTTTTACATAAAAAGTTAAGTACATAAAAATTTATTTAACTGATTTTAATAAATTAGGATTTTTTAACTAAATTCATTATTTCTAAAACTGTTATTATGTTTTTTATGCTAGGTTATTTTATCTTAGTTCATTTTTTTTTTATATATTTTACCATTTATAGCATCATAAGTTACTTCGAAGTTATGTCGTTCAATTATATTATATTATCACTTTCTATGTTTTGCGATGTTATATTAATTTAATTTTATTATCAGTTTAATACTGTTTTTATTTTAACTTTTAAGTTCCACAAATTTCACTTAATTGGCCTTAAATTATTTTTAGTTGCTCATTGCTATGTTTTTCAAGCGGTATTATTTTTTTTATGGAGTGTTATGTTAACTCGTTTTGTTTGATTTGTTTTGTTAATTAAGCAATACAATACTATATTATTCTATGTTCTGCGATGTTTTGTTAGTTCAATTTCATAATTGAATCTATGTTATTTTATGCACATTTTATATATTTTTAAGATATTCTTATTTATGTTAAGCAGAAAATTTGGTTTTACTGACTTAATTCAATAAATTAATATTTTATTTTAATTTTCATTATGCGGTACTATGTTTGTAGGGAATCCTATGTCAAGTCAACTCATATTTTTATATATTTTTTTCCAATTTTATGCTATAAAAGTTGTTTTTTAAGTTATCCAATCCAATTTTTTGTCATTCTATGTTTTGCGAAGTTTTCATAATTTTTTTGATTATTTTCAAAGATTTTAAATTGT
>NW_017537168.1:1180520-1187655 GCF_001853355.1 Bactrocera latifrons
TATATAAAATCAATAAAATGCAGCAAAATATTATAAAGAAAATAATATTTGCAGTCTAACTATTTCTAACGTCTCATTTTTTTTTTTGCAGTAATAACAACGATATTTTGGTGTGCCTCAACGGTGAGAGCGAATATTCTATACAGTATGTATGTACATGATTTCCTTAAGTTTTTTTTTAGTAATTTATATATACTTCCTGTTATTCGAAATTTCTTGATACATATGTGTTTTTATTTCATAATTTTTTTTTTATTTTAAGAAAGCACAGAAAGGCAATTTTCGTTTGACACAAGCAAACTTTCTTCTATTTTTGGCGGATATGAAATGCAGCTGTCAGTTGCGCTTGTAATTCCCAGGCAAATAAATGTTAGGAGTGGTGCTCGTAAAAAATGTGGAACAAAAAAGAAAAATTTCGAAGAAAAATTACACATTGGAGGCCTAAGAACCGAAGAAAAAGCACACAAGTCTTTCTTTTTTGGACACATATTCTACATACATATGTCTTTTAAATGAAAGTAGAGAGATAGAGGGAGAATATCTTTAGAGGGAGAGAGAGAGAGAGACCATAAAGGGATGGCCGCTCAAAGCCTCCTGCTTAATCAGGTGTGTCGGTATGAAGTGAGCGGTAGGCTACAAATATGTTGGTAGGGAATATTTGTTGTGCACGAACTTAAATTTTTTTCAGTTTGGTTTTTTAGAACGCGTTATTGCTCAGAAATGTGGCCATAATTCCGAAATCTTAATGAGGTGATTTAAATTTTACACATTTACAGTTGTTTACAGCATCATATGATCTAGTGTCAAGTTAATTGACCAAAAAGTGAGGTTAAATCTTTTGGAACAAACTCATAAATTCTTAATAAGGCCAAAAACCTAACATAACCATTACTTGTATCCAATGTGACTCATGAATTTTATAGCCTTGAGTATGAGTACAGAATTTATGATATCTTAAAGTTTAAGACAGACAGTATGGGGTTGAAGACGTGAAAGATGTGAAGAGTTTAAAAATATTTCTTTATTTGGAATTAGAGACTTAGGAAGCTTCTGCTTTTTCGTTGAATATGGCTCAGTCACAGAGTGAGTGAGACAGAGAGCGCGAGAGAAAAAACTATGCAGAAACTATGTTTTAATGGACGAAAAGTGGCTCAGTCGTGAAGTGAGTGAGGTAAAGAGTGAGAAAGAGATAGAAAGTTTTGCAGAAACTACGGTCTAATGACTGAAAAGTGGTTTAAGCCCCGAAAGACCTATTTTTTAATACAAAATTTTCAAGGAAATTAAATTAAGTATTGCTAAGAGACATTTATTTTAAATAAGAACTCCATTTCCAAGCCATTACAGAATAAATAAATATTTAAAAATTATAATTACGTAAGTGTTCATGAATATTCAGAGTCTCAACAGCTGCTATGGACTCTCATTAAACTGCCAAACCGGCAAATGTGCCGAAAATATATGCGAATAAATTGTATTGGGGACTGTAGAAAAATTAAGGGCAAGGTAAGATAAGAGAGTGGGAGACAGAGTGACAGAGAGAGGGTGAGAGACAAAAGTGTAGAAGGAAATTCGCAAGGCATATCAACGAACATCCTGTGAACACAACATTAAAGCGATGGTTGGAGATAAAGCAGACAGCAAGATAAGTTCTTTGCTGCCCGACGGCAAATTTGGCTAACGGTAAAGGATATTAAATTATATGCCAATATGCGCAGACAGCGATAAATATGCAAATACATACAAGGAAAATATTTATAGACCTTTATGGGCTTGCGGGCGCACTTATTTATGCGCGAGCATGCGACATTCTATTCGTACAAAATATTATTGCATATATTTAGGGGCAGCAACTGAAATTTTTAATGCGTATGAGGCGAAAAAAACAAAATATATTTGAATTTTAATAGTTGGGTAAAGAATTTAAGGCTGTCAACTGAAAAACTGAAAGGCAAAGTTCGCAATAATGGCGCCTGGTTTGCGCACAAAAGTATGCAATGGCAGTTGGAGACATAAAAATCACTATCGGCATAAGTCAAAGCGATAAAGCATGCAATGAAGTAAAAAGAGGGAAAAAGGCAGTCAGTCAGCTTGTTGCAATGCAACGCGAACTGAGTAGAAATGTGCTTTTCTAGAAACGCCGGCAAAGTGTCGCAGTACAAATATTTTACCATTTTACATGCAATACAATTGTGCAAAACTTCAACTTTGCCAATAAGCATGCACATAATAAAATGGCAAGCGCTGCAGCGCCAAAAAGTGTGCAATAAAATTCATGTACGCGCTGAAATGGGCAAAAACATGCATGTGATTACACAGACATGCCCATATGCATTAGCGGCGCCAGCGTGACAGTCGCGTGAGATTTCGCTCGACGACAAAACTTGGCGACAAGCTCGCTTCACACCCATACGCTTTGACAGGAAGTCTATTTATATATTTGCAAACAAATGCATACGCGGCGCTGCCCCTTTGAGCTTAGTGACATTTTAGGCGCCGTCACCGGCTTTAAGCGCCTACGTCTATACCCATTCTATAATTATATGCACAAAAGTATGCAACAAAATACTTTCAATGGCAAGGACCAACTTGAGTACGCTGTTTGCTAGCTGCGAGGTGGAGAGAGAGAGAGAAAGAGAGGATGGAGATTGTATGGCGCACTTGGCGGCTTTACTTAAAAGCCACTTTGGCACCAATGCGGCTAGCTGGCTTTCTTTAGTAAAGTTCTGCTATACTTTAAGGGTGTGCAAACAGTTCGCACAAAGCTTAAAAAAAAAGAAAAAATTATCGAGTGCATGCAAAAATGAAGTGCAGCGCTAGCACTAACTTTGCACATTTCGATAAGCGCACACCATAACCGACAGCGGCGCGACGGCAAAAAGCCATTTTGAGATTTCTTTTGTCGGCGCTCAAGATTAATAGTCTATTTTTAGACACAGCAGGTGGCGAACTTCGATAGTTTGCTGGTTTATTGCCGAGCTAAGAGATTTGGAAATCGTAAAAATGTATGAGTACGTGGATAAAAAGTCACAAGGGCAGAAATAAAAATATTTTTGTATATATACACTGGCGTCAGGCGTTTCAGGGCATTTTATGCTTGTTACTTTAATAATAAATAGGCAGTTGTAGACAGATTTACGCTGGTGTGCCATAAAGTGCCAAATATTGAAGAAAGTATTTTTGTTTTGAAGCAATTTATAGTTAAAAGCTACACAACATTTTCAAGCATACTTTTTGGGTTCACTAAAGAAGAAGTAAGGAAGAAGATACTTTATGGTTGCTTCTTTAATAAAAAGTCGGCTGTTATAGACAGATTTGCGCTGGTGTTTCATAAAACAGAAATATTTGAAGTGACTATTAAATATTTTTTCCCTATTATCTGGTCAAAAAATTATATTAAGAAACAGTTTTTCAATATTTTAGAGGTTTCAACAAACTTTTAGTTAGCTAAATATTTTTTGAACGAAATCGTAGCATACCTTTAAGATCGCTAAGTTTAAGGCTCAAAGACTAAATAATTTATAAAATATTCTGGTACAAAGTTCGATAATTAAGAAAAAAATTTAAAAATTATTGTTCGGACTTTGAAGTCCAAAACGGTTTTGTAAAATAAAATTAAGAAAGTTTTTTTGCTTTTTTTTATCAAGTATTAAGACTTAGGAAATATACTCGTTTATATACTGTGGGCAAAAAATAGTAAGACTTTGTTCATAATTTTAAAATTCTTAATTTATTTTTCAAAATCTATGTCTTGTAGAAATAAAATTCGAAAATTAAAAAAAAAATTTGAAAAATTGTTGTTGAGTCTTTTCTTTCCTTTTTTAAACAGAAAGAGGAAATTTTCTTGGCTTTTTGGTCGAGTATTGACAATCTATTCTTATATTTTTTTGTGTAAAAAAAAGTGCATTTAATGCATTTAAAAAAAGGTTTGGTTAGTTTTTTGGAGTTTTGAGAATTTCGAAATTTTTGTTAAAAATAAATAAAAGCAAATTAAAAATTAAATTGATTTTTTTTTTAAAATATATGGCAGAAAACTCGAAAAATTTGTTAACTTTCACGCTAAATTCAACTTAAGTGCCATGACAAAGTAAAAACTTATACTGAGAAATCAGTCATTCAATCCCCCAACAATAATCATGTTTCACCCCGCTCCCACTCCACATGCATTTGCATTACATAGTGCCTTCAATTATTAATACGAATGCCACCCTAGAGACCCACTAGCAGTTGGTTTGTGGTGTAAATCAGTTGCTCGCGTGCAAAGTAGCAAAAAAGATGAAAATCTTGGCAAAAGCTTCAGTACAACAAATTGCCATGAATTTGGTATTTGTTTTAAGAAAAAGCACTTGCTCAAGTTGATATATGAGGTTGTACTTTATTCCTGTATGATATTTTTTTGCTACATACCTCTAAGCAACAATTTATTTTAGCGAACCCAACACCTTAGGAAATGGTGCAATTCATCGTATATTTATATAGGTGCATGTATGTATGTATATAATCCTTGAATTTTTGTTTTTGTAGTGACACTTGTACTGAACAAGATGGATGAATGAATAACTCGTGTGCTACTAAATAATATATGAGATATGTGATTATTACTCTACTGAAGGAGCATGACTTCTTAAACAAATATATTGAAATTTATATACCTACCTATATACTTATATTTTTTTATATATTTCTGTATACATAAACTATGTAAATAGCTAGTTTTTGGTGAAAGAAAGCAATTGCTTTCAGATTACTCGTACAACTCCTAACGATTGAAGGTAGTGAGCAGCTTTTTCTCTTTTCTCATGAGAGGACAATGAGGTTACAAACTGTCATGAAATGATATGATTCGTCGAATTTGAAAATGACACACCATAAAGGCTGTCTGAGTATCAGTGAATAATTATACCAGACTCAGAAAGAGTCTAGTCCTAAGACAACCAACTTTTTCCCTTTAAAATTTGAGGTTATACTTAACTAAAATCGCCGGCTTAAGGAAAGAAGCACAAAATAACGAATCTGCCACAAATATTGAAATATTTTCCGAGTTCCGACATAAATTTATTAAAATATCTACATTTCCTTTGAATTTTAATATATCAGCTCAGACCTTAATCTACTCGTTTAAGTAAACAGAGGGATTAAGGTATGAGCCACTCTGATTAAAGTCACCATTTGAATTTATAGAGGTTATTTGAGGGACCTTATCACATTTTGCTTCATCATTGTCTCACAAAGAACTCTAAAATTCTTCGAGGAAATATTTGTATATAATATAAAAAGAGTCCAAAGCAATTTCAGTTAGGTAAGGTTACCTTGAAAACCCGATGCTATGAAGGATCTCACTTGGACAACTTAGAACACCGGTCCGTTGTGGTACCTCTGAACCCTTACAGTGCAATTTCAGTACTGAAATATACAAAATTCTATCAGGCGCTGACCATATCAGTAAAATTCTAGAGAGAAAGTAAACTGAGTTTCCCTATAAGTTTTAAGGGAGCTTTAGATAGCAGAAAATATTAAGGAAATCACTTGCATAATATTATTTAAACCGGTAGAAAGGTCTCAATACGTTTTATATCGAAAAAATAAGCACAAAATATTAAATTTGCTGAAGTAATATGAAAATTCTTGAACAACTTCTTTTTTGTAAAAATTTTACTTCGGAAAAACCGTCTTATGAAAGCTGATAGGAATTAGACAATAACTCTGTACATATGTAGTAATAGTTGTAAATTCTAAAAAAGTAATTTTCCCACAAAGTTATAGGAGCTTGCTTTTTCTCAATATCTCGCGCCACGGAACCTGCATAGCAACCAAAAAAAGTCTGCAAAAGCAGTTAAAAACCGATTAAATCTGTACTCCTGGCCATTAAATATATTTTTTGGGATATGTATATCAATATTCACACATAAATTGCTGTGCTGTGCTCTACACAATTAATTGCCACTTAATGTTGAAAAAGGCATAACGCCATAAACTATGCAAAGTATTTTTATTAAAAAAGCCATTAAGTGAATATGCACTGACTAGACAGTGTAATAAATATTGCCAAAATGAGAATAAGAAAGTTTATTCGCACTAAATATTTCTGCAAATATACGTGGGCACATACACACACAAATAAATATATTACATTATTTTATACATATAGTATATGCTGCAGAAAGTATTTAAGCACACAAAATTGTCTACTTAAGAAGCCATAAAGTCATAAAGAAGGATACGGTGAACATATAATAAACTGTAAATATACATATCGTCGCCTAAAATGCTAAGCAGCCAATCATTAAAAAAATAAGCGAAAAACGCTGTCAGATATAATAAAAAAATTTTGTTTTAATATGAGTATAGGATAACCAATATATAACCATTTTATAACCAAAGCTCAAATTTTTTTTTAATATCAGTGTTTTCTATTATATGGTTTTAGCTTGGCCTGTAAACTTATGAAAAGTGATGTTACGCTATTTTGCATTTTAGGTATGTACGTATTTACATATTGTATTTATATATTGTCTTTTAAATATTTGCGCTCATATATACATCAGATATATAATATATGTGAAAAGCAAATACATACAAAAGTATTTATGTTATATATATATGTACTTATTTTTAAAAGCGCTTAAGGATTTCGCTCCACTCAACACCCATTCACACTCATATGATGCATATTGAGTAATCTCAAGCCATTACTGACAACTTCTCGATTTCTTTCTTCTTCGAGTGTCACACTCACTCAGTTCCAAATGGCGTCACATATGTATGTATGCTTCTCGTCCTCACAGTTCATTGAACCGTTATTTTGTTCATAAATTATTGCGAGTGAGTGGTGAATGCTTGCGATTTTATTAATATCAATACAAAAAAAAAAAAAAAAGAAAAAGTGAAAGTATCGGTTATATTCAAGGAATGTTAAGCTGAATGTTAGCTGAAAACCATTTCCGATATTTTTTTAAGTTTTTATATCCCATAAGAGTCCATACAGAGTTAAGGAGAGAGTCTAATCAATAGATGCAGGGTCTAACTATATTCCGTTTATCTATAAGAAATGAACTTGTCAGGGGTATTACAGAATGTCATTAAATTAAAAATGTTGAAAATAGAAAGAAATATTTAAATGATTTATAAAATTTATATA
>NW_017537168.1:1188511-1190582 GCF_001853355.1 Bactrocera latifrons
TACCACGTCATTACCATTTAAAATTTGTTTTATTAAAACATCGACATTTTTTATTTTAAATGTTTCATTTAAATACTTGTTATAATACACATATGTATTACACATATGTACATACAGATGTTTATATGTATATGTATATATTTTATTCAGAAACGCTTATTAAAAGTATTCCTTAAAATTTAGCGAATTTGTTCCCTAAGCGTCTAGCATTCCAAGAATAAAAGCGGTAAATACATACTTACATATGTATATGTTCTATATATACATATGTATATACATAAAAGGATGAGCTGCAACTAGCAGACAAACAGCAAAAAAAGCAAAAATGTCATTTCACTGCAATTAAAATTCTAAACTCCAACTGGAATGACAACCACGCAGACAATTTACATTAAATTTTGCGTCGTAAAAGAGAACAACGAAAAAAAAGAAACAAAAATAATAATACAAAGATAAAAATTCTAAAGAAAGCAAATCAAGAAATGAAATAAACACACAAAAATTAAAAAAAAAAAATTTAAAGCAATGTATTGAAAGCTTAATATTACAGGCAGTATATGATTTTCCGTTGAAACTGTAGTGTGTTAGAGAGCGCTGCAAGGGCTTTCAAATGTCTTCAGTTGCTTTGGCGAACGCCCCTATTCATTTTTGTTTTTTTTTTTTTTAATTTTTTTAATTTTTTTTACATTTTCTTTATTCTTTTTTTTTATTTTCCACTTATTTTTCTTGTCATTATCCACAATACTTAAAATAAATAAGTTGCCTCCACTTACAGGCAGTTACTTGATTTTCCAAAAACAGCAGAAAATATATGAAAATATCTTCATATGGTTTACACATATGGATGGTGATGTATGTGTGAGTGTGGCGAAATTAGTGCATATTTGTTGCTTTTTAGCGCTCTGCGTTGTGCGTTGGATATTTATAGCCAACAAATTCACTTAATACCCATACTTGCACAGAAAATACATATCCATACATACACACATAGATATAAGCACACAAACTKATTTGCTTGCATTTACACACACACACATGTGTAAGTGTTGCTGTGCATATATAGTATATATACTTTATATATATGGTATATGTACTTTGTGTTATTAATGGCACGCGTCCACACGCGCTTCATCATGTCAACGTAGCCACCGCAGCCACCGCCGACTGTGCTCTACGCCCCCTCCCATCATTTCATCTACTCCCCTCAGCAACGAACTGGCATTTTATTTTCTCTACTTCCCAGCGGCACTTGAAAAACTTGAAATGCACTTATTGCACTATGATCTACTAGTAGTTGAGAGTGTGAGTGTATCTGTGAATCTTTTCCATAAATTTTATTTATAATTTTTATGCTCCTCACTTGAAGTGGCTGAGTGGGAAATGGTAGAAAAAATGAATGATGCCGCTTTAGCAAAATAACTTTTGGCAGTGCTTCCATTAATTTTTCTGATTAAATTTTTTTAAAATAAATAAATACTTTAATTTAATTTTTAAATTTTTTGCATTATGACTTTGAGTGTCACTGTGCAAGAGTAGAAGATGGACTGACTCATTCAAAGCCAAAGTGGAAATTTATGTCCATGAAAGTCTTACATCTAAATTATACAAAGGGAGGTCATAATTTTGCTGAAATATAAAAAAGTATATTTATTTTAATTGTCTGATTTTCTGCTTGCACATTTTCCTCAAGTCAACGAGAGGGAGCTCTGTATTAAATGTACATATTTATGTTGCAAATGTCATGTCGCTTTTGTTGATAATCCGCTCATAACTCTGCGTAAGCTTCAATAAAATGCTATCATGCTGTCAGCTTTAAATTTTATTGCTATTCGAAATCGCTATTTCGCTGGGAATTCGAAGAGAAGCGGTGTAGGGAAAAGGCAAAAAGGAATATTGTACCCAGGTATAGGCAAACGCGTACAGCAAAGGACACTAAGTTGGATTTGGTAACTTAAAAAAGTTGAGAAAGTATGTAATGGAGCTTAAAAATTTTTTATTTGTAGCGCTTTATATGAAACAACTTTTGAATAAAATAAAAAATAAAGAGGACGAAATGGGTAAATCAAAAAAA
>NW_017537168.1:1190808-1194610 GCF_001853355.1 Bactrocera latifrons
AAATAACAAAAAAATTAAGAAATTTTAGAAAAAATCTATTCAAATGTAAACATTTTTTTTCCAAAATTTGTTACAAAAATATATGCATTAAAATGTTTTAGAAAAACAATTTATACATTTACAAAAATAAAATTTTTCAAAACTTTCCAAAAATTTGTTGAAAAAATATCTGCATTAAAATGTAAAAAAAAATCCCTTTAAATCAAAAACCAAATTTATCAAAATTGATGCTCTTTAAATATAATATAACTTCAAACTCCGACATACATACATATTGAAAACAAACGATATTATATTTTGCAAACAAACTCTGTACATTTTCAAAAATTATTTGTTTAATTTTGCAAAATTTGTTAAAAAATATACTTCATTAATATATAATTTGAATCTCCTACATACATATGTACATAAGTATTAAAAACAACAAAAAATTAAGATATTGTGAAAAAAAAATCGAAAATTTAAATTAAAAAATTTTGCGACTATACATATGTGTGTAGTACATATCTATTAAAAAAATACAAAAATTATTTGAAAAATTCATGAAAAAATAAAATATTTTGGAAAGATTTGAAAATTATTTTTGAAAGGTTTTGAAAAAAAATTTTAAATATTTCGAAAACCTTTTCTACTACATTTCAAAAAATCTAGTTTTTCAAAACTTTTTAAAATATGTATGTATGTCTATTAAAAAATAACTAATTTAAATACTTATATATCATATTTAAACATCTAGTTTCCAAATTTTTTAAAATATGGCTCTTACATATAAATACATATTATATATAACTAATTTAAATACTTATATTTCATATAAAAAACATTAAATATTTTGAAAATTTTGTAGAAAAATTGTGAAAAATATTTCAGGAAAATTTTGAAAAAATCAAAATCTTTAAAAAATTTTAAATACTTTATGAAAAACTTGCAAAAATTTCCAAAATAGGTCTATTAAAAATCGTATTAAATGCAGTTAATGAACAGAATTCCCCACATGCATATGTATGCTTAAATATTTACTGCGGAATTTAAAATTTTCAACCCATACAATAAATTTGAAATTTTTTCCTCGCTTCTGCGAAAAAAATTTATTACATTAAAGAAATACCTTACTCCAACTTCCCATTATTCCTTAATAACAAATCAAATTTCCTGTCCATGTCCTTTCAACCAATTGACAGTTTGCCGCACCGAACAGCTGATGCGTCTCCACACACAGCACTCGCACGCACATAAATAAGCTCATATGCTTGCATTTCGCTGTCATTTGCACGAACGTAATTTCCTGTTAACCATTATACGTTCGATATAAAATGAAATTGCAACATTTCCGTTAGCTGTCATCTAATACCGACGCATTTGTGGGCATGTGCCACCGTTATAGCTATTTTTGTGGTGTGTGACAATTCAATTCAATTCCTGTTTACCCAAATACGATCGAAATAGAGAAGTATGGTATGTACTTTGTGCGTCGAAGACCGGCAGCCGAGTCGGTATACATACAAATTGCTAATGCCGGTATAGCGGCGTGTTTGCGTTGGCAATTTGACAAATGGTGCTTGTTTAAATTGACAGTACAAATACTCAAAGCAAATAGCTGGAGTTGTGGGTGTTGAGCGAAAACAGAGGGAGTTGTATAGAGGATGTTAAAAATATTTTAAGCGCATATAAAAATTATATGAGATAACAGTAAAATGACAGCTCTGTAATTATGTTCCATTTTTTGTGAAGATTTCTGGGAAGACTGAGAAAGAAGCAACGAAATATAGTATATTACAGGAACTGTGGAAGTTGTTTCTGTGGAATCTGGTCAAGAGCACAGATAATTAACAAAATTTACTTCAGTGAGTCTTCAGTAATCTTTTGACAATAACTAGATATCCAACCAAATACCAATTCAATAATACAGATGACTATACTATACGATCTCAGTAATATACGAACAAATTTAGAAATCTAATCAGAGTTTAATTTTATACAATTTTTCTCTAGTAAAATCATTTAACTGACCCAATATGCTTAGCAAAGGGTAATCTGATCGCTTCTTATGTGTTTCCGGTATTTTCTGGCTATACTGAATGAGCGAGGAACTGATGTGGGTGTGGACTACCACTGTCAAAGATATGCAAGTCTATTTCGACCAAGTTTTTCGTCACGAAACTATCGACACAAACTTGTTTAAGATCATTTTGATTCAACATTCACCAGAATGTAATGAAAAAGTTCTTTGAGCGCTTTCATGACGTAAACTTCCCTTATCAGTGTACCCAATTGTCATTGAAAAAACTTTTTAAGGGCCTGAACTATCAGATTATTGATTTCCAGGTGTTTTGTTTTATCGACGTTTTCCGAACAGAGTTGCTATTCATTCGCATATTCGCATCAGATCTTAACTGAAGTTCACAAAGGCTTGTTATTTTAACACATATCCTGCCGACTCTTTCGGAACTGTAGATTTAGGCTCCTTCTCTTGAGAATCGAAGTACTCAGTTTAATCTTAGGTTGTGGCTTAGGAATGTTTGGAGAAACTTTGCGTGTTCGGAGACCTTTACAAAAACACTAAACTTCAAAGGAAACCATCCAATAAGATCGTTAAAAAATATCTCTTTCGAAGTAACTATTAAAGAGCCTCAAAGTACAGATTTTGAGTGAGACACTTTAAAGCTCCCACGCAAATTTGCTTAGTTTTAAAGTAACTTCTTCTCCTGCTCAAAACTTAAACAAAGAAATCGGCATAATAACTAAATAGCTTAGCCTAAGAATAATGACCTAAGAGCCAATAATGGGTCTCTTTATATAATGTCATTCAGCTTAATTCTACTGGCATTTTATTGGCAATAAAGGCGCATTCCATGTCTTGTAGGCACATTTTCAAAACAAAGGCGTGGATTTCACCAGCGGCTACTTGCCAAAGAATACTTTAAGGTTTGTCGCTAATTAAAAGCGGAGCTTTTAACTGTCACCAAAACATTATCCAATATTGAAGAAGACAAAAACAAAGGCAATAACTATGCACATAAATAAGAAGAGGCTATAAAATTGAGTAAGACAATAAAAATACTAAAAATAAAGTTGGCACGATAATATCTGAATGGACTTGAAATTCAAATACAAGAAGCGACTGTTCGGCGTGTAAGCGGCGGCGAGTGAGCAGTGTGAGAAGCATATCTATAGAGCGTGACCAAGTCGAGCGTGAGCCCATTGAGCAGGCGACCCTGCTTTTATGAATATGACACTTCAGGCACACTCCAACATGTGACGTACGTCAACTTAAATGTCAAGGCGAGCAGACAAGCGGGCAGATGACACAACACGAGCTCACCACCCGTGGAGGAAGACCAAAGCAATTTGTGAAATGTGCGCGTGGGCGGCTGTGTGGCTAAGTGCGGAAGCGCAATGCCGGTTTTGAAGCAGTCTCCTCTAAGTTGGCAGCTCGTCGTGCTCTGGCAGATGGTCAGACACAGTTGGCAAATAGTATGACAGTTTGAAAACAGTTGTACGAATGCTATTCGAATGGACTGGTGGGTGGTGAGAGCGTATGCTAGTGTGTAGTTGTGTGCGTGTATGCCAAGTATTTTTTAATTAAAATGCGTTTGGAGGAAAGAATGCTGGGATTTAATTGTGTGTGGAATTGTTCGATTCTGTTTTGAAAGGTAAACACTTATTGATGTCCTACAGATGAATTTAAATAAAAATTTATTAATGCATAAATTAATGAAAATTAAAAAAAGATTGAAATAATAAAAACACTTAAACATAGTTTAAAATATTATTAAAAATTCTCAAAAAAATAAATTTATAA
>NW_017537168.1:1195634-1202502 GCF_001853355.1 Bactrocera latifrons
GTAGCAACGCAGTTCAAAATGTTTGCGTGAAAAATTCATAACATAAAGAATAAAAATATTATTAAGATTTACATTTTATTGCATCCAAATTATTTGGAAAACAAATTATGTGGCAACCTTATTTTAAATTATTCTTGTTATAAAAGTCTAAATTTAGTTTTAAATGTCGAAATTACTACAATTTTCTTTGCCACCAATATTCTGCCCTATGTGTACAACAAAAATATTTTTTAACTTTATATTGACATTATAATTTATATATTTAGTTAAAAATAAGTGGCAACCCTATTTAAAATTTTTATTTTTATATGAGTTTTAATAACAATATTACAACCACTTTCTTTGCTATCACTAAAGTCAAAAATTTTAAAATATTAAGGTGGCAACCCGTTTGAAATATTTATGTAAAATTTCTGTACGATATATAACAAAAAAAATTTTATGTCAACTTCTACTGTATTTGAATTATTACATACAAAATATGTGGCAACCCTATAAAAAAAAGAAGTTATATAGAATAGTTAGCTTAGATTTTTATTTAGCTTAAATTGAAAAATTCTTACATTTTCTAATACTTCTCACTTTATTTTCCTTAAAATTTTTCTTTCGTTTCCACCGACTTCCGAAACTTCGTACAAATATCACGTTTCAACAATTCCATTTCAAGCTATCAAGTGACAGGCCGTCTTACAGTACCGTTAACACGCATACTGCTCAGTATTGCCACAATCTCTTACTCTCTATTGCGCTGGCCATACAACCCTGCCTAACGGTAGGTGTGGGCATTTTCAATTTCGTAAATGTCACAATATGCAACATTTGTAATATTTGCTTAAGAAATATTGACACTCAACGCTAATGGAAAATTTACAGCAAACATTGCCTTGTGTGTTGTAAACAGAGAAGACTAATTGAGTGGTGGAATGACAGAAACTCAACATACTGCCGTAAAGAGAACAAAAAACTGGCTGAAATAGAAGAAAAAAGATGGAAAAAAGAAAATAAAGGATTTAAGGCAATATAAGGAAATATTTCTGAGGTGTGCTGCGTGAGGTCTACGGCTGTACTTAGTGACGGTAAGTCTGTTTGTGACTTCGAATAAACGAAGAGACGTTTGGCAAACAGCAGCTTTAAAAATTTTAAGAAGTTTAGACATTTGGAGAAAAATTTCAAGTCAAATACTATTTCAGAATTTCTAAACTTCCTGCTACAAATTAAAGCTTGCCAGAGGAAACACCAAGGCTTTAAGTGCCAACTTCCACTGGACTCCCAAACGCCACGCTTCACTACTTTCCTATAAAAACTATCGACATCAATGCTCCACTACAAACCCACCTTAATACTCTATACATGCTTAAAGTATCTGCCGTTGGTTTTGACAGCTAATGGCAGCTAAATATAGTGTAATTGACGGCGATATGCGCTCGGGCTTCCACACAATGCCACGCTTGAAAGAACAGCCGCGGAAGTAGAAGTAGTAAACAGCGCTCTAAACTGGGAAATAAAGGCGTAACTGGCTACAAGAAATGTAGAAATAATACGCTGAAAAAAAAGAGACGTGACAAGCTGAGAAAGGGTGAAAAAAGTTTTTTGAGCAAACAGTTATGCGACGAGACGGTTTACTGGAAGTGTTTTCCGTTAAGGCAATGCTATTAGTAGAGATTTTGTAATGGTAATAGACAAGCGGACAGTGGGGTCATGTTCGGGAGGAGAGGATTGTAACTGCTAAGAAATCCAATTTTTTTGGGTTCTAAGAAAGGATGTTGTGAAAGCTGCCTGAAGTTATAGAAGAAGCTGTCTGAAGCTGCAGAAGGATATAAGATAATTCAACTGGGGTGACAGAGAAACGATTTGTAGAAAGTAAGAGGTTGAGCAATTTACCTGATGAAGGCAAGGTGATTAGAAATAGACCGGGTAGAAATAGACATTTTAGTGTACAAGAATGTCAATAATACTGAAGTGAGTGTAACAGGTAGCCTGTTAAAAAGTTGGCTTAACATGTTACTGTAATGAGCTCTAGAAACAAAAAGTAGACAGTAGTCATTGTATCAACTATGGCGACCTAAGGTCTGTTATGCCCTCTCCTAAGTCAAAACGACTTGCTTAGCCCCAGCATATTGATAATTTCGAGTATACTGCTAGGTGCTAATGAGGCGATATGATTCCTATTTGGAAACATGAAACCAATGGCTTTTATCCTGCGTCTGCAGACTGTTATGCAGTCAATTAGCAGGTTTTCTGAAGTTTCAGGCTCCCTGTCGCAGAACAGAACTGTTGTTAGTGAATATAGATGACAATTCCAAACCTTTCAACCACTTTTTATGGCAATAAATTTTAGTTGATCTATTAGCATGAAAATTAAATTTGGTTTCTAAAAAAAGAAGGAGCTGAAATACCTTCTGTCTTAATTTTTTTCTAATAAAACTTAGAAGACACATAAAACACAGACAAAAACTATTGTGTGCTTACGACAAAAACTAACCCAATCAAAGTTCACAAAAATCTGCTAAAAAGTTTCCACACAAAGGCACACTTCATTTCTCACCCACAAATTTTGATTACAACCGGGAGGAGCATAAATAAAAAATACAGTTATATTTTTCAAATAAGCTGTCATAAAAATGCAATGCTGCGTGCGTAAACTTTTCGCCGCCTTTGTCAGCTCGTACGTGTTGGGCATTTGCGGTATTATTTTTCGCGTTACAGAACAGCAGCGTAGTTAGAGAGAGAGAGAGAGAGAGAGATAGGGAAGGCAAGCGGCGTAAGGACAGCGAGCAGTCGACGACACATGCTGCGCGTCTTTCGCTGGTTATGCAGCATCTATGCAAAAAATGTCGCGCGCTGCAAGTGTGAGCAAGTTAAAAATAAAAAAATTGTATAGCCGTAAAAAATAGATGAAAAGCGAAAAATGGGCATTAGCTATGGCAAAGCGAAATTATGATAGACGAGCGCAGTCGAGCGTAATTAAAATGGCTATGCGCGCTACGGTGGTCGTACACACAAAGTAGCAGACATAGCAGTGGCTAACAAAGCAACGCAATAAAATTTGCGATTTGTAGCGTAACAAGCGTTGCGGCATTTTGCACTGAGCGGGCAAAGGATGCAAGCGGCAGACGAAATAATGCAAGGAATTTGCTTATAACGGTTCTTTTATAGGTGTGTGTTGGTGAATGTGCGGCACTTTTTGCGGCGTATGCGTAAAAGTTAATTATGGTGCGTTAAAAATATCGCAAATAAATATGGGAAATTATTTGAAAGCGGTGAAAAAATTATAACGTAATTTGCAAGGTGCTCTGGAAGTAAAAAAATTTAAAAACAAAAATAATAAATATTTTTATAGCTGAAAACTATTTGAAAGCAGCTGAAAATCTGTTACCGCGGTGTTTCGGAAAAAAACACTAAAACTAAAAAAAAAATTAAAAAAATATGTTTAATAACAAAGATTTTTAAAAATTCTTTCGTAATTTACAAGGTGTTTCAGGGGGAAAATCAAAAATATGTTTAATAATGAAGATTTTAAAGCTGAAAGCTCTTGCAAAATAATTAAAAAGCCGTGAAAAAATATGTACCGAAATTTATTGGGTGTTTTAGAGGTGCTTTTTGAGGGAAAAAAAACTCAAAAAATATTAAAAATATGTACGAGTATGTTTGATAACAAAGATTTTAAAGGCGAAAGCTCTTAAAAATGATTTTAAAGCCGCGAAGAAGTTATGATGTAATTTACAGGGTGCTTCTGAGATCTAAAAATGAAAATTTGAGTAAAAACTTAAAAAAGTTAAGAGTTTTAAAGCTGAATATCATGTAAAATAGTTTTACAGTTGAGAAAAAATGTATTATGATTTATATGGTGGTGGTTTAGAAGAAAAAGTAGTAGAAAGCTAAGCTAAATTTGGTTTTAGGGAACAAATTTTTAAAGTAAGGAAAAATACCAGAAAAAAGTTTGAAATTAAAAACAAATATAAAAAAAAAACAAATAAAAAAAGAAAGAATTCATAAATTAAGAAAAAAGTAAAAAATAATAATCATAAATCAAAAAGTATTTGACACGAAAATTATTATTAAATTAAAAAACAAAACACAGAACTTAGTGGCTTTAAAAATAATAACTGAAAACAAATATCTGGCAACTCTGATCCTAACTCAAAATGAAATAGTTAAAAGCAAAAATTCCTAACAATGCCATTATCTTTCAAGGTTTCCATAACAAAAAACACAAAGATTCTCCATATCAACTTTAAATCTACTTTAACAACCGCCTCACGCCAGTCAAGGCTTTATTTCACTAGTTTTCTGCTTGTTTAGGTTTTTTGGGGGGTGCGCCAACTAGCCAGCAAGATTGACTGTCTGCCTTTATGTCTAGATTCTTCCCCAACACCACTGCTTTGTGCAATATTGTCTACTGTTTTCTTTGTAATAATATTTTTTGTTTTCCCCGCCGCGTGGGTTGGTTTTAGCTGAGGGAGTCGTGACTTACTGCATTGTATTGTCACTGTGTCTAATTAAGCGTGAAAAAGTCGTTGAAGAGTGACAAACTTTGTTGCTGGTTTTGTTGGTATTTTATTTCTTTGCTGCTTTGTAGTGTTTCATTTTAAAGTTTTTGCTTTAGCTTGCAAAGAACCCCAAGTGGGGGAGTTGAAGGAGCTGCTTTAAGTTTTTTGAAGTTTTGTTTTGAGATAAAATTTAGTTTGGTTTGGTTTAAACTTGCTAAAAACGCCTTGAGGGGAATGTAGTACAATGAAAAAAGTTTAGCAAAAAGATTTCGAGTTCTTAATAAATGTTTCAGGTAAAATAGAGAGATCTTCCTTAATGGCGTAGACACCATTTGCACGTTAATAGCCGAAGGGCTATATATAGATATATACTACTCTTTTAAAATTAACTAGGTTCTAACGCGACCCCAACCATGTCACACGAGTATCTGGGTTCCCCATCCTAACAACAACCGATCTAACCAAATCTGCTAAAGCTATAAATAAGTTTAAGGACATAAATAATACGAATATAACCACATAAATTTTCTCTGAATTATATTTTCACCTAAAATGATTGAATTATAGTTTGTAGTTACCTATTTGTGATAACGTCATTCTAAATTAAAATAGATTATTTAAATTTATTTTTTGTTTATTAAATTATACGTACATTTTGCCAAGAATACGGAATCTTTCTGGCATGTCAGCCCGATTGTTGAGTATTGATTGCGTTCCATTATTTACCAGTTAATTTAATAAGTTTTCAGTACTTTTAAAACACTAATATGATTAAAAACTGAACTTGTGAAACGGCACTCTTTAGGCGAAAAAATGAACTATGGAAACACTTTAAATATGATTTCACTTTAAATGCTTCAATAATATTCTAAATTGAACTTGTGGAACACTTCAAAAGTTTTTGAGCGTTACTAACATAACAAAGTAAAGACTTGGTTATTAATTTTTAAGGAAATAAATTTTAAACTAAAATAATAGGAATTTTCATAACAAGAATCCTAAAACAAATGTTATAAAAAAAAATAATAGAATTTGTAAGTTAGTTAACACGAATCCTATACAAAATTGTAAACAATAATCCCCGGTTTAACTTGAATTACCACAAACATTTAAATCAGAAACCGAAAAAGGATAAAACTCACACATATTTAATGAAGGAACAATTAGAAAAAAGTGTGAAGCACGCATAAAGGGTGACAACAAGCCTCATGTGACAGCAAACAAGACTGAGCACCCCTGATTTCGAAGTGGAAAAACACGCTTCCAACTCGAAGCCTGTAGACAATGCGAGAAAAGTCGAGCAAACAAAAAATAGAGAAAAAGCGGAAGCAAACAGGACTGCAGAGCTTGATAACAGTACGCGGAATGAGTTGAGTGTGTAAATAAGAAAATTTACACAACTTGGAAAAAGCATAAAAATAATTATGAGCACAGGGATGTTAGTTCAATAGAATGGCAAATGCTGATTACGCGCCCTAACCAACACCGCATCATAGGGGTTGGGGGTAGGTTACGCAAAATGCCGAGCTTCAAGTAAGAGGCACGTATGCCAGCGAGGGTGGGTTGAATGGTTTGGGAAAAATCCAGAAATGAGGTGACTAATATAAAATTTTTCCCAAATAGCACATGAGGTGTCATTTATGACTCGCTCAGGCGGTGGCACAACACAATCTCGACTGTCTGAGGGTGTGTGATTGCGCTTAGGCTGCGGAAAGAAATTAAAAGTGTGTGCCAGGCTAAATTTTGGGCTAAATGCAGGCTCAACTTGGGTTAAAGCTGATTAGTGCTGAGGATAAAGGCACAAACGTATATGTTTCCAAACAAGTTAGCACTCGTCTATGTTTGTTTAAGCAGAAAGTCAGTTTGGTAAAAAGGGGGTGGGCTATTTTGCACACATGCCAGTGTGTTGGCTGAGTAACATTGAAAGCTTGTGTTGCTTTTTGGATATTTTTAGTGAACAGTTGTTCATGAGGACAGAGGCTGATTTTGCTAATTAATAGCATGATCTGCAGACATTTTGAGGTTATGGAAAAAAATTTTGAAAATTTCAAATATATTGTGTGTATGTGTGAAATTCCCTAATATGAATCACCATAATCCACTAAAAAACCTTGAGCTAGAGATTTCGAGTTATGGAAGAAAATTTGCATGAAACTTGACTTCTATTGCGAATTTAAGAGTTCGCGTTTTGGATCAATTCGAGTTAATGAAGTTCAATTGTACATAAAAAATAAAATGAAAATAAAAAAACACAAAAAAATTATTGATTTTAATTTTTTGAAAAATATTTAAGAAATTTTGTAAGCAACGTAGGCCGTTTGTGGCTTTAGTGTGCGTAACTATTTTGTAATATGGCATTTACAACTTGAAACATATTT
>NW_017537168.1:1202720-1212548 GCF_001853355.1 Bactrocera latifrons
TGATTTTTTTTTGTAATAATTTTTGAAAAATTTATACATATCTGGAATATTATTCAAAAATATAAAAATCATATAAAATTCTTACAAATCCAAAATATACACGAATAAAATATTTCATTTTAGAAGTTAGACAATTGTAAGTGTGGTACTAATTAAAAACAATAAATAAAATAAAATTATAAAAAAAAATTATTTTAAAAAATATTAACATGCGGCGTTATTTTTTAAATATACTATGTCAGAAAACGGCGTTATTATTAAAAAATCCTTAAATATTCAAATTTCAATAATACTTGGCAATATTAAAAAAAAATTTAAAAAATCAATTTCAATAATACATGTCAATATTAAAAGAATTTTTAAAAAATTCTGAAACATTAAACTTTCAATAATGCTTGTCAATATTAAAAAAAAAAGTATTTTTGCATTTTCAAAAAACAAAAAAAATTATAATAAAATCAAAATAATTAGATTTTTCATTACTTTTACTCCAGAAAGCAGGCATATCGCAGAATTTTTTAACACTTTTATTTTTCTTTTACCGAAATATTTTCATAATACTGCTCCAAAAATAAATTTTCAGTCCAATTCCAAATTTAATATAATTTAATTATATTTTTATTATTCAATTATTTTTTGACACAAAATGTCCATATTTGTCACTAAAATTCCAAAATGTCTTCAACACTCTATTTATAAAATTAAAGATAATTTTCATATTTTCCAATTCATATGCACAACACTAAAATTTTTCCAGCACGTGTTCAAATTCGAATTTGAGTTGCGAATGAGGCAACCAAACGCGGCGACTAACAACTTCGGACTGCTGTGCTGAAGTTCCAATTGGATTGGTGTACCTTAGCGGGATAGCAGCAAAGCCGGCTGGCAAGCACACACGCATTTACGTGTGAGCAAGCGATTGGAAGAGTTTGTATGTAGAGATGCTTATGCGCCGAAGGGATATTTCGTTGGGAAGTACTTGCATTTCCCAGAGAGTGAGTGAAGCGGGAATCAGCTTTGCGTGTGGAGAGAGCGACAGGCAATTTGAATGAATATATGAATGAGGGCGAGTGGTTGTGTTAGTAAAATTTTCTTTTTCCTATTTAGACGTACATATGTACGAAATTTGTGGATTTTGTTAAGTTTTAAGAAAGACCCCTCGAAACTCTCAAATCTGTCAGCAAAGTCTCTACTGGAGTTATTTGTATGTGGATATAGTATATTTGACTTTTGACTTATTCATTGTCTTTTGCCTTTGAATTTATAGAGAAGGAGTTTCAAACCTCAATTTTAAGTTTATCACAAGTGTGGATTGAAGTACAAAATCTTGTTTATGGGTTGTGATATATCATTATTCCATTCTTTATGCCTATAGTTCCTCATTGCGGCTGAGGAAGCAGAAGAGTTTTTTTACGTTTACATGGCTTGAGAGTTCGAACTTTTAAATTAACCAGAAACGGAATTAAAAATAAGGACTCGTGAGAGGTCGCTGATTGAAAAATGGGTATTAATCAACAATTACCAATTTTCAGCAATTTTCTCCATCTCTCATAGAGTAAACTTGCTTGCGATTATTCCTTTACCCTCCTGATCTTATGCTCCTTTTATGTTTGCCAATTTAATCCTTTACTTCCAGCTGAGCTCCCAGCTAGCTTCTAGCAATTTTTAATATTTCTTCAATAAATATTTCATTTTTCCTTTCCATACCAATAAAAATCTCTATGACAACCATTAATTGTATCCGTATATAACTGTTTGTAGTTGTGGCTGCTGTGTGCCAAGCTCAAAAATCGCCACTTGGCTGCCACTGAGTCTCGACGTCTGGCTTTGTTGCAACACAACACATGCATTAGTTGATGACACATACCATAATCAGAGGCGTAAAAATAGCAAGCGACAACGTAATAACAAGTTAAGTGGCAAAAAAGTGCGAAAATATTACATTTGTAGTAATTATTTTGTTGTAAACACGTGAAACCCGTTATACTAATGGTTACTCACACAAAGCTCAAGTGATTGCTCGGAGTTGTAGGTTAGAGAAGGTTCTCAGCTCGGAATGAAATATGAAACCGTAAAATCTTAAGAATGGGGTATATGAAGTTTTAGCGATGTAGCTTGAACATCAAAAAGACTTCTTATTCAAATTTAATTCCGTTTAACGCGAAATTTCGGAAAATTTTGACTTATCTGGTTCATAACACAGACTGCCTATTCTCATATGAAATATTTGGAATATGGAAATAAAAATTAGTATCTTCTAAAGCCTCATCTTCGGAATCCACTTTCCGTCTTTCAATAGGGCTCCGCACTGCAAAGTCAAATTTATATTCTAGCACTTAAATATGTCTCCTCAGATAGGCTTTATATGAACCATCTGGATGGGCTAACTCAGTCAGTTCAATAGAAACTTATTAGAAAAGGAGATCAAGTGTAGATCACAGATGCAGACTTAGTGAACGTTCTGAATACAGAGAAAAAGGAACGGGTTGCATGAGCTTCGAAAAGACGGTGACTCGTTTTTAGAACAAACTGTGCGCCCTAGAGCTTTATTTAAGGTAAAGAAACTCAAGCTGACCGAAAATAGCCGGACGGATAAATCTTTTGATCTTATATGTTCTGATTGGTAGTTTTAGGGTTCTTTGAACCTTTTTTGTGCTGAAATATTTCATTCATATAGCTATATGAATGTCTAGAAGGCTGAAATAAAGATCGCAGTCAGGATAACTCAACAAAAGCTAGCCAGAAATAGTCAGACATTATAGAACGGAAGGATCCTTCGATCTTATGTGGTCTGATTTATAGTTTTCGGGATGATGTGGAGCACATTTTTATTTCGAACTATTAGGAAGAATCTATAGGAATGTTTAGACTCTAACTCTAGACTCTACCAAGGAGGTCTCCTCTGATACCAAGGAGGTTTCCTCTGATCTTGCTACGACACATGGGCTCGTGAGTGTGTCACAGCTACAAAAAGCTCAACTCTGGCGTTTAACAGCTTCGTATTTTGGTATTTGCATACAGTCCTAGTCGGGATAAAGAAACTCGATAAAGGCCGATCGAAAAGATAGCTAAGTATATGAATGTCAATGAATCTACTAATGCAGTTTTTTAGAGTTTGCATTGTCTTTGCAGTACGTAATCGCCTCATCGACACAACAGAGCAAACTTCACCTCCCATCGACTTCAAAGAAAAACGTTTCAACTATATACGTAGTGGAGTTTTAGGCGCCATTCATGTCATATGAGTCATCAAATACGTGTAAAAAGTCTCTAACGACTATAAAAGTATAAAAAATTTACAGCTTTTGTTAAGTTTTGTTTGTCTGTGGAAGTTTTTTCCTTTCGTGAGTAATTTTCTTTTTTCCATTTTGCAAGTGTACCAAAGGTTTAAGCGCCAAACAAATATTTGGACCGCCCAGCGAACAATGTCAATGGCACTTCCGACTGCCAAGCGTATAAATAATACAAATTCATACATATGTAAGAAAGCTGAAAATCTATTGAAAAACATTAATGCCAGCGAACCCATACGAAAAAAGTACCGTAAACCGACTAACAACTTCATCGACTGCCACAAAAGAGAGTGAAATAAAAAGGATGTGCATGAAATAATGAAAAACTTTCGAATGGAAAATTTGTCTGATGTTGTCTTAATGCCAACACGCAGCAGTTGCATGTAGTATATACCGTTGTACGTGCAGCGTGCGCTTCGGTCTTAGGATAACTCCGCCCAGCTGAGACGGCTGCCAGTTTGCTTGCTACATGTCGGATTACTTGTCAGCTCGTACGTATCGAATACATTCATCTCCTCAGCCATCCTGCAATTATTCGCCGATAAAGGAGGTCTTAGTTTATGTAGAAAATTGTGTGCGTGCATATTTATTTAGAGGCGAGCACGCAAAGTGTGTAATCTTTCATTTTTAAATGTGTTCTTTTTATTAAACATTAATTGATTTCGTAATGCGAGAAGGAGTGCTTGACAAGCATGGAAGTACAGCTAATGACAGTATGGATTAGTAGTTGGACGAGGGTCAGGCAGCATTCCGAATATATTAACACGGCTGTGGAACCGGGAGGCTTTAAGTAATGTCGGTGTGAACCTCCTTGCTGCGGTATCGATAGAATTTGGCATGAGCATGAACTCTTGGAACTCGAAATCTGAAACGCTACGTATGAACTAGACGAACCCTAGTCGATTACAATTGAATCTTGGACCAGAGAACCATTGGCATAAATATCTAACGGGCCGGAATTGAACTTTCATAAGAGCTTCGAGTTTAATTCCCTTTTTGACAGAGATTTGTTGAAATCGAGTCTACTAACGGACTCGAGAGAAGTACTTTTGCGTATTAGGAGTAGTAGAAATCATCACTGAATCCTTTTAAATATCAGTCAAGAGAGTTAGGTTAGTCAACTCTAAGGTGTTAAGTAAATATGTTGTTTTCGTGGTCAGTACATCCGAAGTCTCGACATATATGTAGTACTCCAAAAACTGTAACGGTTTTTGTTTTCAGTTTAGGTATTAGAAAGAAGGATTTGCGCGGTATAAAAAGTCTAACCAAGCTTGCTTGATGGTTTTTCAAGAAGTTAGATATTAAGGAGTACAGATCGCTTAGTGTTTTGAACAAAAAAAAAAATATATGCTGTGGAAAGTCTCTTGTTCAATAGAGAGGTTATGGCGGATTACATTTGTTGAAAGTTCAGTTGATATTTTACGGTCTTTAAGACATCACATATCCGATAACCGTAACTTGAAAACGAAACACAGATTCTTTATTCATGTCGGACTTCCGGTAAGCGTCTGTCTTCTTCTTTCAAATTGACTTTATAAACTTTAATCGACTTGGATTAAGGTACTACTGATTTTTATACGACATAGTCTTAGGATTTTGTATCTGTTTGGCTTTAAGTATGGAAGATCACAAGAATGCTGAGTCGCTTCGGCTCTAGATCAACACTGTTGGAGCAGTTGCCATTTATATAAAGAGAAGCTGGACTTATGGTGGCCTGTGATGTTTAAAAATGTTCATGTTGAAGTTTATTCATTCATTATACATAAGTATTGTATGACTTTAAGAGAGAACTTTTTATAGAAGTTCAAATATGAAGCTCCTACGTCAATGCGAATGAACCGATTGGAGCAAACTTTTAAATTAAATTTTCATCGATATTCAATTTAGTTATCAAAAGGGTAGCGAAATTAACTTGTTCCCTCTGGTCATGTATGTATGTTTATCTGTGCACATATCTTAGTCAGATACACACACACAACTATATGGATAAGCACACATGTCTCCCAGTGTGATATATGATTGATCCAAGCGCTTACAAGCAATTCTTCACTAAATAAAAACAAACAAACAAATAAAAGCAATAGACAATCAAACAACAAAATCAATTAACGCCAGCAAAATGAAATGCAGTTGATTATTTTTCAAAAGGCAAACAACAGAAATAAAATACAGTAAATGCGACGAAAAGTAGGGCAGCAGGAGGAATGGGAAAATTATATACACATATATGTATGTACATATGTGAGTTAGAATTGTTTGTTAGTGTGCGCATATGCCGGCAAATGCTTTGCGTGGGTGTGTTGCGGATTAAATGCTAAAGTGAGGCAAATTATAGTGGCATCGTGTTACAAATATGTATATATCGATATAAACATACATGAAAACACACTAATTCACACTTGCAGTTACATACATACATATGTATGTAGTTATAGATTTTACTAAAAATAATGTCTTCTAGGAAAGTTCTATATTTATGTTCTTGTAAATTTGGTTGGAAATGATAATTATTTCAATAAAATTATTATAAACCTAAAGTAAGCTGTTTGCAACTAGTTGGTAAGTTGTTACAAAATAAATTTTTTTTTTTAAATAGGTTCTTAAGATTTTTTTTGCCGCTTATAAGCAATAAATACAAATTGGACTAAAAGGTACTAGTTTGTAACTAGTTAGTGAGGTATTACCAAATCATGATATACAAAAATTGTTTTAAGATTTTTTTCGAAATTTCTAACATTTCGTTTGTAAACATGAGTTGGTCCGAATGTAACTAGTTTGAAACTAGGGTCACCTGTTTGAAATGTCTTACAAAACAACTGTTTTTTTGTTATTAAAAATGCTTAGATTTTGTAAAAAAAAAAAATGTTTCCTATAATTTTTTTAAATTTACTAACATTTCTTTTATTAATTTTGAGTTCGACCAAATGCACCTAGTTTGTAACTAGTTGATGACGTGCTAATTAATTGTTTTGATGAAAACCTTGTATGTTTGGTAATTTTAATGAATTTATAGACATTTATCCTAATAGCAAATCTCCATCTCAAAAAATATGGATGGGCCGAAAGTCACTAGTTTATAACTAGTTGAGCTGTTGTTAGAAAATATATTTTTTGTGCAAACGTGGCTTTTCTACAATTTTTTTTATGAGATTACCAGCTTTTATGCTAGCTAAAGCGTATTTGTCGAAATGTTACTAGTTTATAACTAGTTGCAATATGTATATCAAGAAGTTTATTTATTGAACCTAAAGAGAAATGAAAAAAAGTTGCTTTTGTCTAACTGGGACAAGCCTGAACTTAAAATACAAACAATGTAAGAAAGTGTTCTGAATGTGACTAGTTGTGAATTATTAATAAATAATAATGTATTTCTAATATTAAATACCGTTTCAATAAGTATTTTCAACTGAAACGTATTTTGTCACAAAATACAAACTGGTCCAAAAGGGTATGGGCCTTAATCAGTTGATACTATAAAGTTAGAAATAAATTTAGAAAAATTTAATTCAATCGCAAATGAAAACTTTTGCAAAGCTCTTCGCTAAATTTTCCTAGGGACACACTCGCGTTTCCGCTGTTTGACTGACCCTTCGGCATGTGGCAGGAAACTACAATACAAAAGCTATGTACACATATATGTAAATATGTAATTGTTTCCGTGTTTCTATCACCAGAGGGGAGAGAGAGTTGTGTATCACTGATTGATTGCCATTTGCAAGCGTGTATAACAACCGCTGGGCGCTTCTTTCCGAGTGCTTGCTTTAGATGTGCCGCAGTGATTGGTCAAACGCTCGACAATCTGACTGACAGCGCGCCACTGTGTCAGTGCGTTTGTCTGTGCCTCGCAGTCTTCGCGTCTGTCGTCAGTCACTCACTTATTTGTGACGTAAATCAGCAAGATCATCGCGCATTCACTTGGCAAGTTGGCGCGGCGAAGCGTTGGCGTGCGAGATGAGTTTTGATTTTCATTCAATGAGTATACATACATACAAACAGACACATTACGTGTGGGACTTTTGTTCTCATTTCTTAATTTTTCTCCTGAAATTTCTTATATATGTTGCAGTGCATGTGTGTAGCTGGGATTCTATGGCTCGGAATTGATTTGTGACTTGTCACTTTTTGAGCGCTAAAGTGTGGCAAAGTGGCCGAAGTGCTGATTGTTATGCGTAGGTTATTTTATATACATATATAAATATGTTTGCGATATAATATAATTTTAAAACTAACAATTTTTCTTAAGAAACTTTAAAATTTCCAAAAAATGTTTTCCAATGGTTCTAAATCAAATTAAAACTTAGCAAGGGATCAATGAAAAAATCGAAACCGAAATCGAAACACTTATATGCATATCATATATGTATCACTTAACACTTGTAAGAAACTTTAAAAGTCGAAAGAAAGCTATTTTCGTTGAAAACCCAAAATTCAAAGCACACCTTTAGGCTTGCTCCATAAATTATAAGCTGATTTCAGCCATTATTAAAGTAGGTTATAATGCTCAGTGGTATTTTCATCGAAATTTCAAAGCGAAAAGATTAATCTGTTGAAGTCGAAATTTTGAACCTACTTTTAGGCGTATAGCACTTATTATAATATAGGTGTTAACGGTGACTCAAAAAATATTACAAAAACTTTATTAAAATAAAAGATATTAGTTATTCATCTAAAAATTTAAAAATAAATTTAAAATTTTTGCATAATTTTAGGCTTCCCACTTTAGTATCAATAGGAATGTTTATTGTTGTTAATAAAGTAAACTCTTCTACAAGAGAAAACGCATTAGGTGAAGAAATAGGCGGATTTGAGGCTAAAAATAAAATTGTTGCATACTTTTAGGTGTAGAACCTCTAAGATAGTATATATAGGTGTTTATCACTAATAAGAATACAAACTGTACCTCGTACGAAAATTGTGTTAGAAGAAGGGAAAAGTAGTTATCTGGTTAAAAAGAGTGCTGTTGCATACTTTTCGGCTTAAATGTTTATTACGATAGCAAGCGATTAGTGATGTAAACAAAACTAATTTTCTAGCGTAAAATTGTGTTAGAAAAAGAAAATGGTGTATTGTAAATTGAGTTTAATTTAAAGCCGTTGCATACCTTTAGGCGCATTTAAAACAAACTACAGTACCAGCTGTTAATTGAAGCAGATCTATGAAAACATTTTAATCGTAGTAATATTTCTAGTAAGAAAGACTTTTTGAAAATTCGCAGCCTACATTTAGGCGGACAATCTTATCACAGGCAAAGGTATTACATCTCTAATGTTGTACAAATAATGTTAGTTATATTCAGCCTACATTAAGGCGCTGAATATTATTTTGCCGCAGTTTGTCCGAAACTCAAGCATTACCCACAAAACCATTGTTAATGCTATGCAAATATGTTGTTGCTTTGAAAATTCTAGCCAATTTGATTATCTGTCAGTTGCGCGGCCTAATTTTAGGCGCCATCGGCAATTAAAAATAAACCTAAGAAGCTATTAAAGCAAACACCCACCTTCTTCCTGTAGTTGTCCATTCATAAAATGTTTTTTCTTATGCCTCTAGTTCATGCAAAGCGCAATTGTTGTTGTGGAACGTATTTAGCAACGAGCGTGTGTGTGGATGCTATTGAGCGCGTTGACTGCTTGCCTCGTATTACGTTACGTTACTGTTGTTGTGTTTGGTACTTGCTCGTGTCACAGTGGCCACGGCTTTACTATCTTCGTTGTTGTAGTTGTTGTTATTGCTATTGCTTTTTCTTGTGTGGGGCGGTGGAATGCGCCTAACTGTAGGGCTTCATTATGCACAGCCAAGTGTTGCACGCATTTTTTCGCACGCGTGTTTTACCATAATTTTCACACAACTCGGTGAAGTGTTAACGAATATTCTTTGCACACGGAGTGTGTAGCGCATTTTTAGGCGCTCATTTGATGTGTTTTTCGTTGCGAAACTGTGATTCTTTCAATAATTTTCACTAGCGCACTTTCGAGTACTCACACTTAATCACTTTGACGTTCCGTCTACACTTTTTGCTGCTTCTCTTTCACCTCTCTTCCTCCTCTTGCTTTCATTTATCGACTTTTGACGTTTATATTGGCTTTAGGGTTGGCAATGCTTCGTAGCTTCGTCGTGCAAGCGCGTGCGCGATATTTTCACACATTTTGTTGCCTACTTTTTGGCGTGCGAGCAAAAAGTAGTGGAAAAATTAATTTATGCTTACTTATTTTGCATTTCTTTTTTAATTTATTCCTTGGATGGCATAAAATGTATTGCTGCTCGCAATTTGACAGCTGTGCAGCTGGCTTTGACTTTCGGATTAGGCTGATATGTTATGAGCGATGTATGTATGCTTATGTATAAGTTACACGAGTGATTGTCAATATTTTTTGATTTTGTGTGATGATATGATGTCGTTTCAATATTTCGTTGTTTCTTTAATTTTAAAAATATTCAATATTTATTAAAAATTTCATATGAATTGAAAAAAAGCGAAATTATTTTATAATTTGCATAAAAATTTCAGAAAATTAATTTATTTTGACTAAAAATT
>NW_017537168.1:1213339-1220012 GCF_001853355.1 Bactrocera latifrons
GAAATGAAATATTTTTTGTGTTTGTTTAATTCTTCATTTAACATTATTTTTCTATTTAAATTTGAATTTTTACAATTAATTATGAAATTTTCTTCATTATTCACTTTCATTTTAAAAAATTTTTTTCATAAATTTTCGAATTACGCAAAATTCTACCGAAAATTCCAGCAGCAACATGACACAATTACCAGCCGCAGCAGCCAAAAAGTCAATAGAGCCATGCCAAACTAAAAAGCTACAATAATAATAACAATAGCCTACACGAAAGGAGAAAAATAACAAAAACAACATGAACGCAGGCGCTGCAAGCACAAAATGTGTCAGCTGCCAATGACATGTGTCAGTGCGGTCAGTGCATTGCTTCTTTCTTTCATTTCGTTTTGTATGCGCGTTTTTTTGCAGCAGCAGCGGATTATACGTAAATTTGTCAAATTTCAAATTGAAGTTGAAAAATTGAAAAAATAATAATAAAATTTCACATTTCCTTTCTGTTTGTTTTTGCACGGTATTGCAGTTGCATTGCCTGAAAGGGTTGCAATTCGCATTTTGTGCTTTCAACTGCCTGCCTACACTTGCTGATTCTCGCGACAGCATGCACATATTCTTCTTCTGCTTTGTTTTCCCCCTCGGAGTTTGCTCTCAGCCATTGCATTGCGTATGCTTGTTTGTGTGCGTATTTTTTTATTTCTTTTCGCATTGCTTTGTGGCCGCGCTGGCCAGGCAGTGGCAGCCTAACTGTCAGTCTGTGTATTGTTTGTTGTTATTATTGCTTTTGTCTGAAATTCTTGTGCAGTCAGTTGTTTGTTTGCTGCCTTTGTAGCGCTCAAATGCATGTGTGTTTGTTTGTGCGCTCACTTTGAGGGGTTGAAAGTGGGTTGGCGCTGGCTGGAGTGTGTGTGTCTGTTGACTGCTTTAAATTTGTAGCAGAATTCCTTTTCAATTTGTTAAGTTTATGGAACTTTCACGCGATTTTAGTGATTTTAAAATTATTTACTGTTTTTTAACACACTGAACACTGTTTTTCCAGACATTTTTTTTTTTAATTTAAAATTTTTTTGTTTATTATTATTATTTTTTTTGTATATTTTCGTTTTATTAAACCTGTTCTCCACCTTAAAATGCCAGCACAAAATTTTTTCATGCAAATTTTCAGCTTTTTCCACTATTTTTCTCATATCCTGCCTCAGCCAAAACTCACTATTGTTATTTGTAGACATTTTTTCACTTATACAAATTCCACACTTCCATTCACAAGTTCACTTCGATTTTTTTTTTTTCCTTTTTGCCATACCTTTATAAATTTTTTCTACTTTTTGCACATTCCATTGTGATTTTAACTCGCTTTCCGTTTACCGTTATAAATAGTTGCACATTTTTAATACAAAAAAATATTAAACGAAAAATTATAAAACACGAGCACACAGAGTTTTTCACGTACGCGTCTTTGCAATTTAGTATTTAATAGTTATTTGTCTCTTGCGCTGCCTTCCATTGCCCCGATAAAGTGCAAGCCTTCGGCGTCTGTTGCAAGCAAAAAATAACGAGCGTCAATGCTGCTGCTTCTGGTAGTTACTCATTGCGTATATTTCACCTTTGCTTTCTTTCAAGCTTCACATTATGTTGGTGTTGTTGTTTGGTATTTAAATTCATATGCCACATATGAGCGTAAAAAATCGTAGCGACGGAGCGCAAATGAGCGGAGAGCACAGTGTGTCAGTTGAGATTGAATGTAGTACAAAATTTTTGGTGGGGAAAAAAATTAATTTCCTACAGAAACTTTGAAGAAATCTTCCTCGACAAGACAAAAGGCTTATTTCAATGCATTAACTAGCTGCATGGTAATGTTGTAATTTGTTCTGCCAAAAATTATGCCTACTTCATTTTAATGGTATACCAATTTTAATGGGTTTGGTGAAGTAGAACGAGCTTGATTAAAAGATTTAATTGCAAAATTAAGTTTTTTTTTCAATACGTATGTCATACTATTTCATATGCCATAACATTTTTTATGCCATTCCATTTTTGATGTATTTAGGGAAATAGTATTTTTCGGATTTGATAAATATGTTTCACTGCAAAATAAACTCGTCATAATATGTCATAACATTTTATATGCCATGCCATTTTTCATGTCATACTATTTTTGTTGTACTTGATAAATATGTTTGTTTGCAAAATAAGGAATTTTTGAATATATCCCACCCATTGAATATATCATACCATTTTTTATGTCATACCATATTTTTGTGTTATCACTTTTTATGGTATAAAAATTACTTTTCATACTTATTAGACCGACAATATATAAAACATTGGCAAAGAAATTGAAAATATAACAGGAAATTATAAATTTATTGTAATTTTTTTATTTAATGTCATGCCATTTGTTGTTGCCTCGCAGTTTTTTATGCGGCACTTTTTCTTTGTGCCTTTGTACCAAAAAGAGGTATTATTAAATAGCACAATTATGTGTACAATTTCCACCAGCTCCCAATCACTGTCCACTTCTCAGTAATGTTATTTTAGTTACGTATACAAGCCAATTGCTATGCTTTGAGTTCACCACCATCAAATCCTTGCAAGCAGACAAGCAGTCACTACACTTCTTCCGCTCTGCTTACTTTGCGTGTCAATTGCAATTGCTATCACGCTTTTTTCTCTAAATTTTCTTCACACTTCTTCCTTCAGAGCGAACATTTTATTCACCTCTACCATAATTTTTCAACACAGCTGTTTCATATGTTCATAAGGTGGTTAGTGTTTTTTCCAAAGTAAACTTTATTAAAATTATCACATTTTTTGCATCCATGGTTCTTAACTGTTTTCGCCTCAACTATTAACTCAACTTTCAATACTTTGCTTATTCCTTGTTATGCTAATACTTAAGCTTCCCTTATTCTACGGCTGTTTGTGTGGAATTCAACCCCAAAAATGGCTAATGCAACTGACATTTGAGTGTATGAATTGAGATTGCGTGTGAGAGTCCCACATGTTGTGCGCTCTTGTGGATTGTAAGGTCAAATGTATAAAAAAGGAGTTGAGTGTCAACCCCTAATCTATAAGGAGCAAGTCCACGTAACAAAAAGGGACATTTTCTCAGGCAACTGGAAGTGTGTTAAACCAACATTGCCAATGCGAATAAAATTTAGCAGAAAGTTCAAGTATTTAAGGAGTTTCCTGGAAATCGTGTGTTATGAAATTATGCATGCACAACTCATTCAACTCCATCTTAATGCACCGAGGATTCGCGTTCTGGGTATTTACAATAAGATATGCCGGCAAGGACTTAACGTTTTGGATTTGTTATTGTTTCTTGTCTTGGAGGATGGAGCTTTAAGTCTTGGCAGAAAAAAAAGTAGATAGCGCAGGAAGCAGATTGGACTACTTGGAATAGGTTCGAAGAATGAGTGACCTAAGATGAAATATATCGGTGATAATAGGATTATTCAGAAATATTTATTTTCTTGTAGCGGTCTAAGTAGAATAACATAATACCAAATTTCCTTAAAGGTTGAGTGAGCCAACTCGTTGAAAGAAAATAGTTTGGCAAGCTCGGTTAAATAAATTAGTAACGTTCTGCGTCTCAAGACAATCTGTCTTTATTTAGCTCAAATAAACTCTGTTGCTGAAGTAATTTCGAGGCATACGAGATCGTGGGAACGGCAAATTCTCGTGAGTTATGGTAAAAGTTGTTGCTTATCGCCTTGGATATGCGATTTCCATAAACAAAAGTATATAATGCGTGAAATGAAAGCTACATTTCGTAGACTTCTTGGTAATATCTCTAGGCTGGACTCTGAATATTTAATATAATATGCAACGAAGCTAAAAATCTAAGTAACTATTCATAACTCCACCGAGCTAAATACCACTTAAACCTTTGGAACCACGCCACTCCAACGCCGTCATTCCTTTAACCATCATCCACACTGAGAGTCATCACTTGAGACAAGAAAGTATCAGCTGCTAATGCCAGCAACTTTGCCGCGTCGCAAATTTTAGTGAAGTTTGCTATTTTGTAAAATGTTGTAGTCATCGAGAGTTGTAATGACTTGAGGCGCTTTCTAAAGTGGCTCACAAAAGCTGTCAGAAGTTGCGAAAACACTTACCAACAAATCGACCATACAAATGCATAGAAAATGATGAGGAAAGTTGTAAGCGTGCTAAATTTGCGTCGGCAATGCAACGCTAATGTCGAGGAAAGCGAAAACGAAAAGTTTGTAAAGTACGGTGAATCGATTTGGTGGGGTTAAGGAAAGGGGTAAGATGGAAAAGCGTCTCATTTAAAACGGTAGGAATTTCTGCGTGGTATACCTTTCAGCCTGAAATTTTAGACTATGCGTGGATAAGTTCATGAAATTCAAGTGTTGGCTTGGGCATTCAATTACCGACAGGTTTAATTGAAATCTTGCACTGAGAAGAGGCTATATATGGCATCTTCGCGTTTGGATCCTTCGGTATTCCATATATGTGATCCTTTGAGCCTTTGAGTTATGCCATTGGTAAATTTAAGGTTTAAAACCGTTTATCCATGAAACATGTCGAAACAATGGTCAATGGTTGCCTAATTTGGGACTTTGGGTCTTTACAGTTGAAGTTGTCAGGGGAAGGTACCTGCAGACCTTCGGACAAGATGGAGTAACAGACAGCATTAGTATTCAATTATGATATCCTCAGTGCCAAGAATCTGTTTTCCTTCAAGCCCAGGTATCCTAAAGGATGACTACTCCTCATGGACCTAACAACTTGACCAAAACGGGCTTATCGAGCCTACCAGATTAACCTCRCCTAACCTAACCTAAGTAGATATTTCTGGAAATCAGTCAAAAACCATAATCGTAAATAAAATAAGCGATAACTTGGCGACTATTTACAGATACTCCTTAATTTAACTGAAAAAGTTAAGGTAAAAAATATCATTCACTGTCCAATCCAATGTCACCATGATATTATCTCATCCTTTTTCTAAACTATATCTAACGGCAAATTCGTTTTTTCTTTCAGCTTAACGTATTGTGAAGATCGTTTAAATTACTAGCAAAATTAGCGGTGTCTGAATAACGCAGTGTTTTGTAAAGTATAATGAGGGTCGGGAGCGAAGATAGAAAAAAAGACGCATTAAAAATATGAAAACAAAGATATAAAGAAGAAAAAAAAAAAAAACAAAAAACGTAGAAACTCATTTCAAGAAAAGTAGGGAGTAAAAGAAAAATGTCAAAAAACCTTAACGACTTGAAGAAATGCAATGTAGAAAATGACAGACAATAAAAGAGAAGCAATTACGCAGGATTAAAAGCGAAAACTACTGGAAATGGGAAGGTGAAGCTGAAGGAAAAGGGAAATAAAAATATGAAAGAAATTTTAAGTAACGAAAATAAAGCGAACAATTCAAATAGAAAAAAAAAAAAATGTGAAAAGAATTTCGAAGAAAATCGAAAGAATTCTTAGCTAACAAGAAAATGGCATAATTAGACAAGAAAAAATGCAAAAACTAAATAAAAAAGCAAAAGAGATGAAAGAAAAATAAGGTCTTACAATGAAAAAATACAACGAAGGCCACTGTGAAGACACGAAGTGCAATTATAGACGAACAAATGATGCGACTGTAAGGCAGGTAACGGTTATTTGCTTGAGGACAACAAAACTAACTCGAAGCAATCGTGAATAAAGTTTGAAGTGTGAGCGCAACAGGCAATTATAGAAATGGTCTCTTAACAGTACAATGACTTTGGGAATTCTTTTAAGAAAAAAATACTTTTAAGAAGAAAACAAGAAAAATTTAATGAACCTTCGAACTAATTAAAAATATGCGCTATGCCAAAGAGCCTTACATATAAATATCTACATAAACATAAGCAGCTTAAGGTTGTACGGTTGCTTTAGTAAAAACAGCAACAAATTTAGACAACTGTTAGATCAAAGAGACATCGTTCATAGCTTACAGCAATAAAGTACCAAGGCTTACTCAGAAAAGTATGCAACAATTCAGACAGCCAGTCAATCAAGTGGGAGCGTAACCAAGGCGACATTAGAAAATGAAAATAATTAATTATATGTCAAAGTAGAATTTGCAATTAAATTAATTTTTACAGTATGTAGATTTAAATGAGGGAGAAGGAGAGTAAATGGTGATGGGTTTGTGGAAAAAAAATTTAACTTGCTTTTAATTTCTTGAGGTTAATCAGATACTTTTTTTCGAATAAAATGTTTGAAAAGTGAATCTCGATGGGAAAAATGAAATTGGAAATATGAATAGAGTTGCCAGCTTGTATGCAAACTGTAAGAACTCATAAATTTTGATTTTTACAGAAAAAAAACTCTTGAGTGCTTGCATTTTGCGTTTAAATTCTTGAATAATGGAAGCTTTATTTATAGTGTTGCCACCTTTAAATAAAATTTCATGAAAATAATTTATAAATTTTTAACTTTAACACATTTGAGCACCTGAATGTATGCTTGATTTGCTGAAATACTTGAATAGATGAAGACATATAATTTATAGAGTTGCCATATATAATACATCACATATTTAATACAAAAAAGCTGCGATTTTAACATATCAAAAAAATATAATAAAATTTTGCTTTAAAATTGAAGAAGCCATCACTTATGTATGTAAAGAATAGAGTTACCATGTGTTCGATGATTTTAAATAAATCCCAAAAAAAAAAAA
>NW_017537168.1:1220495-1223081 GCF_001853355.1 Bactrocera latifrons
ATCATAGATTAAAAGAAAAAATATTCAGCAAGGTTGCCATTACTATAAATTTTAAATTTTTTAACGATTTTGCAATTTAAATTTTTGTCAAAAATGCTAATATAACGTAGTAGAAAAAAAGAAAAAAAATGAAAAAATATAATAAAAATAAACACAGTTACAATTAATTTTGTATTTTTAATATAATATACTGTTTTAATGTCTTCGATATAGAAATGTTCACCAGTTCTAAAATTCATAAAATAATAAGCAGGGTTGCCATGTATTATATTTTTTTTAATTTTTGTACGATTTTGCTACTTAAAGTTTTGATAGCAATGCGTATAAAACATAGTAAAATAATTTAAAAAAATTACAGGGTTGCCAACTGTTGTACTTTTTTACATATTTTATTAACTCTTTTCATTTTTTTTTATTTTTATAATGTTATAAAATTCATAAAATAATTTTTCACTCCAAAATTTTACACTCGCCATGCTTATATATTATTCATTCTAATGCAGCTAATCTTAAACCTCAGGGGCGTATTTTACTGCATTTCATCCTTACTGAGATTTGTGCTTAAAGAGCGATTGACCGACCTGGCTGCATATGAAGAGCACTCGATATGAGTAGATATGTGCAGTTATTTCCGCTAAGTGAGGGGATTAGGACGGAGTAGACGTAACTACCGTAAATTCCAAAATGCTTCGAGGCAATAAGAGATTATACTGTCTTTGTTTATTCCCTTGTGGCGACAAGAGTATTTGCATTTAATTCTTAAATACTTTAATGAATGCAATAAGGTAAATTCAATTTGTTGCACAGCCAAGCAGGGATGCTCCAACTACTAAAGGAAGTGTGTGAGGGAAAAGAACGCATTGGTTTAGGTGAGAGTGAAGGCATAAGTCAGGCGGTTGATGCATGTGGGTGAAAAATAGCAGCAGCTAGCTTAATGATTGAGGTAGAGAGGGAAGTTTCGGGGTGAGAGGTAAGTGTTTGAATGTGCGAGGGAAATGTTTGGTTCAGAGAGTTGTCTGTGGAAAGAGAGACGAGTGCGGTAGAGCGTGTGTTAAGTCACCATGTGCAGTTATAAGGCGCATATGATAAATGAAGGGCAGCCAATAAATAAGTGAATGACCGTTCCTGTGACTGGACACTGAAAACCGTACTCACACATATACCCTTACATATTAGCATGATTTAAGACACCGCCAGCACGAAAACACACGAAGTTTATGATTTGTTGTTATCGTTTGTTGTTGTTGTGGTGCGGCTGTGAGATGCGCCTGTAAACTGTGTTTGTTTGCATAATGAAAAATACCCTTGGGACGTGTTAATACGGTAGCATTGTTGCTGCAGTTGGCAACTGTCTGCAAGTTCCCACACGTGCGGCACAAATACATACACCCCCGCCCACCTGCCTGGCATTAGCAGGCGAGCAAAAAGCATTGTCGCTAATGGTTTGTGCGCTTTTGTGGAGCGAGGGGCGGGTCGGTGGGCGTGTGTGGCAAGGATATGTTGGTGGTTATGCTTGGTTGGTTGGCTGGTTGAGACCGCCAGGGGGAATGCTGACATTACAAGGTTACAACGGCTGCCATAACAGTAACAAAAACAACAAGGACAACAACAAAAGTAACAACAATGCAGGCAACAAACTTCAGTAAATCTCTGTACATTATGCAGTAGCATAATCGTAGCGTTGGTAATATGAGGTACAACCATCTACGCCTCTCCTGGTAACAGCTAGCAGAGCGCTCTTTCGACAAGCACTTGCCACAACTATACCCACACATATACACACAATTCCATAGACGAACAGTCATTTTGCATTTAATGCGTATTTCCGGTGCGCTAATGGTTCGGTAGAGTTGAAGCGAGTAAAGGAGCGCAGTGCGGCGAGCTCTAGCACTGAATAACAGCTTCAGCCCAGCGCGGACAACCCAGCTCGCTGCGACATGCAAAATGCTTTTGTTGTTTGTAATATTTTCACTTTGTTTGTTGCTGCGCGTTGGCAAGCCGAGAAAGCGAAGAGGAAGTGGAGAAGTGAAGGCGGAGGAAATGCAAACGGATATATAAGGCAGCGTGCCTTGCTAAGGTTTGGCGGCAATAGCTCCTCTGCTTGTCATTGTTGCTTGCTAATATTACTGTTGTTGTTGTTGCTGTTGCAACTCGTGTGGTCGCTTAATGAAAGAGTGAGAGTGGGAGAGCGCTGTTGTTCATGGCAATGATGCTGCTGCGCTGCTTATTATTGCTATGGTTGCAATGCTGCTTGCTGGCTTGTTGCTGCAAAACGGATGCAGAGTGAAGGGAAGCAGGGGTATTAACGCAACTTCATCATTATTTCGCATTATGATTTAAATTAGCTTGTAGTTGCTGGGTAATGAAGGTGGTGACTCATAGTGACTCTGACATTGGAGTGTAATTTTCGGTGAGTAATCTGCGCGGAAGGTCTTCAAAGTTGCGGAGAAGATAGTAATTGAAACTTAAATGGCGGCAAGAAGGATCAAAACAAGCACAAAGAAATATTTTGCGTACTTTCGTAAAACAATTTTGTAAAGCGTACTATTAATAAAAAATTTCTATAAAAAAATTATAAAAAGAATT
>NW_017537168.1:1223769-1224988 GCF_001853355.1 Bactrocera latifrons
GTTTTTTTTTCAATTACTTATGTTATTCTTTTAATTCAAATGATTAATTTAAACATATAATTCCATTATTATTTTTAATTTAATTTCATTTTCAAATTATAATTTTCGTTCAAATATACCAAATTCCAAAATTTCTTGTACGTATTTCATATAACGCATTTTGCAAATTTGATACGCCACTCCAAAAACCCTCAAACCCTTTCAGCTTTCACGCTGTTGTGATCGCTTGAAAGCTTCAAGTATTTACTAATGACAAAGTACAAATCCGTAGCATACACTCAGGCACGTGGCCGCATACTTTTTTGGCGGCTTACCACCCGGAATGAAAGTGAAGTGTGTGTTAAAAGATGTAGAAATTTATGTAAAATTCGGCAAATGCTTAAAGTGATTTATATTGTTGTGGTTTCAGCAGAGAATATGCCAAGATTTAGAAACCGAAAGTCACCCTCAAAGTAGATTAACAGCATGTAGCCACAATGCTTAAATATTTGATACAAATAGATAGAAGTGGCTTGTTTTCAATAACAAATTGTAGTGAGGCATATTTTCAGGTGCAGTGGAGCAAAAAGTGGTGGTTGAATTTTATTTGAAAAGAAAATCCTACTTTTTTTTCTTAGCTTAAAATATTTTTTTCTAGCTTCAAATATTTTATTGAAGTAACTGCTGCACTTTTCACTTACCTTATCTTCCGCTTCTTCAGCACGTTCTTCCGCCTCAACGACGCGCTGCTCCAACTCGGATAACTGCAAATATAATAAAAAGCATAGAGTTGGGTTAGCAAAAGTTTCCATAATAAAAGTCAAATGATGTGGAATTAGATAAGTGCCATTTGATTTTTTCCTAGCTGGCGCAAAGCGCTTGGCAGAAGCTGGGGTTGCTCCTCTGTGCTCGTAAAAATATGTGGGTGTACCACGAATATAATAAAGTGCCGCTGAAAAGTATGCAATAAAGATTGTTGAAAAATCTTTCACATATGAATGGATACATATATGAAGAAATCTTTTTCGTATTATGCGAAGTTAATTTATTGATTTTTTAGGCGAAGTTGTTGTTGTAAAAGTGAAATATTTAATTTGGAAGGTAGAGAAGAATTTCGAGGGTTAATGTGTTTAATAGAAATGATGGCATAAAAAATGTATTTTTAGACTTGGGGAGCCTTAAAGCATTACACATTAAAAAAATAATTTAAAAAATTTAAAAAGAGTTTGAAACATAAAAA
>NW_017537168.1:1225604-1230662 GCF_001853355.1 Bactrocera latifrons
AAATAAATACAAATAAAAAAATGGTAGAAGAAAAAATTTTTATTTAATTTTTTTTGTGAAAACTAAAATGGTTTATACATATTTTTCATCAATAATTTGTATGTCAAAATATGGTATTTTTGCATTAATCCCATACAGATTAATACAAGAAAACACTGGTTTTATTTATGGGGAAATTTAGCAAACACCACAACCTTATTAAATTTCCCTAATATTAGGATTTGTAATTCACGAAGGAACTTCCCTTGATGGCGCGAAAAGCACCTCATATTGAATATATGAAAAAAATATTGCAGCTCCCGGTCGCTAGGTGGCGCCAAACCGTGATGTTTTTTCTGGGATATTTGGGAAAAGGATAGTGGGTAATATACAATATAAATATTTACATATTTATAGATTCATTAGCCTACACATACATACATAACTGTATGGAAAATTGAAAGGAGAAAATTATGAAAATAATATGAGCAGGGAGAAGATGTCGCATGCGAAAAACGTTTCTGGTTAAATATTAGCATATTTTTAGGCGTAATATCCATAACCAGAAGATCGTATTATGCGCAACACCATCACCGATATTGAGATCCTGCATTCATTATTAAAATGTAGCAGTTGTAGTTGAGAGCGTACAGGAATACCGTGGAAAGTCGATTCGGCATTCCGCTGCTCGGACTGACGTAAGTAGGAAACGGCTTAGCGCATTTTACGCTCGACCTTCCCAAGCGACATCGCTTTGCTCTATGGGCTCTTGAAAAGTTTGAAGAAGATCCAGCTTTTTCTTTCGACCCAATTTTGTCCAGTGATGGGAATCATTTCTGGCTCAATGGGTATGCAAACAAGCAAAGGTTATTTATTTATGGCTTGAAATATTTTAATACAATATTTTGAAATAAAAACATTTTTTAAAGTATTTAAAGAAATGTAATGGAAAATTTAAAAAGATATTTTTGTAATAATTTTTAACTAAATTAAATTTGTTTTTATTACTACGTGAAAAAATTAACAGTGAATAAAAATCAAAATTTTTTAATATATTAAGATTTTTTTTCTTAATTAAATAAAATATTTTTGTATATAATTATTATGTTCTCTTTTTTCCAATTGTTTTTGAAGTGTTAAAAATTGAAATTAATTGAAAATAAAATTTTTTTCTGTAATTATTTTTTTGAAACTAGCAGAAGTATTTCAATTAGGATTTTCTGTATTCGGGAGAATAATATTAAAAACAATTTTGTTTATTTTAATATATAAATCTATTACTATTAAGTATTTCTAAATTGTAAAGACTTAAAAATTCTATATGAATAAGTACTGTGAATACGGATTTTAAAATTTTGAAGTCTACTTCTAGGCGCTTTTCTTAGTAAAATTAAATGTCAAGTTTAAGTATAATTGTATACCGTTTGAAATTTACTAACATTTAAGAAAAACCTGAGAAACAGAAAACTTGAATATCCAATATGAATCTTATCAACTCTATATACATATGTACATATGTATATGTATATATGTATGCATAAACTATATGCCGTGCGTCACAGCCATTGTAAGCCAACTACAAATGCACTTAAAGGCACTGAGATGACACACCTACAATGGGCACTACAATAACAATAACGATAGACATGCCAGAGACAGGAGCATGGCAACACACACACACACTAACATACACCTGCACAACAAAGTTAGAATAACAGCGGGTGAGGTTAAAACAGAAATAAAACCGTATTTAGGACGAGGGTGAGAGAAATGGCAGACAAGAGGTGGGCATGCACTTGAAAGCACATACAGCCAGCTAATAAAGAATTTTTTTCGGTGAAAGAAAATTCAAGTGGAGCTGGAGGAGTGGGTGAGCCAGCATGGCAAAGAGTCGCAGAAAGCGATTAAAAGGTGGAAGCAGCGAAAAATGATTGCACACATTGAGTGCTCGTGAGCTTTAAGACGACAAACAGCGAAATAGCTAAATAGGCTAACGACTGGCTGGACTGTATAAACAAAGCGCGGGCGAGACAAGTGGTTCTATGCGCGTCAAAAAAAACGGAGCCAAACTGACTGCAATTGTGACTGGGAGTGGCCACGAGGCATGTAATACTGACGCAAGCAGACGGTTATGGCTCTTGGGTGGACGCATAAGCGGATGGAGGCGTAATAGAAGACAGCTAGCTGCTTGATTCGCCGGGCAGCTGGAGCGAAAGACTGGCATAGGCAGACGTCGCGCGCATGCAAAGCACTTCTGTGATTAATTGACGGAATTTGAGGAGAAGGCGAGGAGTGCGGAGCGGGAAAAATCAGAAAGAGGCAGCAAAAGACATTTCCTTTATGAGCACAGGTTAATGGCGCTTAAGCGCGCTGACACAAACAGCGAACAAACGGCAAGTGCCTACGCTCAGCAGCAGGAAATGCTATTCATGTTCATTGAGTAGCTCACGATTTCAATGCTATTAGAATTTTGAAAACGAAGTGGATTAGTATTTTCGTAATATGCCTAGCACCAAATTTTGTTTTGCTTGGGGTCGCAAGCTACTTCTTTGCTTGCCTGCTGCTTTGAGGCTCAATTTCTGATTTTTGTCAACGCCCAACCGCCTCACACTTGATGTTTGTCGTTTGAATTTGCCACTTAAAATTGTCGTCCTCTATATCCCCTTTGTATGGGTGTCCATATGCTCAAAACATAGATTTCTTGCCGTGTCGTTTCACCTTTCAGCGTCTCTCTACTGTTTGTGAGGTTAAAGTTGTTTACTTGTGTGCCAGTTTTTTGGCTCACTTTTGATAGCAATTATTTTTTGTTGTTTGTCACATGAGTTATAGCTTTCTCTTGGCAATCTAATTTACATATAAACTGGGTTACTCGGTTGTTTATAATTCAGAGATGAGCGGTGGCTGGTAAAGAACGGTTGAGGTCGACATTCAGACGGATGACTGTAGAAGACCTTAGAAGCTCGTTGGACGCTTTAGTAATGTATCCTCAAGTATTCGGGAGCAAGAGGTATGCGGAATCTTGTGGGAATGTTAACTTAACTCAAAGTAAAGAAATTTTAAAGTATTGTAGATCGGGAAAAGTTAGAATAGTTTAGGTCTATATACAGACTGATGACTGCTGAAGAATTTTTTGTTTGTTGGAAGCTTTAGTAATGTATCTTCAAGCATTAGAGAGTAAGAGTTCCCATAAATCAAATGTCTATCGAAAGGAAGATTCGCCATTAGCTGAACAAAAGCTCAACAAAAGCTTTTAGCAATAATGAGAGCAATTTCTCTCTTATATTGAAGTTATTTTGTATTCATTGGACTTATCTGCTCATCTAACTGATCTCGAAAGATAGATAACAGATGACAAAACTGGACTCTGTTGAAGCTTTTAATAGAAGTTGATACAAAAAAATTTTGTTTTTAATCGTGAATAACGCCAAGTACGTCTAGTGTTTTTTTTTCAAGTTCGACAAAAAGCTTTCCAGTTATTTGGATTCTCATTTACTGTATACACAAAGATTTATATAGCAAGAATCGAGTGATTCACCGAATTTTTAAAGGAAGCTGTACTGGAATTGATTGCATGAGATCCAGTGCGGTCTTAGCTTCTGATACTGCAGAGTTTTGTAACCTGGGAAAATCTATTGAACTACAAAAAACATTTCTGAAGTTCTGTAAAGATGATTCGTTTTTTTTTGAACGACTTTAGTTGAGCGTTTCTATATATTATATTCTCCTCCAAATCCTTAAACTGTCCGTAGCTGAAAATGAAGCTATTTCTTTTAAGCTTCACAGACAATGTTAAGCTACACACTTTTTGTTTTGTCTTTAGAAAATTTTAAAGTTTCTATTGCTCACCGCCTACACTCTTTATCTGCCGACCATTCCTCCCCTGCTGTTGTTACCAAAACGCTACACATTTCATATGGCATTCGAAATTTTTGTTTTTATAAGCCTCTTACTAATGCCTCTACAATAAGCTATGCATATTTTTCGGAGCACCTGTTTACACTCAGTATTGACTCATCTATGCGAAGTGCCTGCCTATTCTTGGGGTGTGAATATATATATAGGTGACAATGATTTGCCTGAGTGTTTGTGAATATTTGATAAGCATTTTCGACATTCAACTTCTATTCTGTGCCGTTTGATTTTCGGTAAGCAGCAGCTGTCGAAGGTCTTTTGTTCTGAGTTCAGTTTATGATGGACGGAAATGAAGCAATGAATGAATGGCGCTCGAAAGTATGCTTGAGTGCGAAGTATTTATGGGTGTGTGAAGAAAAATCGATCAATATTTTTCAGTTGTTTCTTAAAATAATTGTGGACTTACATCTGCGTTGTCTTTATAAACACTAAACCTAATACTAACTTTTTTTGTAGAACTTAGTAGACTTATACTGTAGTTCAGCGCATCCTACTTCGGTTAATGAAAAATTGTCATGCCATTTTCGTATACAAGTCCGCCAAAACCCTTCAAAAAACGGTAAACTGAAAATGTATAAGAAGATGCACGAAAGGGTCTGTGTCGCTGTTTAATGCCGTAAAAGAACTGCTCTGAATGCAAAGCGACATCACTAAAATATAATCACTCCACAATTTTGCCTCCTCTCTCTTACTCTCTCTTTGTCTCACTCTACACTCAATTTATTTGCTTTGATGCAATTATTGATGTTTATCTCAATTTCTTGCATAAATATTTATAAATTAAATTATGCATTTCGTTGCGCTTACATTGTAACGGTCTGTAAATATAATTTCCATACACAATGTAATTGAATATTTATTGACATTTAATTATGTAAGCCATAATGGATTTGTGTAAGTAATAAAAGCGTGGACATGTGAAAAAAGTAATAATAATAACAAAGTAATGCGAAATTTACGCGTTAATTCTTAATTACATTTGCCGTTGTTTGTTGCTGTTGTTGGGCGCTTTTTCGTTTAAAATGGTCTTTGTTTGTGGCTAACGGTATATTGTGCGCACTATTGCGCTTTTGTTGCGCTGTGCAAATTTGTTAATTATTTAATTACTATATTATTGTTGTCGAAATGAATGGCGGGCGCTTAAATTTCAAAAAAATGTAATAATAA
>NW_017537168.1:1232222-1254013 GCF_001853355.1 Bactrocera latifrons
AAATTAATCAAAATAATTTTCTAAAATACCTATAACATATTAAAGTGGAAAAAATTGTTTTTTAAATATTTATTTATGAAAAATGAAACACTTTTCTTCGGTTAATTAATTTAATTAATTAAGTTTTAATTGATTTTTTCTTAAATTGAACTGTCTTCAAGAGCACAAAATATAAAATAATTCCTTTCCACTGTATGCAATACCCCTCAATACTCCAGAGAAAAAAACGTTAAAGGCCTTTTAATAGCAACACTGTGCACACTGCCGGAAATGTGATACTATTTTCATTCAATTTACTTCAATACATACAGTTTCCATTGTCTTTTGCGCGTATTTATTTACTGATACACATTAACAAATACTCTAACACAACTAGTATAACTGTAAATACTTAAGAACGTCACAATAAGCGGTTTAATGGCAAATTGTGTCAATTGTGCGCTGTTGTTGCACGTCCGTCGTGCTCGAAATGCGGTCAACTGTCAGTCATTGAAACTTTAAACGACACGACAAACTCGAAATTGCGACCCTTAATGCCAACTCAGGCACTCAACATACTTCTAGGCTGAGCAAGCGGAGCGCGAGCCACTGACAACAGCTTTTGCAACAAATTATTTATGCTCATATGTTATTTACATATATGTATACGCTGATATACTATGGTACAAACTAAAAATAAATGTAAAAAAGCGAAAGTGTGGCATACTTTTAGGCGCATAGCCACAGGTTGCGCGCAAATAGATATAAAAATGCCACTTCGCGTGAGTTCAAGACGAAGTAGTAGTGGTAGCGTGGCAAAACGCAGTAGTACACACATATAAGCGCACTTACTCACACTCACTTATTACTTACTTTTCATTTTTTTGCTCCTAGGTTGCACCTTAAAGCCTACTATACCATATATTTTCTACTTTTGCATTTTTCTTTTGTTCTTTGTAGACAAATGTTTGAGCGGAAAGGTTGCTTTGTAAAAAGAAAATAGTTGCACAAAGATGTACATGGTAGAGAGCCATAAAGTATGCAATTAAAAAGAGAACAGCGGTAAATTAAAAATAGTAATCAAAATCAGCGCTGTTATGCAAAACAAAAGCGGGTTAATGACTGCAGCTGCGGTTTGTAGATACAGTTCTATACATATACATATATATAGGTTATATGCGTGTTGTAAACGAACTCACACGTACAAGAGTGTGCGTAAATAGCAAAGAATGAAAGTATTGTTGCTTGTTTGCTGTGCTTGAACTACTTTTAAGACAGTGGTTAGAGTGAAAAAAAAAATAATGAGAAAATTGCTTGTGTGCTCCTAAATGTATACTACATGTAATGATATTATTTTAAGCATACAAATAATTTTTTGGTATCTGGTGAACATATTGATATTCAGGAACATAAAATTAAACATTTACACAATGTGTGACACATTGCGCCTAAATGTATGCTACGTCAAATTTTAAAATATTCACTATTTCTTTACTAGTAGAAGATCAAGCCTTTTTAGTAAGACGCATAATATAGCGCTAGAGAACAGCGTTCAAGAAATTAAAAATTACACAATTTCTGATATATTGCACCTAAATATAGGCAACGCAAATTTTTAAAAGCTTTCCTTATTATCTTCAACAAATAGCCACTACTTGTTGTCTAGTAGAAGAGCAAGCTTTATAGTAAGACGCATAAAATTGTTAAAAAATAAATATTGCGCTAAAAAGTATGCCAATATTTCTTAAGTGGGTTAATATGGCTTGCCTTTAAAGGTTAATAAGCCTTATTCTGCTAAAATGTTAGCCTCTTTACTCTCACAAATATGTTAAAGCACCTTTTCTATTCTTTTTAAGCAGCAAAAATCTCATTAATATTTTAGTCAACCCTTTCAACATTCAGCAAGCGTAAAAGCAGGCTTACTTTACATAATTTTATCGTTAGATGCGATATACTAGGTCATGAACAAATTAAACTGAGCAACAGCTCATCAACAACTCGATACTTAGGTACCGCTTTCAATAAGCGTGTAAGCTCTTTGGTTATTTGGAATGCGAGCTTCACCAAAGTCAGCCTAAAAGCAGCTTACAGGAAAGAAAAGAAGATAAGCGAAAATCGTGTAACTGATGCCTAACGCACTTTCAGGACTAACATAATTCACTAGCAAGCGTATTGCCTTGCCAATGCCTTATATATTACCCAAATTAATCTCTTTATGTTAATTTCGTTCGATGCGCCTAAAAGTTCATTAATAATTCATGAGCTGAGAGCAGGAAGTAAATTTATGTAAGGAAGCTTTTGCCGGCTGATGTGCTGAGCAGCGCGCAATACGTAATTTAATATGTGTATCTAAAAGTTGCGGAAATTTTCGAAATATTTAAGTTTATGTGGTTTAATATAAGAAATAGCATGCTTTTAGGCGCACTAAGGTATTTGGTGGTCATAACTTAATGCGTTACGGCAGTGCATAATTAAGCGTCTTGAAAAGGCTAAAAACGGAGATAACTTACGAAAGTAGTCTACATTTAGGCGTTTTATGGTTTGGAATTATAGATATGCCAACATTTTAATTTATACATATTTATATAAACGATATAAGACGAATTATAGCTGCATTTTAAATAATTAAATTTTTAATAAGTTGTGGTGCACAATTTTAGGCGTATGGACTATGTCTGTAAATACCTTGGTACTTAATTTGAGGTAATTATAAGATATTAAGCTGACGGCGGAAATTATAATTAAATTATAATTAATTAATCAAATAGCTGCTCAAATTGTGGAAGTAACGAACAACAGGGTTGCCGTATTTTTCAAAAATAATCGGCATTAATTTAGAACGACTATATAAAAATTTGCAAATTTTATGTTTTGAATTTTAAAATATAAAGTAAGATATATACATATGTACATATTATACATGTATAACAGAAAAAAAGGGTAAGAAAAAGTTAGTAAAATGTTGGTTTAGGGTTGTCACTAGTTTAAAACAATTTAGTTAAAAAAATTGTTTTTTTTTGGATATATGTATGTATGTATGTGGTATGTACTACAAACAATATTATGTATATATTTTATAAGCATTTTTATAGAGTTGCCACGTATATTACTAAATTGAATAAATTAAAAATTTTATTTGATAACTCTTCACAGTTGCTTATAATATTAGAAAAAATTAAATTAAGAAAAATGTAAAAGTAGAAGATATTAAATAGATGGCAACTCTCTTAAAACAAAATGCAGCTAAATATATTTTTTAATATTGAAACTCAAAAATGTCGCGGGCTAAGCAGAAGCGAAAAGAAAAATTATGACAGAGTTGCCACCTGAAAAAATTACATTATAATTTTTTTTTTTCTCTATTTCTCCAATTTAATTTTATTAATGAAAGCGCATGTCTTCGCGCTTGCCACGTATACCGTCTCTTTCATTTGAAGTATATTTTCTTTCAAGTGGCATCTCAACACCTTATCTTCGTACAGTGTTGCTGTGTTATAGGTGTCGTTCAAAAGCAAAATGTTGAAATTGCAGAATTTTGAATGCTTAAGTACGCGTAAATAAATGCAAGAAAAAAATCAAAAGAAAAAAATTATAATAAATTGAAAACGACGTTTAAGTGCAGTTAGCAGACATTAACACCCACACACATACACATACGCCTTTGAGTCAACACAAAAGACACTTCAGTTCCTACGCTCATTTAGGCACAGCCGGCGCCCGACCAAAAGGCCGACCGACCGCTTTATAGCGACATTTCGTTAAGGCGCACACATACATGCAGAGGCACTGATGAGTTGAGAAACAACTGAGCCAACGTCGAGCGCTGCTGCTGACGCTCCTTCATGGCTTGCCATCAATGAAGGCACCTCGAAATTAACCGCAGTCAATGACAGTTGAGGGAGGGGGAGAGGGTGGCGATAACCAACGCTTTGCTCTGTTGCTTTACCAACTGCATGGGTGTGAGTGTTGTCGGCGCACAAACACACATAAAATCCATTCAATTCACATTAAAGGCTCCTTAACTCAAAGGCCGCCTTTGTAGCGAAGCGCTTGTGTGTGGGTAATGCTGCTTGATGATGAGGAAATTGACATGGCACTCTGAGTATAATCTGTCCCTTAGTGCCTTTTGCATATTACCCCATCGAGAGGGACTTGACTACGTACAGACACAAATACATACATGTACATATATATGTAAGTGTAAGCCAGCGTTTGGCAGCTGCAGCAAGCCTGCTGCATTGATAGCTGCAAATGCATATGTTGCAAGCAGTCACAAGGCTGTTTAGGCGTGCTCAGACGGCTTATAGTTTTCAATTTGCGCATATTCCCAGCTTCACTGTCGCACTGCTTGCACTTTTCACTGTCTCTCTCTCTAACTCCTCTTCGCTTCTTGTCATTTATTGGCTTGACTGACGTGTTTGCTTTGCGATTTCAAGCCCCCTTCAAGTGTATGGAAGTCAAGTGATTTTGACTCTTACTTCTCCTTGTGGTTTTTCTTGTTGTTGTTGTTGTTCGCTGCTTATCACTTTTTGCTGCAAAGGGCTTCAATCACACAGCTTTGGAGTATCAAAGACAAAAACAGAAGTCGTTTAGAGCACCAATTTTGCTGAGATTTGTGAAAAAATGTGGCCTACCCCTAGGCGCTTACATTGTTGCAAGTTCTGCAGTTAGTCTGTTTTGAGATATATTTGTTGCAAATTTTATATTTAGTCAATATAAAGAGTTTACTATGAGAACTTAGTTTGGTTTTGGTTGAAAATGTGAATACAGAAGCTTTCATCATACAGCTGAGCTTTTTTGAGTTTCTTAAGTATCAGAAATATTTTTTAAAAAATGAAAAATAATTGTTAATATTTATATTTTGGTGTTTTAAAGCATTACTTTAGCTTCAAAGGGTTAATCACCGCTCTACTATCAAGCTTAGAAAGCTTTTCCTAGTAACGTATTATACTAAAAAAGCACCCTTTAAAGTTTCTATAATATTATTTTAAAGACCCTTCAAAAACTTTGAATTTTATATTAATTTAATTAATAATTAAAAAGCTTTTGAAAAATTTTAAAGCTTCAAAAAAACCTTTTTTCTGTATTTGAAGGCATATTGTTGTGCTTTATTTAATATATGATTAATAGCGTTTTTAAAATGCTAAAGCTTTCAAAGCACGAAAGCACGTTCTTCAGACATGAGCACGTTTCAATTCCTGCACAAGAGTTATAGTCGCATTTGTGAGTTTTTGCACTGTTAAAAGTCCTGAATAATGAAAGCAAGACCATGACAGAAATTTGAAAGTTTATGCGGGCAAGAAAGCACGCAAAAGCTCACAAGAAGAATTTTAAGTAACAAAATTAAACTTATTTCTTAAAAAATATGGGCTTACTTCTTAATTTTGTGAAAGCTAAATTCGCAAAAGCTCACACTAAGAAGTTTTAACAAAATATTCAACCAAAATTTTAAGTAACAATATTAAGCTTTTATCTTAAAAAAAATTAGCTTATTTCTTAATTTTGTGAAAGCTTCATTTATTCAATAAAAGCACATTAAAGCTCCGCTGAAACTTTAAAGCTTTTCAGCGATGTTTTTTTAAGTAAAAAGCTTCTTTTATTCAGTGAAAGCTCACGAAAGCTGGAAGGAGGAGTTTCATTCAATTAAGCCCATTTCTGAATTTTATGAATGCACCATTTATTCAATAAACTTATTTCTTAAAAAAAAAAAAAGAGCTTGCTTCTTAATTTTGTGAAAGCTTAATTCGCAAAAGCTCACAGTAAGAAGTTTTAATAAAATTTTCATACAAAATTTTAAATAACAATATTAAGCTTTTATCTGAAAAAAAAAAAAAAAAATCAGCCCACTTCTCAATTTTATGAAAGCTCTTTATTTAATTAAAGCGCATTATAGCTAAGGTTGAAATCTTAAACTTGCTTACCGATATTTTTCATATATGAAAAATTAAGCTCACTACTTAGCTTTAATAAATTCATTCCTGAAATGAGTGTGTATGAGCTTTCAAACGAGCGGAAGCTGCGCACACGAACTGCGACTACAGCCATTATCATTATGCGTTAATTAAAAAATGCAATGCACAATGAGCAAAGAACGAAACAACTGAAGAAAATAAAGACGCAGAGAACAAAATAAAGAAACTCAGCAGTAAAAAAGAGTGCGGAACAAGCCAAAGCTCTTCAAAACACAAAAAAAAAGCAAAAAAACAATGCACAATAACAACAGCAAACAGTCATAATACAATAATGACTGTAGACTAATTGTTATGCCACTTGTTTGTCTCTCATAAATGGCGGCGCGCACTAATGAACTCATTGGCGTCCAACCAATGATAGTGCGGGCCAGTGCCAGTGCCCAGTACGAATCCCCAAGAGGCCGGTGGCGCATTTGGCGCGTTGGCCACAAAAGTGCAACAAAGGAAACAAATGTATAGAAGAAGAATGCTTTGTCGACGGGGCAAAATGCATTTTTATTGTTCGCCACTCGTTGCATTGCGCTGTGTGGGTGGTCAAAGCGCGCTTGCTGCCAAACGTCGTGAGCGGATCGTAACCGCTTTTTAATGGCAGGCCATTTCAAATATGCAGCAGTTGAGTTGTGTTTTTTTGTGGTGTGCGGAAAAAATATTATAATAAAAATATACAATACATTAATTAAATGTACATATGTAACGAGTAAATGGATTTGCGGGCGAGTGGACAAACGAGAAGACGGAAGAAGCACAACAGTGCGCCTGTGGGGTAGCAGCTTTAATGACCCTGGTGTGTTGCCTTTGTAATTGCAAGCCATTAAAAAAATACATATTTGTAAATACATATATTGTATATTTGCACTCGCTGGTTCGTATTTGTACAATGAAATAAATATTTATGTACACGCGCGATGAATATCGAGTTGTTGAAATTGTATTTCAATTAAATTTATTGACAAGCTTGTTGGCGAAATTAAAAATTGTGCAGCAAGCACGTTTGACAGTGAAGGGATATGACATAAATATCAATAAAGGAACATGAAGGCTAATGGCTTTTGTGGCAAGTGATTAATTCGCTGTACTTTTTTCATTATTATTTTTATTTTTTTCAATGCATAGGTAATGGAATTTTATTTTTAGCATGTGGGGTTCAAATGACGACTAAATACATAGTATAACGTTATAAAAAATACATACATAATTAGCGAGTAAGGAGTAGATATAAAATTATAATAATGCCAAAAACAAATTATAAAAGAGTTTTGCACAAAAATTAGCAATACACTTCAAAGTAACGTGCAACTTGTAGCGAGTAACGAGAAATATTGGCGACTGGTGAGTAGAAGAAATTTTTTGTAATAATATTATCAATACACTCAAAAGTAAGCGAGTAACGAGCAATACACTTCAAAGTAACGTACAACTTGTAGCGAGTAACGAGTAGAAAAAATTTTTCGTAATAATATTATCAATGTACTCAAAAGTATGCGGGTAGCGAGTACATATCGGCGAGTAACGAGTAGAAGACAGATGTTTTTTAATAATACCAATAAGGAAAGTGGAAAGGCGAGGAAGCGAGTTGCTTAACGATAAGTGAACGAAATTTAATTTTTTTGTGGCAGATAGTAATACATATTTAATTCCATTTTTAACCTATTTTCAATTTTTTTTCTATTTCAAAGTAGCTAGTAACGTTGCTCTATTAAGCAAGTAAATAGAATAATGTTTGAACTCAAGAAAAGGTCAACATATAATGCAAAACAATAACGCAGGCATCAAACTTAGTTCAAGCAATAACGAGTAGCTAGTAGAAACTGTTGAAATGCTTATGTGTAAAAAAAAACATTAATAGGCAACACAGTCACGAAGAGTATGATTAAATATTTATGGTGACAATATTATTGTAATTTCTTGCAATCTAAATGTAGCGAGTGAACGCACTTGCATAAAGGTTAATAGCAAATTGTATGAATTACACCGCAAATATGCACTTATAAAGTAAAATAAAGACACGCGCGTCATAATTTCGTTTACTCAGCAATAACGAGTAACTAGTAGTTATGACAAAATTGTTAATTTGTTGTATATATAACACCAATATGGAGAGAAATAATATATTTTTATTTTGACAAAATGATTGTTATTTCTCGCTATTTAAATGTAGCGAGTAACGAGTAAACGATTTTCTATAAAATGTAGTAGTAAATTTTATAACTTAACAAAATATATGAAAATAGAGAGCAAAAAAGAACACACGCGTCATGATTTCACTTATTTAGCAATAACGAGCAACTAGTAGACATCATAAAAGTGTCAATTTGCTTGAAAAAGCTTGACAGACAATGCCCTAAGTGTCAGTCAACACTATAAAAGACGATTTGCATTAAAAGCGTCACTGAAAATAATTGTTGTGTCTGTTCAAATGTATAACGAGTAACAAAGTGTGGTGGAGTTGCAGTGAGGATTTCGCAATTTGACGACTAAAGCAAACCGACAAATTTCAATCAAATTTCCATCAAATCAACGCCACATTCAATTTTGGTTTCGACTTTGATGTGGCTAAAGGATGAAATTATAGTTGGTGGTGCCAGACTTCTGGCGAATACAAGACCGAATACACCAAATGTGTCAGCAGGCAACATTGTGTGTTCCAATGCCTGCAATCGCCCCAGTCCTAGCCAGCTATACGCCACACATGCATTTCATTATGTGACAAATGTGGTGGGGCGCCTGTTGGTATGCAGCAGTTTGCATGCGAGCTAAATATACGTACGTGTGTGCGCTGACTGCATTTGTATTGTATAAAATTTCGCTCGGCTTGCAATTTACAACAGGGCGAAATTCTAAATGATATGGAAAAAGGTGCAATGCTGGCACTAAATTACGTTTGTCAACCACAAATGCCAGTAAAAACGAGTAACGAGTAAGTTTGTGTGCGCTTGTATGCGTGTTAACTTAACACCAGCTCATTAATTCACCAACCACTAACAAACGTCAGCCAGCAATGTAGCAACTACTTACGTTAAACTGCCGTTTTAAGCTGGTCGTTGGCGGCACTCGTTGTTCTGGCTTTGTGTGTTTTGTAGCGAGTTAATTTAATTCGTAATTACTGGTCAACATGGCAGCTGGTATGCCAACTACTCTGACAAATGAATGACTTAATTGCAAGTCGGTGTTATATTTATTTGTTGCTATAGAAAATGTGTTCGGGTTTGCAAATAGTTTCAATTCGTTAGTGGTTAAGCGAGTGGTAGAGCGAGTTATTTTTCCGGAAGGAGTTGTGTGAAATTGCATTCATATGAGATGTGCAGCTGAGACTTTGAAACATGCAATTTACTTTAACGAGTTCATATAAATACAATTTTTAAAATAGCGAGTAAAGATCTAACTCGTTAGAGCAAATGAAAGCAAAAAATCAGACAAACAACTTATGAATTTCGTGACAAATTGTGAATACTGCAGTATGTGTGGTATAATATCAATATTTATGCTCTGCCAAGATAAGTAAATTTTCAACGAGTAACGAGTAAATGTATTTTTTCCTAATAAGAATGATATAAAGTTATATGTTGCAAGCATACAATTAATTTTATTAAAGTTCCCAAAGGAAGGAAAAGAAAAGCGAAAAAATAAAGTTATATGTTGCAAGCATACAATTAATTTTATTAAAGTTCCCAAAGGAAGGAAAAGAAAAGCGAAAAAATAAATAACAATGATTAAAGGTAGCAAATATGTATTTGTAACGAGTGCTAATATTATTTTTTTTTTGCTAGTTTAAACAACTCGCCCGCTATACAATTTTAAGTACATAGAAGCTAAACTGTCACAAAATTTGTTTAAATTAAAGATGAACAGTTATATACATACGTACTTTTGGTACGTGCATTAGTTAATCCTAGCGAGTAGCGAGTTTAAGGCAATTCAAAACAGTTGCGCATGGTTTACAGAAATACATATAGAGTGCTGTTTTGCTAGCTTCGGAAGTGTGTATTCTCAAACTTTTTCAATAAAGTAACGAGTAACGAGTATTTTACTAACTGCAACTAAACCAGAAATTTATACATGTAGCATAAAATTAGAAAAAAGAGGTTTGAAGGAGCCACTACAATAAACGAATAACGAGTAATGCTTAATTTCAAAACTGGTTTGGGCTGCAAAAATGATTAAACTACCTTTGAAGTTATGTAAAAGTTCAAAATATAACTTTTTCGAAATAAAAAAAAGATTTTAAAATTACAACTTTGGGGCGAGTAATGAGTAAGAATTAAATTGCAACTTTTTATAACCTAAGAAGCTCAAGAATGAATAAAATTTAACTAATTGTTGTTAAAAAAAACTTCAGCGAGTAGCGAGTAAATTTTTGATGTAGAAAACATGCTTGCTTTTAAAAATGTGTTACATTTCTATCAAGAACTTTTTATCAAATGTAAATAAACGAATAACGAGTAACTAGTAAATAGCACACAAAAAAAAAAAAATATGTCACCCCAAAATTACTTTTGGTACTTACATTAGGAGGAGTAAAATTTAAATATGCTCACAGAACAAACTTCAGCGAGTACCTTGCTGTTAAAAATGTGTTCTTGGAAATACGCTTTTATCAATAACTTCTAATCAAATGTAAATAAACGAGTAACTAGTAAATAGTACCAAAAAATTACTTTTGGTAGTTAAATATATATACATATATTTAAAGATGAAATATATACCTCTCCGATTTTCAAATATATGTTGAAATATTTAAATAATAGCGAGTAACGAGTGCCAGTTTAGTTAAAACTTTTTGGTGGCTTGAAAAGCTCAAGGCTCAGACTTAATGGACATATTTTAATTATAAGCCGACAAAATATTTCAACGAGGAACGAGTAAAAATTGTAATTTGTTGCAAAAAACTATTTGTGCAAGTAATGAGTACTAGTTTGGTTAAAACTTTTTCATGGTCTGAGAAAGTCGAGGCTCAGACCAAACTGACATATTATATTTTAGTTACATGCTGATGAAAAAAATGTTAGTTGTAAAAAGAATATATCACTCTTTCACAACTTTTATACTTCTGATATAAACGACTAACGAGAAGGAGCAACTAGTACCAATATTTTATTTCTGCTGCATTTTTTTTAATACTTAATGCTTAGTTCCCTTTAAAAGGACATAATTTGACGAAAAGCCTCACTGCAAACATATCAAAGGTGTCAAAATCACTTGGGCAAAGATGGTGACAAGCCGAGCGCAAGCATATGTCTGAGTGAGCACATACGAGTACACACTTCTGCTAACAAAGTGCTCATGTATCCACTCTATAATCATTCCACCACGCTACTCTACGTTTCGTGTGCGCCCCGTGAAGTGGCCTTAAATGTCAGCGAGTAACGAGTAGTGACAACGGCAACCAGCCTTAAGTGGAGATGCAGCGATGCTGCGCACATGTGTTCTTCAGTGCAGAAAGTACACTTCACACCATCAAATGCAATCGAGTGTCCATTGCACTTGCACGCAACAAAATATGAGCAAATACAATGGCGGACAAGCACTTTGGCGATCGGTTGACGACAGCAAACGCGTTTGAGGTGTGAGTGTTGGCTTTTGTTGCCACACAACCGGAACTGCTAAGCCGCAATGAAAATATTTGCACAGGCAATGTTGTTTGGCATCGCAGGCACTTCAAGCGCTCAGCGCTTGTGTTGTTGTAGCCGTTGTCATTCAGCAGCTGCGCTGCATATCAACGCCGCAATAGCGCAGGAAACGGATATGCGTGACGCTTCAGATGTCATTGTTGTTAAGCAGCCGCAGCCACAGCGGCAACAGCTGACAGTCAATATATGTCGCCATTCACATGTTACTCATACGCCGTGTACGCCATCGCCGCTCTGCACTGCATTAGCAGCAAGACACCGCAGTTGTAACTCAATTTCGTTGTTGCCTATTTGATGCTGCAGTCGGTTGTTTGTTGCAAATTTGTTGGTGCTAAAATTTGCTGTTGTTGTAATTGTCAATGTTGTTTTGCTACATGCTCTGATGGTTATTTTGTTTGGCTATTGGAGCATACTGTGATTAACATCGGTATTGTTCGGGTATTTGCATAACGGAAATGAACAGAAATATATCCATTAACGGTATATATAAACATATTTATGCCCATTCGTGCTTAAGAAAATATATTTGATTCTATTCTATTTGTATTAAATTATCTCCTCCTTTTTTTTCGTGTAAATAAAATAATTCTATTATTTTTTTTCACATTTATAAATAAATAAATAATATTAATATTTTTGGCACTTAAAGGCTTAACAAATAAAATTTTATAAAACTTAGTTTTGTAGTTATTTTTAATATTTAAATTTTTTTCGAAATAAATTGCAACATATTTATAGATTAATTAATAGATTTTGCAGGTGGCAACCATGTTATAGAAATTATATAGGTTAAACCTTACATTTTTGTTGTAAATACAGAAATAATTGCAGGCAATACTTGTTAAGTCTAACCATTTGTAAGCCTAAGGAATATTTTTAAAACATTTATTCTATAGGCGGCAACCCTGTTACACAAAAACATCTGTTTCTGTAGGTGAAAACTCTTAACTCTGTTGCATATACACTAAAAATTGTAATCAATATTTTTCAGGTTTATGTTCATGTAGGTATATTTTTCAAGTTTATATTTTTGTGGCAACTCAGTCACAAAAACATATTAAATTTAACATGAACGGAACATGTAACAGTCATGAAAAAAATTTTGTTCAAAAATTTTTGAGTTTACATATTTCAGAAAATATTTATTTGTTAATGTGGTTTGTTATTTCAATATAATATAAAAATTATTTGGTTGCAGCTGGCAACCACTTTGTATTCAGTAAATGTAATGAAAATTGGTTTTATATACAAATTAATAATATTGTAATTTAACAACTAAATTATTAAACTTTAACTATATATATTTTCATTAGGTGGCAACTCTGTTTAAAAATATTTTTAATATACCGCTTTAAAAAAATTTCAATTTGATATCTTTACCTAAGCTTTTTAAAAATAATGCTACTAAATAAATAACTAATACAAAACTGATGGCAACACCACTCAAAGAAAAATTGGGATTGTATCGAAATGTTTTAAAATTAACCTTTTAAAGTTTTAAAATTGTAATTTCAATGCCATTAATGTTTCATTGGGTGGCAACTCTGTTTAAAAATAATTTTTAATGTACCGCTTTAAAATACTTTTAAGTTTATACCTATACTTAATCTTTTTAAAAAGAATGTTATTAAGTAAATTTCATATAGAAAAGCATATGGCAATACTACTCACAAAAAAATTGGGATTGTATCGAAATATTTTAAAATAAACCTTTAAAGAAAAAAGTAGATTTTTTTTAATATATCCTCTTAAAGAACCTATTGACAGCCGAAAAGTGCAAAAACGGTTGCTTCAGCCCTTTTTGTGGGGTCCCCTGCGATTGCTAGTACTGCGTGATGGCCAATGAAATTGAGTCAAACATTTTCTATTAATTGTATATCTGATAGCAGTTTTATTAGTAGTATTCCATTTTGGATACGAAACAAAAATTGTAGCTTTTATGGTTAGGAATATCCTCTTGGAAGAGTTCAAGTTCTAAAGAGAGGATTTCATCCCGAGCCAACTGTCAACAATTCAATTAATTATATTTTTTCAAATGAATTAAATGCAAACTCTTTACACATTTTCTCTACAACGAGTGACCTAAAAATATTCCCTAACTTTTCCACAGTACTCTTTTATTTACAAAACCGTTGAAATCAAGTAATTTTTCGACATTTACTTTCACTCAAAGCAACATTTTCGAACGTCACTCTATATCAGAAGCAATAGTACTCCCTCCAACGAGGAGCGTGTGTGACCTAAAAATATATTTCAACTTAGCTACAGTAGTAATTTAGTTATGAAATGATAAAAATCACAATTTCTCAATATTTTACTTTTACTTAAAGCCAACATTTTCCACCTCACTTTAAGTTGGAGACAACATTAGCCACCCCAACGAGTAGCGAGTGACCTACAAATGTAATTCAAACATCAAAATAGCAAATACAGCTTCCAGCGTCAGCTTAAGTCATCAATTTCAGTAAGCTTTCGACAAATAGATATATCATGTTGGCTTTCAGTTGTGCATTAGTTATCAAAACAAAAGTAACGAGTACTAGAACATACTCAAATACGAAATTACACAGCGAAAACCAAGCAAATAGACGTAGTAATTGAAAGGAGGAAGCACTATTACAATAAAAACATACAACAACCACCTTCAAAAGACGAAAAACACAACCCAGCAATTAAAAGCTTTGTGGGTCATGAGGTAGCATGTGGCGAAGGGGTTGCCAGAAAAGTAACAATACTTTGAATCATATTGCGTATGGTGGGCGAGACAACGAATCCGAAAGGGCATGTAGGCAAGTAAATAATGAAAGTAATGCAAGCGAGTGTATGTACATAAATCCTTTATGTGGAGGAGAGGACTGTGTTGCAGGGTCGGGGGGATTTACTGCTAATATTATGATTGTAACAGTCAACAGTCAATGCGCGCATTGCAACATTTGACATTTTCGGCAAAACATTTAAAAGGTTAACGAGTAGGGAGGGAGTGGAGGACAGAGAGTATGCGCTCAGTCAGGTCAGAGTTGAAGGCGACGTTTGCTATGGGTATACGGAAGTCTAAATATATGCACAAGCTAATTGAAGTTTGTTGGATAATCACAATTAAAAAGGTGGAAAAGCACGCAAGGAGAGTGAGAGAGAGAGAGAGAGGGAGAAAGGGAACTACTGTATAGAGCTTGGGTAAAGGCAAACCTGTTATATGTGCTAGTTCGATAAAATCTAAGCGAGAGTGAGTGATGGCAAGCAAGAAACGATTGAGTGATGGAGCCAGTAGTGTACCGTTAGCTTATTAAGTGACAAATAGGATAATTTTTCAAACCAAATGTGTTGAAAAAGGCATGGAAAAGGAAATGACAAAAGGAAAGAGAAATGAAAGAGTTGAATTGTTATTTGCAAAAGTTAATTAAGTAAGAGAGGGCATGGCAAAGAGGCGAGGTAGTAAATAGTAGGAGCTTTCAAAAGAACAATGTGCCAAGGAGTGAATTCGAAGGACATTTCGGTGCATATCATTTACACTGAAATGTGAGGCATCTGAAGAGCATTTAGCAACAACTGTGGTTTTGTTGAAAATTTCTGCATAAACAATTAAATAAATATCACAGTATGCTAATTAAGCGACTAATGAGTAGCAATTAGTATAAAATGCTTCAGTTAAAACAAATATTTACTCAAGCTTAGTAACACAAAATATATTTTAGCAATAAAACGCAGCCTGTTCTTTTCAAAGCTTTGTAAAAATTAAAAATTTAGTTACTCGCTACTTTAGCTGTTGAAATTTACGACTTTTAGTCAAACTAGATAATAAATTTGAACTAAAAGTATTGACGGTGTGGTCGTAAGAATGAAAAATTTTAAATTTTCTAAAATACTCGCTGAAAAAAGTAACGAGTAGTAATGAAATAACCTTAGATGAGCAGCTTCAAAAGAGACTGTTAAGAAAGAAATATTGTAAAAAGTCAGAAATACAATTTAAAGGGTTAGTTTATACACTGTATACTCGCTCAAAAGAGAAACGGAAAGTAAAATGGTTGGTCGTACCTATAACTGAAAATTATCAGTGATGGAAAGCATTCAAATCAAATACCGTTGTGGAATTCAAATATATTTTTATAAAGAAGAGACAACTCGTTGAAGTAAAAGTAACGAGTAGTTTTAAAAATTATAACTATCTATGATATAAATATCAATAAATTCAATATAATATAATTCAATATATTTTTATGAATTCAGTGAACTCATTGAATAAAATTAACGAGTAATTCTAAAAATGATTCAAATGCAATTCAGTGTTAGAGTAAAATATATTTTTGTAAAAAAGGGACAACTCGTTGAAATAAAAGTAGCGAGTAGTTTTAAAAGTGATAACCATCTATAATAAATATATCAATAAGTTCAATATAATTGTGGAATAAATACTATTTTTATGAAATTGAGTGAACTCGTTGAAGAAAATTAACGAGTAATTCTAAAAATGATTCAAATGCAATTCAGTGTTAGAGTGAAATACATTTTTGTAAAATTGGGTCAACTCGTTCAAATAAAAATAACAAGTAGTTTAAAAACTATGTCTTTAAAACTAAACTAGTATCAATTAAATTTTCCAAAATTTATTTAGTCTGACTATTAATTGAAAAACTAGCGAGCAGCTAGTCTTCAGCAAACTAAATTCATTTCCAACAATGTTTAAATGCATTTTTAGCTATGAATTTTTCACAAATCGTTGAACTAAATTTCACACAGATATATACTAACATATTGTCATCAACGAAGCGATAAATCTGCAGAGCGTTCGCTTAGTACATAATGGTACATGTGCTCAATGCTCACTCGTCCGTACTGTCTAGCCAGTAACGAGTAATTTCACAATGCCACAACAACAATAATAGCAGTCATAACCAATGCCAATAAATTGCGAAGTTATGGAGGAAAAAGCGTGAAATATCAGGCAGTGTATGCGCAGTAACAACAACAAAGGCATATTCATATCAAATTCACTCGGTGCTTAATCAATGTCAGGTGACATAATACATAGCTGTTGCTGCTGTTGTTGATATTGAATATTATTGTAGCTGTAGTTAGGAAGATTATAAATAACGTTATTATGGGCTGACAAGTGCGTGTTGCATAATATTGCATACTTTCAGGCGTATAAACTGCATCTAAGTTTTACGAGAACTTTTTGTGGGTTAGTTTAATAAATAAATTTTTTTTGTAAATATAGTATATTCCACAATTAAACTAGTTTATTGACAAAAACAGAGGTATTAAATTGTTATAGCGAGTGAGTACCAACTCTTTTTAAATATTAATTAAATGGGGTTGTCGGAGCCAAGATTTTGTGTCTGTAAGTTTCTATTTGAGTCACTTGTGCTATTTAGAAGCTACTCGCTGGTAAGCTAACGAGTTGCAAATACGCTTTTTCGCAAAATTAATGCTTATCCTATTATTAAATTGGAAGATTATAGATACAATTTAATACGGGTATTTACTTTACTCGTCAATCATTTTACAGAGCGGAATATTCGCTACTTCTAAACGAGTGCCCAAAATTGCTTTAATATTGTAATTATTGATTAACTTCAATACCAAACTTATATTTAATATTGATTGGAAGTGCAAATTTAAAACTTTTTTTTCACGCTCTAACTACTCGCTACTTTAAAGCGAGTGCTCTCAATTGCATTCAAATTGCAATTTCGACTTTATTTCAATAACAAACTTATATTTAATATTGATTGGAAGTGCAAATTTAAAACTTTTTTTCACGCTCTAACTACTCGCTACTTTAAAGCGAGTGCTCCCAATTGCTTTCATATTGCAATTTCGAGTTTATTTCAATATCATACTGCCATTTAACATTTGCTTTAAGTGGCGATTTTACACTTTTGCATTTAGTAACTCGTTACTCGGTATAGCCAATGTTTGCAAAGAGTTGTTGCTCGACTTTTATGTATGCGTAATGACTGCAAAATGCATTTAATACACTTTAAACGACACTTAACCCAGTTTATGACGCTGCGGCAACAAATAGCCGTAAGAGCGGTGAAAGGACACTAACGAGTTGCCACAAATACATGCAAAATGCTATTGCAAAGGCGCTAAGCGCTTGTTTAATTGCGCTGCGAGCATTTTGTATGTGCGCCTGGGTGTTTATTTGTAATTAATTATGACAAAATTAAACGACACAGAAAATGATTTATAATTTACAAGCCAAACTGACTTTAATTGCAGTGCATTTGTTGCATTTTGCATTTACGGTAATGTTACTGTTGTTGCACATTATTGCATTGCATACTTTTAACGCATTAAATTGCAATGCATTGCGACCATTATGCGCATATAAAATGAGTTTTAGCTACAAAGCAAAATATTTCTATGCGAAGGGGCGTCAAAACGAGCGAGTAGAGCGCTATTAGATATTAAAAAGTGAAATGGCACATGAGTGTCTGTGTTCTAACAATGCATGGGTGGGGTAAATGTCGTAAGCATAAAAATTAACATAATCCATTGGGATCAAAAGCAGACAGATACACAGATAAAATGGCGAATTTGCATAGCAAATCCAACGGGTGTGTAGGTAGCATATGAATATGTGTGCAGTTGCAATATTTTGCATAATAATGCGCGCTACTATATATTCCATTAATGCACAGTTAGTGTTGCTGGCTGCAGCGAATGTTAGGATAATTAAATGAGTCGTTTTGTTGGCGTTATCGGAGAAAAAACGGTTGAGTGCAATGCGTACTCGTTATGCACAATTAAAAGTATGCAATTAAAAGTGATGTGCTTGTTGGAAAAAATTGGATGCATAGTGTTTCATGCGTTCAGCTCGGCTTAATTAATAGTTAGAGATTTGCGCTTTGCCGTTTCACAAGTTCAATTACGCAGTACTTTGGCGTTTCATGAGTTCAGTTTGATGACTTCATGACTTTAAACTCGTAGTGCAATGCTGTTTCACAAGTTCAGTTGTTTGATTTATAAATTTCACAGCGATAAGCTTTCCGTAGTAATTTTTCATAAGTTTTCTTTTTCTCAACTAAAAAATAGATTTAATAAAAATAAATTAAATAATTTAATTAATTAAATATTTCATTTATTTAAATAATTTAATTAATTAAATAATTAATTTATCCCAACTAATAAATAAACACACTTTTGAAACTCAAACAAAAATTTCGTTTCACAAGTTCAAATATGCAGTACGGTTGCGTTTCACAAGTTCAGGTGACTTTAAACTCGCCGTACGTTGCTGTGTCATGAGTTTTATTATCCAATTTTATAACTTTGAAATCTGTTACTTTTACTGTTACTGTTTTGAATGATCAGCTGTCTGATTTAAATTTTTTTAATTATTTCTGAAAATTCACACAACACTCAAATTATAAAATTTTAGCCGTTCCACAAGTTTATATATTTAGGAGAGCACAAGTTGCGTAATTTTTTCCAACCATTATTGCTAAAATTCAAAATAATAGCATATTCTTCTTAAACGAAGTACTACTAAAAGATTCATTGGACTAGGACAGATTTATTTTGCTTTTCAAAATACAACTTGTTAAATGACGTCCAAGTTTGATTTAACTTGTCATTTTATTACATTTATACTTTAATTTAGTGTTTCACAAGTTCAATGCTAGTTCATTAGACGCTACATTGCCGTTTCACAAGTTCATTATTCATTGATTACCTTTCTACACGGTCACTTTTAAATATTCCAGAAGTTCATATGTTTGGTTCATAAGAAGGTTTACAGAGTGTTGTTAAACTAAAAATTAGTAAAGATGTAATTTTGAGGAATCTAAAATACATATGGAAACTAACTTTATAATGTTTTATTTTATATTTTTGCTGTTCCACAAGATCAGTTATTGTACGAAATGGTTTAGTGTTCCAGAAGTTTACGTATACGATTTTATTATAGATTATAAAAGATACAACTGAAGACAAAGTCATAAAATCTATAGATTTGAAGAATTTAAAATAGAAATAAATTTCCTGAGGTTTTAAACTTGTACGAAACATGTAGAAACCATTTAAAATTCCAAATTTTCACTAGTACTACCTACTTTCCAATTTTCCAACTATACTTCCTCGCACTAATACCAGGAAGAGAAAATGTAATATTATCGCATTAACCTGATTAATGCCTAATTATGTATCATGTTGTGCGAAATGTAAATATTTGCACAGTTGCTTTATTTTTAATTAATTTCAGCTCATGTGTGCAATTGGTAATCTGAGCTTTAATTAAAAGTGACAAAATGGGCAGTAGGACTATAGCAAAGTTTACTTTATCAATTTGTGGGAATAAATTAATTTTTTTAAAAATATATAGTATATAGTAATTATGTATTATACATCAAATTAAATTTTTCATAAATACGCCTAAAGGTATGTTAATGTGAATTAAAATATCAATTTACTTGAAAGTATGCTCTTATAAATATAGATATATGGATATGTAGGCTATTGGTATTAGTTTCATAGTACGGTGGCTACACTAGCAAGGTGTAGAACGCGATTAGTGTAATTTAAAACTTCAGCGCATAAAAGTATGCTTTAATATAACGGTAAATGGCATTTATTAAGAAAAATGTAATTAATAATACTAAATTTGTTTTTAGTTAGAATAAAAGAGTTTACAATTTAGCAATAAGTAACTGGACTTTACTAAAATTGTTTTACTGATGAGCCTAAAGATATGCTGCATTTTTTATAAAATATAAAATTCAAAAATTGTTTGCTTTAAAGTAAGCCTTTCAAAGCGAAAAGCCGTAAAATATTTCGAGTTATGGTCCAAATAATTCTTTTAGCGCCTTAAAGTAGACGTTAAAAATTGAATAATATAAGAGGAGGCAAATTTTTTTTAAATTAAACTTGTAAAAGCACAAAAGAACGTATTAGCGCCTGAAATTTTGTAGTTTACAATTGAAGCTAAAATGTGCCTAAAGTTATGCAACATATTTCGAAAATTTTCCCTACGTATATATTATATATATAACCTAATTGCTCATGATAATTTGTTTGAAAGTGATATGGCAAAGAAAGCAAAAACTGCATTATTGCAATATTTTCAATTTCAAACGCCTGAAAGTAGTATATGAAAACAGAAAACAATAACATTTCAACTTGTGTTTTTACCAATGTTTTTTCATACACTCAGAGCCGCAAAAAAATGATTCGCTTGACAAGAAGTGAGACCTTGTGTGCTGCGTAAAGTAAAGACGTCAAACGTCTATAAAGCTGCCGCAGAAATGTATGCTAAAACCAGAGTTGACAACTAGCTGCTTATTGACAAAATTCGTTGGGCAAAGCTAGTTTCTTTTGGATGAATACATATTTACGATGGCAATTACTTATACACTAGTAAATATCAATGCCTGCGCACACACAAACAAGCACTTACATATGTAAGAACTTGTGAGCGCCTATATGTATGCTTGAGACAAATGTAAGTCAGCATTAATCTCACACATGTGACAGCAATTTGTACAGCCGCCAGGGATTTACATGGAAAAATAGGATGGCAAATAACAAGAAAAGGTTCCATGAGAAAAGGGAAGTCGTGTAAAAGTGTGAGTGCGCGTGTATGCGTGTTCAAGCATGCGGGCGGCTTTATCTGTCGCTTCAAATTACCTACGACTTGGCAATAAATGCCAAATGCTGTGAAATTGAGCATGGTTGATAGAAAATCGATAAATTGTGAGTTATAACGAGTGTGAGAATGAAAGAAGAGAAAAAAGAGGCAAAAAATGCAGGAGTATAAAAACGTTAAGAAGCCATTGACAATTCAAGGAAATAAAAGTGAAACTAAGGTCAAATCAATATCAGCAATATTGAATAATTGAAAGCAAAAAATTGGGAAAATTGAGGCTTTCGGTAGATTAAATATACAAATGTTCAAATTATACAAATATATTGAGAAAATGTTTTTAATGTTAAAATTGTGGTTAATCAAACTCAATTTTTTTAACTAAATTGGAAGTAACATTATACTAAAATAAATGTCATAAGAAAGAAACAGCAAAGATTTTTTTTCTGTTAATCTTGTAAATTAGCAAAAAATTTTAAATTAATAATTTCAACAAAATAAATCCTTAAAAAATGAAAAAATATATCAATTAAAAATAATTTAGGAAAATAATTTATGCTTTTAAAAAATATTTAATAGCAATGAAATAAAGATTCTGGAAAATATTATGAATTAAAAATTTATAAT
>NW_017537168.1:1254333-1260903 GCF_001853355.1 Bactrocera latifrons
AAAAAAAAAAAAAAAAAAAAAAAAAAAAAAAAAAAAAAAAAAAAAAAAAAAAAAAAAAAAAAAAAAAAAAAAAAAAAAAAAAAAAAAAAACAGATTCCGAGATCAGAATTTTTAGGTAAATATGTAATAGAAATTTAAAATTGTTTAGTAAAAATTGTAAATAATATTAAAAAGTATTCTTTAACTTTTTTTCAATTTTTTTTCATTAAAAGCTTAAAATACGTATACAATTTAAATTTTTATTTTTATGAAAAAAATGGAATTTTAAAAAGTTTTAAGTTTTCCTTGTAAATAACTACTTAAATTAGCAATGAGATTAAAAAACCTTCTCCATAGCTATGTCAAAATTTTTTTTATCAAAATATGTCTCTTAGAAATTAAATTTTTTTCTTATTTAAATGAATGGTGATTGATCCTTTCAGTTATATGCTTGCCTCTTTTTGCTTAACTTTCCAAGCACACATATGATTTGTCTATAAGATTACTTTGCACACCCGCTAACTCTCTCTCTTTCCCACCTGCTCTCCTCTCACAGCAATATCTCTCCCCTACTCCGCGCGGCAACACATAATAAATAGATGCGCTATTTTTTCTGCCACCTAGTTCTTATGTTTATTTGCTCACGTTTACGCCGATAATGTCTATGCAAAGATTAACGAGCAACATAACAAATAGAAAAGCACAACAGCAACAACAAAAGACAATACAGCAAAAATGCACACGTAAATTGTACGCTGATTTAAATCTTAAGCTGTGGAAGAAGCTGTAAAGAAAACTGGAGGCAAAAGCTTGTGGCAGCGCCGAGTAATCTGAAATTACCAAAAGTTGCACTATAATGGCTAAATAATACCGTTAACGAGCCGCAGTGAGTTCGGATAATTTAAAGTTGTGTTCGAACGCACGTGTGCCGCACACTGCGCTTTGAGAGTTGCTCTGCGATGCTGGTGTTTGTGCCGTGAAGGAGTGCACATGAAACAGAAATAGCATTGAGGACTGAGAAAAAAAGCGAAAAGTACCGTTAGTTCAGCAAAATTATCATTTTGCTTTAAGTGACTTTAATTAGCGACAAAAGCTGTATTTGAAGCAGTTCTGGGAGTAATTTTTATAGAACTGTAAGTCCAAAGCTCTTCAGTTCTTGTGCCATAGCATACTTTTGTGCGTCGTTAAAAGCGCATAAAAGTGTATTATTTTGTACAAGAAAGCATGAAACCCAAACAAAAAAAAAAAAAAAAAATTTTGTAAGAAATAGAAAACTTTAATCTCTTATTAGATTCTAATATACTAGGGTAATGCACACTCAGGAGAAGAACTGAATAACGCAATTTAGACTCAGGAAAACTGTTATGAATTAAGCTGACTTTTATATAAAGAACCGCTCCAAAAATTTAAGATTATTGGAGAGGAAGTCGAGTTTCTTCCGTTCTTTGAAATTACCGATCGGAATAGATGTTAAAATCGTTCAGTAGTAAGTAAAACATGTTTTGTTCACCTTTAGTACAAATTATTATGCATTTTACTTGAAGAAATGCTTTAAAAGTAAATATTCGTAAAGGAGGAGCCAAGTTTTATCGGTTAGTGGAATTATAGAATCAAGTCACAGCTCTTCAGCCTTAGAGACCTATTAAAATAAATTATCTTAATACAAGTTTTTTGAACTCTAAAAATCTTCAAAGTTGCTCAGAAGACCTACAGGGAGCAATTGTTCTACAACTATATGTCCACACTCTTCAGCCTTTGATAACCATTCATTAAGTCGTCGAAAAGAAAGCAGTTCTGTTGCAATGAGAGGTGAAGTTCCATTTAAACTATTCGAACAATTGATTATCAAAATTGATAATCAAAATTGCCAGCTTTGTTTTTGAAATTCTCATCTCCTTCTACTGCATTCCGGAAAACTTGGATCACTGCGTCACAGAAGCTACTCTCTTCTTGCTCTTTCTCTGCTTTTATACCGACGAGGCATATATGGATGAGGAGGAGTACCTGAAGGAGAGGCGTAGTGAGCTTTTTCAGGGATGAGTCGGCGGGCGGAAAAACGTTGGAGGTGAATTTTCTATAACGACCTCTCCGTTGCAAAACTACTTTTGGGTAAAAATTCTTCGTCGGAATTTGTGGCGTCCGTTCGGTAATAATACCTATTTTTTATGGACAAACTCTGAAAAAAGAGCTCTGCTTTTTTTGGTCGTATTTATTTACGTCTGCGTTTAGAAGCTTCAGAGCTTAAGTAGACTAACTTATTCAGGAGGAAGAGAGGTGTTTTGGAGGAACGGACAAACGAATGTTCTAGGCAGGCAAATTTTTTACAAAAACCCTCGTTCTCTCACTTGTGGGAGGAATAAAAAAAAAAAACAAAACGCACTTCGGAGTCGAAAAGAAACATTAATAAAAAATAAAAAATTTAAGACATTAATTTCAGTCACGTGCAAATCGTTGAACTTTACTTTTTCAGGCAGCAAAATTTCCATTTCATTATTTTTATAACATATTTCTTTGTTCTCTAGTTTCTCCTTTTGCTTAGAAATGTCAAGGTCACATGACAAAATGGTTTCCTAACTGTACTCAGCAGATTTAACAAAAAGTTGTGACATGCACATACATAAATTTGATTGCCGCCATAGAAAGTTGACAATGAAGGAAGGTGGAGAAGAAAGTGAAAAAAGCACAACAAAAATTGAATGTAAACTGCAGCCGACGAACGACGAAATCTGCCCGTATGCGTTGTACATTTTAATTTCGCCACGGCAGTTGACCTTGTGCAGCCCTTTCGCTGGCATACTTTTAGGCGCTGCAAATTCAAACACTGCCATTACAAGACTCTCTTACAAATGTACTTCAGCTGGCAAACAAAAATTAAATGAAAAAGAAAAACATTTCGCAAAGCACTTAGCGCAAATGTAATGTTAGCTAATTACACATGCAGTAGCATACTATTAGGCATGTGCGCGAAACAGCTGTAGAAGCAGAAAACCCGTGTTTACTTCAATTCCTGGCACCTTTGGCGTGAAAAAGCTGATGGAATTAGGGATTAACGCGCAATTAGTGCCACTACGGTGTTGTTGGTGCGCCTAAAAGTAGGCACAAAATGTGTAAGCCAGTAAAGTATAAGCATAAGTAAGGAAATGATGAGCAACTTTGTTTGAGAAAAGGAAGGCAAGAAATTTTACAGCAACAAAGCAATAATCACTGCTAATGGTAGCATATTTATAGGCTCAATCAACTTAATAGCCATGCATAAGCAGCCGACACTTTGCAGCAAATAAATCTAATGGCGGCTGGGCTCGCCAAAAGAATTATATAATTGCGCGCAAGTACAGTGCAGATAAATGAAGCTGACTGCAATCTGCCGCCCAAAAGTGTAAGGCGCTTTACATTAATTAACTTAAATGCCTAACAGTTAAGTAGGAATTTGTGAGATTTTTTAAAAAGCAGACGCCTTGAGGCCAGCAAACGCGGCGCTGATTAAGTTACAGTCGTGCCTAAACTGCTTTGCATACTTTTAGGCTAATAAACAAGCGCGTAATTTATGAGCATAAGTTGAAACGAAACAGCAGGCTTTTTAGATAGAGTTGCTAAAGTACCATTAACGACACTTATGCGTTTGTAATTATGTCTCATTATTTATTTGTTTTTGTCTGAATTATTTCGAAATTTTTATCGCAAAACTGTTAGCCTTTTGTGTGCACGAATTTCTTACTTCAAGCACTTAATGAGCTAATTCTTCATTTAGTTCTAAAAGCAACAAGATTGCGCTTGATGTTGTGTTTGTCAAGTGCTGTTAGTTGCCTGTCGTAGGCGCCTTAATGTATGCATTTCAATGGCTTTGTGCACTAAATGCTTGGCTGGTGTAAGCTATTCTTATAACTGCATACGAGTAGTAGTAACTTATAAAAATACATATTTATCATATAATAGGCCACTCAGCGATTCCGGGAATCTCTATTGTGTATCCTCTTTCATAACATACTTTTGTGTGTCATTAGAAGCGCATAAAAGTGTATTATTTAGTATAAGAATGCGTGAAACGCAATAAAATACTGCATTCCACGAGAAAAGCAAAAACGAGAAAACTAAAACTTTAAGCTGCTGTTAGGTCTTATTATATTATGGTAATGGAACCTCAGCAGAGGAACTTAAAAACGCTACTAAAACTTCTGAAAAATGTTCCGGCATACGTTAATATAAATTTCACTGACTTTCATTTAAATAAATGCTTAAAAAATTTAAGATTATTCGAGAGGAAGTCAAGTTTCTTCGGTTGGTTAAATTATGAGTTGGAGTAGATGTTAAAATCGTTCAGTAGTAAGTAAAAAAACTCCTTGGCCAACTTAAGTAAAAAATTATTAAGATTATTTTTGGAAAAAAAATGCTTGAAAATTCAAGATTCGTGGAGAGGTAGTCGAGTTGTTTCGGTTAGTTAAATTATAGAATGAAAAATGTGAAGACAGCGTATTCATAAATATATAAAAAAATGTTTGCGTCCACTTTAATATAAATTATTTTGACTTTTACTTAAAGAAACATTCAAAAAATTCCAGATTCCTGGAGTTGAAGTCAAGTTTCTTTGGATAGTTGAATTAAATAATGAGAATGTTAAGACTGCGCATTTATAAATATATAAAAAATGTTTAAGTCAATTTTAATGTAAGTGATTACGACTTTTACTTGAAGAAATGTATCAAAATTCAAGAACCATGGAGAGGAGTCCAGTCTCGTCGGTTATCAGGTTATCAGAGGATATATTAAGACACTCGTCATAATTTCGAGTTCTGATAAATTTTTTTATACTCTTCCCATAACAAGTCCTTAGATGATTTTAAATCACTTCAGCAATCCGCTCAAATACTTTTGAAGTAGTCAAGTGACTTCTTCAATTAGTAATACTTAACCGAATCTTCAGATTTGTTCCGTCGAGGTAAATTTTTCCGTTAGAACTATGGAATAAAACTTACGGAACTTGCAATTATAAGAGTATTGAGGACGGAATACTAAACCGAATTTGCAGATTCGTTGAGCTCAGATGCCTTGGAACTTTTTCTTTGTTCGAATTACGGCACAGAACTCATAGAACTTGAAATAAAAAACTTTTGAAGAGTTTAGTGACAGTAAAATTTGTGAATCTTCAGCTCGGGATGAATGATTATATATCTTATTACCATAAGATTAATATCAGGCTTGCTTCGAAGATTAGTTGACATATTTTAATTAAATTCTGCCTGCTTTAGAACTTTCGTACTGTCGAGGAACCAAATATTATTGGTGTATAAGAAAACAGAAATAATGTGAGATATAGAAAAGCTATCTATCTGGATTATCTTTAAGAACTTTCGTATTGATAATAAACGAAACATTGTTTGCGAATCCGAAAATTGGAGCTCAAAATCTTCTATGACAGACTTCGGAAAAATAAATATGGTGTGAGGAATAAATCGAAATAGCAACTTATAATTTGTAGCCGTTTCAAATACCATAATCTGTACTCGGTGGAGCTCATTTTTATCCGTCAATAAGTTTGATTTGTTATAGTTAATCCATTGATCTTCATTAAATTTCAAAGTGAACTCACCTGTAAGTAAATAATAAAAAAAAAAAAAATAGTTTAGATGTAAATAAGATAGTAGCTTAGTTAATATTTTTATAGACTATATTATATAATAAAATAAACCTGGAACGAGTTAAACCGAAAGGGCAGCTTTCTAACATATTTAAGATGTCCCATAATATCCAGAATTTGTGGAGCTTCAAAGGAAAAATCTTTAAGTTAATATAAGCCCTCCATTAAGCTCTCCACTTATCTTTACAAAGGCACACAAAGTAATACCACACAATGCTTTTGTTAAAACATGTTACACCATGCAAACGTATACAATTTTATTGTTAACTTCAGTTCGTGTTACCCCTTGCCGTCGCTGCAGAGAATCGCAGACGCGCTCTTGTACCGTGGCTTGAGCGTGTATAACATGACAATATTTAATTAAATGCGAGAAGAAAAAACGTAAATCCAATTAAACTTTTAATTTCATTCAATTTGAAAGTGAACATTCAACAACAACAACAATGGCAACAAAAGCCAAATAATATTTTGAGCAGTGTAAGCTGCAGAGAGCGTGTGTGTTTGGTAAGAGCTGACAGCGAAGCTTGCAACATAGGAGACACTGCAACAGTGTAATATTGCGTCAATGAGGCAGCAGTGTTTATGTAAGGCAGTATGAAGGCAGATTGCGGGAATAACGGTTAAGTTGGAGGGTATTCACACAAAATAGAACCGAGTGTGATAGAAACTGTGAAGTTAGGTTGAATTTTATGTTTTGGCAAATAAAAATGTTATAAAAGAAATAGTTCTGAAAAATATTAAAACTAAGAAAATTGATAATAATTTTAAAAAAATTTAATGTTATTAAAAAAGTTTACAAAACAAAAAAATATTGTTGAATTTTACTTACTTTTTTTTTGAAGAAAGAAATTTGAAAAGATGAACAGATTTGAAAAAATATTGATAAATAATGTACAGATTTTTTTTTTAATATTTGTTTATTTTGAATTTTTGTTTGGAAGAGTAAGCATTTTGAAAAT
>NW_017537168.1:1261378-1292902 GCF_001853355.1 Bactrocera latifrons
GAAAAAATTCAAAATTTATTAAATTCCACTATTTTAAATATTTATGCATCAATAAGTTTCACTTTCTGCCGTTCTACCAGCTATCTACGCGCCACGTGGAGTGGCTTTATATCCACGCTTAACTTTTAACTTGAAACTTTATTTGAACTCCAACTTGTAATTTTGCCTGAAAGTCATGTTGCAAGTTTTGGCTGCCGCCAGTTACATTAACGCCACGAAAAAGTCTTAATTAAAAGTTCTTTGGCGGGCGAAAAAATACTTAAACACATACACAGATAGATAGATACATACACAGGTTGCCATATGAGCGCGCATTGGTGAATGAGTTGCAAGTTTCATTGCGAAAGTTGAAAGTTGGAAGGAAAATTATATATATTTAAGGTGGATGGATCACAAATTTGGAAAATAAGGCAAGAGATAGCTATTTAAATCGAAATAAAATAAGAAATAATATAAAAAATAATATAAAATAAAATAAATTATTTACAAAACTTTAAATATTCTTGAACTTCTTTAATATTTCTTCCTCCGTTTGACAGTGGTTTGCTACGACACAACGACCTTCACCACACACATACAGGCACGGACATGTTAAAGTTAACTATGAATATATTTAGGTAAGCATATACATATGTGTGTACGTATATATGTATGGACGTATGGATATATAGATGTATTAATCAGTATATGTACATCTTCATCACACAAACGTCCGTCATAACAATGTAATCAACGAACAAAAGCTAGGTTACGTATACGCCAGCGCGCTCCTAAGAATAATAAGGCTTACATGAGTTATGAGTTTTTTTCCTGTTCGTATACACTTATATATATATGTATGTTCGTTACTCTTACTTGTGATACAAAAAGTAATTAAGTATGTATGTATCAACATGTAAAAACTTGTCAATATATATATTAGTCAACTAGTTAAGAACTACATCAGTGGTAACTAATAGGTGCGGTGTACAAGAAAGCAACGAAAAGTGTTTTTTCGCTAGCAGAATTTAATAAGTGTTAAAAACATGTTCTACAACTGCTCACAAACTGTTTAAGAAACTAGCTCAGAAGTAGTTAATATCAGTTTGGTTTGAGAAAATGCATTTTTTCGTAAATTTTTCGTAAAATGAATTTTAAACTTCACATTGTAAACAAATTTTCAAAATATTAATTTTAGAAAATTTTTTCGTAAAATGCATTTTAAACTTCACATTGTAAACAAATTTTCAAAATATTAATTTTAGAAAATTTTTTCTCAAACCAAACTGATATTAACTACTTCTGAGCTAGTTTCTTAAACAGTTTGCGAGCAGTTGTAATACAAGCAAAAAAGAAATATCTGAAATCAGGTATTCATAAGCAGAATTTAATACAGTTTCAAACAATTCGTTATAATTACTTACAGGTGGGGTATGAAACTGGTTCAGCAGTAACTAGTGTCAGTTTAGTTAAAGAAAAATTAGTCTAAAATTAATTTTTTGAGTCTTGTCTTGAAGGCATGATTAAAAAAAAAACATGTTACTTGAATACTTTTTCATATGTAACTAGTTAAGAACTAGTTTACAAATCATTAGTTTAAAACTGTTTTTGTTTTTCTTCGTCTTTTAACTGAATAGTCAAATTTTGTTAATTGAACACTGGTCCAAATGTAAATAGTTAGGAACTAGTTTACAAAGCATTAGTTTTAAAGTACTTCATAATTAATTAATAACTAGTTCACTCTACATAGGTCACTCGAACTTATAAATGATTTTTTGAACATTTTTTGAACTTGTAGTTTTGTTGGTTACATCAGTCCGCTTCTATCTACACAACTCGCTAACCAAGTAGTAATCATCACGAGTGCTTATCAAAACCCAGAAGTCTGTTTCACATCTATCTCTCTAAATCTTACACAATTTCAACGCAACTGCCCACTGCTTGATATCCCGCAATTTGCGGTGAACTAATGTTCATTGCTCCGGATTTTGCAAAAGCAATTCGTTTTGCTATGCGCCTGTTTGTATGCATACATACTATGGCCTTCTTTAGTTTCTGTTTTTATAAATTTTTTGCTTTGTTTTCTGCTTTCAGGCTTTCACTTTTTTCACATTGCTTACACATTCAATCATTCGTTAGTTCATTCACTCGTTCATTTACGCTCGCATTCATGCAGATTGCAGGCTAGCGCAGCTGAAGCTTTGTGGTTTGTTTGGCTACTTTAATCTCGGACCTTTTATAGAGGATTCCTTTTGCTTTTTTGAAATATCGCTTGCAATGCCTGGCTGTTTATGTTCAAGTACATTATATATAAATATGTATATTACACATCCCACTATATATTTATTTTACTTTTCTCTTTTCAACCGCCTTACTTCTGTTGTTGGCTTGCGTAAAAGTGTAATTTCGAAAGATGAATAGCAAGTAATTGCACAGAAGTGTGAGTTTGGCGCGGTGCGGTGGTGTGAGTGCTTGAGGGAAATGATTGATATGCTTGTATATGTTGAAATACAATGTAAATAATCATGTGCTTGTATGTGTGTAGGTAGTATGATGGCACACCTACACAAATCTGCTAGAAAGGTGTACTGAAACGATATCTTGTGCTCCAGCAGCTAGTTAAGCTAGCTGCAAGCTCATTTGTGAGCTATGTGGCCATAACAACAATTTTGACCAACTATGCTTATATAAGCGGTATTTTTTGTGTGCTTTGTTAGATTTCCACGGAGCTAATAAGTATGCCGAATAGGCCAAAAGTAACTAGTTGGGTACTGCTTAGGAAGTTATGGTTTAGAAGCGTAATATTTTAAGCACTTTTAAAAATGTTTAATTTTTTGCTTTTAAATTAAAAACTTACTTAAAAAATAACGAACCTTTGTCTAAACCGAAATGTGCTAGACGTGAACTAGTTTTTGGAAGAGTAGTTCAAAAAAAGTTTTTAGCACTAAATGAAAGTTATTTTGAAATAAAATACGTATTTTCACGTATAAATAAATTTTTGAGGTAACCCACCGCAAAAAAACTAGTTTGTAACTAGTTGTGTAAAAGTTTGTGTTTAGTTTAATGGTGCTAAAACTTTATAAAGATTTATTACTTTTACTTACAATTTCATAAGGACTTATTACTTTTACTTATAATTCGTGCTACATGTACATAATTGGAAACTCAACCTAAAATAACTGCTTCGAAACTAGTTCATATTTGAAGAGTTTACAAGCAAGCTTTAGTAAACAATTGTTGCCTAATTTCCTTAACTATTTTAAAAATTAATTCTCAATAAATTTTTAAGCCATCCATACTTTTAATTCAACTCATATAAAAGTAGCTAGTTCGAAACTAGTTTGTAAGTTGCTCGTCCCGAATTGCTTCATGGTGGTAAATTTTTAAGCTCGGAAAATTTTTTTCTATTTTAAAAGTGTATAGACCACCCTTATTTTTAAAATAACTCTAAAACAAGTAACTATCTTTTTCTTCATGTTTTAAGCTCGGAAATTTTTTTCTATTTTAAAAATGTATATACCACCCTTATTTTTAAAATATCTCTAAAATAAGTAACTAGTTCGAAACTAGTTCAGAAGTCAATTTTTGAGGAAAATTTTTAATTTAAATAATAATAAATTTCCTTCTTTTTTGGACAATCCGTAATTTTATAGACTAGCGGAATTTTTAAAACATCTGAACATCAAATAACTAGTTCGAAACTAGTTTGTAAGTAAGTCGTCTAGAATCTCTTCTTTATGGTAATTTTTTAACTAAATGTCAGTAAACAATGATTTTACATATTTTTAACTCAACCAAAATTGACTAGTATGAAACCCGTTTGTTGGTATCTAGTCCATAAGTGACTTATTGTGGCAATCTGCATGGAAACGAAATCCTTTGCAGATATTTTGCATATTTGAGATTACAAACGTAAATATAAACAATGTCAATATCTTTTTCTTCATGCTTCTCTGCTCAATTATGCACTCTCGCTCTTTGTCTAAAGCAGCAACATTGTTTTTTCCCATAGCTATTCACTTTAATTAGGGTCATTTCGTCTAAGCTACACAGCATACTTCACAGAAAACCACAAAGAGTACAAAAAAATATATGACCGAAACAAAAAGTCATTAGTTGAGTGTAGTCAGTTCAGTTGAGTAATGGGAGTAATGAGAGTAATGAGTTCCAACGAAATTCATACACAAAATTGTGAGCATAAATGTGAATACACATTTTTAGTTATGAACCATTTGCCTTTGATACACAAGTTTTGCAAAAAAGAGTTCGCAAAAAGCATAAAAACAAAGCTCAAAAGGGTCAACACACAATTTATGACACAAGATCTTTAATTTAGATGACTTTCTACACACATCTGCCCTGTATTTATGTGTACTTATGCACGCTAGCCATCAACTAGCTGACCCTTACACTCCACATATACATTTGTGATTGGTTTAGTGCTCATATCCTCCACTGACACGGTGTCATATGCAAGCTTTTAGATCCTTCCTGCCAGCTGTGCGCTCCACTTTATTGCTTTTATTGCACACAAACGCACACGTGTACATAAGTGAGGTATGTATGTATGGTAGTGAAAATACCTGCTGGCATTTGTTATTTCAGCTGGTCGATGATAGAGTGTTTCGCTTGAACTGCCATGATGATTGAGTGGTCAGTGGGTGTGTGGGTGAATACGTGGGTGGAAATTGTTAGTTACAAATAAAAATATCCACATAAATGTATATGTATGTATGTATAACAATGTAAAATAATATGGATTGTGTGGCGGCTTGCGGGTGTAACATATTTGCCTTTCATTTGATAGGCCAACTGCATGCGAAATATTAAAAATATTTCAAAGGTTCTTTGTTAAGTTTAAGGCGTTTTGGGGCATTGTTGATATATTAAGTTGTCAAAAAAGTCTTGCGGTATATTCGCTAGTTGGCGCTGAGAGCGCGTAATTCTAGTTTTATTCGTCGCATCGGGTTATGCTATACCTTTTTGCTCATTTCACGCGCTAACACGTGTTTGATTGATTGCCGTTTCTTTTAGGTCGTTCGTGAGTTATAGCTTCGTAAACATGGAGCAAAATAAAGAGAAAATACGGCATATTTTACAGTACTACTACGATAAAGGCAAAAATGCATCTCAAGCCGCCAATAAAATTTGTGCAGTTTGTGGACCCGATACAGTTTCCATTTCCAGCGCACAACGATGGTTTCAACATTTTCGTTCTGGTCTAGAGGTGGCCGAAGATGCGATACGCTCCGAAAAGCCTGTCGTCGAAAATTGCGATTGGTCGAAAGAGACCGGCATAGTAGCCGTATATGAGTCATTACAAAACATTTTATGAACAATTGAAAATTCAATAAAAAAATACCGCAAGACTTTTTTGACAAGCTATTATTTACGAGTATTTATATAGAAATTATTATTTGCTGTTGCGTAAAATTGTATTTATTGCATAAAAATAACTGCTCCGAAAACAACTAGTTGCGAACTAACTGGAGTTACAGAGTTTCGTCCGAAAAAATTGTATGGGATAGGCCTTAGATCTTGTATTATTTTAGATATGCTCTTATCTCTAACAAAGCAAGCTGAGAGCAACTGAGCTTGTCCGTAAGTTTCCAATTAATATGAGTCGCCTTAAAATGCAGTCAAGAAAGCTTTTATTTTGCTGTACGCGGCAGAATCTCACTGCAAACGCAGGCTTAACGTTTTCTCGCAACGCATTAATTTAAATTGAATTTCATAATACACACACTAAAGCGCACACGTAAAGCGCTCCGGGGCAGACAGCTGAGCTTGTCTATCACCGAATGCTCGGGAAAAGCATACATCAAAACTTTACGATTAAGAAATAAATGCCGTTACAAATTTAAGTACAAATAAGACCGTGTGAGTGTGCAGGTGTCTGTGTGTTAGTGCATATAATCTCTCACAAATTTTACAGCGCTGATGCATTAGCAATAAAATATTTATTTTCAATGGATAATAAACAAGCATTTTCACGCACCTGCGATATTACGAATATAATGGCAGAGAAGCAGAGAAAAAAGCTAGAAGAGGGGTGCTGCATGAATGAATGAATCCATAGAAGTTCAAGTTAGATAGATATGGGGTGAAGTGCGAGTATTTTGAGTGGCGAAAGGAAAATATAAGGTAACCCTAACACTGCCGTAAGCGGAGCAGGAAACGGCGTTGCCACCCATACTTAAAACAGCAATTTTCATAAACTCACGAAATTGCACGCCAAACGCAACACCAAGCAACTAGGGAGTGAAAATCGGCAGTGTGTAGCTTCCAGCGCGTAAAAGCGTAAGCAGCAGCAGTAGTAGCTGGAATGCGCTGTGATCTTAATTTTTATGTTGTTTGGCATTATTATTGTTTTGATGGTGCTGTTGATGGCGGTGATGAAACTGCTGTCGTTAAAGCAGTTGTTACAAGCGTTGCGAGAGCTAAAGAGCTTCAGCTAAGCTGCTGTAATGGCAGCTGAGCCAGTCTCGGGCGCATTGCTGCTGGCTTGGATGGGTTGTGATAAGCTTGCCAGCAAAAATGATGGATGTGTTAATAATATAGCCGGTTGCTGTTGTTCATCATAATGAAGGTAATTTTAATAAAGCTGTTATTGCCAGCAGCATTGCCAGCACAAATAGTTTATTTTAAATTCAAGAAATAAAAGACGAAGATGCTTTAAACTTAAACGAACTTTATTATTTTTTCCGAGTGAGCATATATATTTTATTTGATAGCATTTCGCTTTAGCTGTACATTTTCAATATTTCGCCAACAATTTGTAATGTATGTTCTTTCTTTCTTCTAAGTTGCCTCGTGCTTCAATATTTTATTTGACTTAAGTGCTTGATTGATCGGTGGTTGCTTGAATCAGCTTCGTCTTCATCTTGATCTTTATCCTCATAATCAACCTCATCCTCATCCTCATCCTCATCCTCATCCTCATCCTCATCCTCATCCTCATCCTCATCCTCATCCTCATCCTCATCCTCATCCTCATCCACATCCTCATGCACACGCTCATCCTCATCCTCATCCCCATTCTCGTTCCTAGTCGTGAAGACTATAGATTTCCGTCAGAAAGAATTGTCTACCAAATTCTTAAAATCCTTAGTTTGCTATTTGAAAATAAAAGTCTCTTTATATCATAGCCAGTCCGACAGTTTTGGTCTTGACCATAATTCTTAATCGCTTTGGTATTATGAAAATTTAACGGTTCGTCAAAACTACATCCTTAAATATCTTAATGAGGCTTCATAATAGACTGGGGACCATATTTTATAGCCAAACTCCCGTAATCGTAATCGCAGGACCGTTTCTCAGTTCGAAATGTAAAAGCTGGATTACAGAGCTTTTTGCTGAGAAGAGAATACGATGTACGATTTTCGTGTAAAAGCTTCCATTCGACATGAACTCAGTAAGCAGGACCTGGACCCTGCGGAACCGCCCAAGTTGCGAAAATTTCAGCATTAATCGAACGTAGGAAGGTGCCGCCGACTGTCATTATAGTCTATTTATTTTGGAAGTGGTCCACAGACCACTCCTGTGTGACTTCAACTTCCTTTGGTTTAAAGTAGAATACTGCAGATTTTCTGAACTTGTTATCCTTAGCAAAGTTCAGCTTATCACAAAACGTTGAGACTCTTCCGGACGTAACCCAATAGGCATTCCTGTGGGAAGGCAAAAAGTCTTGACAAACGCTAATTGTCGAAGTAGTGTAGAAGAAAGAGGGGTAAAAACATCCAGGCACTTTACAAGACTGAGGTATAAGCATCTAGGTATCTTCGTCAAACCAGGAGACACATGAAACTGAGGGGTCTTATTATCTATTATATTTCTGTTGGATTTTAGGTAACACAACGGATCGGCGTGCTCAACTGTTCCAGTGACATCCCTGTTACGATCGACCTCAAAACCTAACCTAATCTCCAGCAAAGCTACAACACATTGATTCTCCTTGGATGCCTTAAGAGCGGTAGAGTAAGATTTATAGTTAAAGTGTAGAATTATGCATCTCACTACAGCAAGAAAAGACATCCGTCAGAGTAAAGAACATTCAATGATACAAAATTAAATTGTACAAATGAGTTGCGGAGCATAAGACTTGAGCTGTAAGATATCAAATCCCTTTTGTTTCTATCTTTTCTTAACCTAAACTTCACTTATAGCTTTCTCGCTGAACTTTGCCTCAAGTCTTTCCGTACTTCAGTCACCTACCCCCTTTAGCAATTGCAATTCAGCAAATTTCAATTTGCCGTAACCATTAGTGACGCGAATGCAACCCTGCGCTACATATTTGCATTATCATGCGAAATTTTGCACACTGCACTCATATTCGTTAGCGACTTTGTAAATAAAATGAAAATTTCACAAAATTTAATTACTTTTCGAATTCCGAACGTTTGAGTGCGTCGTCAGACGTTGCCGACTTGGCTCCGCCACTCGCTCGAAAGTACTCATTTATATGCTCATGCCAATTATATGATGATTGCACAAGTGGGAGCCACACAAATGCAACGCTGCTGTGCGGCGTGTGCGGAAGTTGTTCAACCAGTTGCTGCGCGTGTAATGGGCAAAGTTTCTTTGGAGCCTTTGATGGCGCGCTACGCTTAGTTTTGACTTTGCCTTGAGCAACGCTGTAATTTCAGATATACTATATATGGGTAGCTAGCGAGCTCGTCAACTACTCATAAGCCGGCATTCATCAATTGTTTGCGTAAAATTTCAAAAGTTAATGAAAATATGGAAACTTTGCCAGCTAAGTGACGCCGCGTTCTACTACTCCTTGCATTCAGCGCTCTAGCTATTCATTACGTCAATACGCAGCGTTGCATTTTATATGGAGTTACTTTTTTTGGTGGATTTTTGTTTCTGCTGTTTGCTCTCTGCTCTCATAATGAAATTTTCAATTTTCAATTCGATTGCCTTTCCGCGTTTCCGTTACAGCATCGCTTTGTTTATTTCCACATCAGCGACTCCCAGCAGGCTGGCATCGATAGCTGCGGCGCATACCTTTGTCGTCTACCTTTGAGCAGTCGGTTTTTTGGAGTCGGGGTTTTGAGTACATTCAGCGCAGAAAGCAGTAGGTAAACAATGCCTTTCGGCATAATGAAATTAGCTAGTTTTTCGCTTTGTTTCTAATCAAATTTTTTCACGACTTCCCAGGAGGTGAAATTACGCACACGCATTGATTAGCAGAAGGCAAAAGAGAGCAAGCTTTTTCATGCCGAATGAGATGAATAATTTTTTATTTAACAGGAAAATATAATTAATCAAAGGAAGATACCGTTTGTAATCTCGATTTGCGTAGACAAGTATTAGGATTTGAAAGGTTTGCCAATCTAATGCATCAGTCAATCAAAAGACATGTAGGCGGACCAAAAGGTCAGCTGGTGTCCATTCGAATTGAACATGTACTACTCAAGCAAGTTCTCAAATAAACAGAAAAATTTGAAGCAAGATTGGATGAAGTTCGAGCTATATTCTCAAAGCGCGGATTTCCGTACACTTTTAGGATCATGAAGAGACTTTGGATGTGTCGAAAGCTCAATTTTTTCTTATGTTCCCCAAAACTAAGATAAGTTTATATACATTTTGTAATTCAGCAAGGAATCTATTAGGTATTTAGTCTTAAATTCGGTTAAAGTTTGCAATATATTCTGGTTACTAATAAGATAGACGCAAGAAACTGTTAATTTTCTGTAATTCTATGGCGTCTTATTAACAATAAAGTCGCTGATTGTTTGTGTTTGTTTTTGTGGAAATATCAAGAGAACCCGAGAGTACAGATTTCACAGTTTTCGTTAGTAAGTCAGTTACTTCAAAGGAAGTTCAGTCTATTTTCAATGCTTTAACTTAGTGTGATCTAACGACTCTTCAAGAGGTCAGGGCGTTGAGACCCGTTTCTTACCACTAGTCTTACGACTGATTCAAGTGCTATTCTGTGATAAGTCTACGAAATTAGACTTTGTCTTAGCGTAATGGAGGGTTGATGGAATGAGTCGACAATTTGGTCAAAAATCGTTTTGTTTCATTTAGAGTTAAGGGCGGTGTGTCTTAAACTCGGAAGAGTTTATTTTTACATATATTGAACTCGAATGCCAGAAAAGGAAGCAAGTTAGAAAATGTCAATGAGAAGATTAAATGAAGTTCGAAAAGAAAGAAGTTTGCATTTCGTCACCGAAAAACTAATCTTTATGTTGCCTATTCATTTCTCAAGTGCCTAATTGTTTTCCAGGCTCTAGCTTTAGCTGTTCTCATTTCTAAAAATGAGCTGCCTTTCATGTCAGTGTCTTTTGGATCTAGGAGCCTTAGAAGATATATCTATCTTCAAAGAATAACGGCGCGCGATGTGAGTTTTGGACAGAAATGCAGATCTCAATTTTATTCTGATACCCACAGGTTTTATACGTCGAAATGTCCACATCCAAGGTAGTATAGTTCTCGGTTCTATATTTGAACAGAAGGTATTAAGGATACGCAGATCGCGGTTCCATTTTCAGGCAAAAATCAAAGATGCAGTATATCCCTCAAGGAAATACGGTCCTCAGATTTTAAAAGTTTAAAAATAAGGTCCTCGGAGGAAATGTCCATATTCTAGAATGTGTGGTCCACGTTTATATTATTGAACAGAAGCTCTTAAGAAAACGTAGCGCTCGGTTTTATTTTAAGAGAAAGGCCTAAGAAGAACAATACCTTCTCAAGGAAGTACTGAAATCGGATTTCAAATCCCGAAATAGCCGTCGCAGAATTCATATTAAGTTCTACTTAGTAATTAACAGAGCTCACACTCAACCTCGCAATCAAAATAACTACGATTTTTCTTTTAAATAAGCATACTCCTAAATGTAGGCAACAAAAAGAGCGTAAAGTTTTACAAACCTCGCAGCTGGCAATAATCATAGCAAGTACCAGCAAAACTGGTATAGCAAAAGAGAAATGGATAAACTTGAAGCAATTAAGGAGACATTTTATTTTAATGCGCCTAAAATTATGTTAAACTTTACTTAACACAAATCCCAAGTATTTCCTTTGCATTGTAAAGATTTAATTTAAATAAAATGGCAAACATTTGCCTAAGGCAAGCAAAAGCGAACACATAAAAAAGAGAGAGACGGCCTTAAAATAAAATGGATAGAGAGAGAAAGTTAGCAGAGCGTAGCGGTATATTAAATACAGACATATTTGTTTGGCAAGCAGACATACATTGTGGCGCAACTTACAACTCAACGCTGCCGTTCGCTGTTTAATAAACTGTTGCATACTTTAAGGCGTTCCGGCGCTTGCTGATGTTTCTGCGAGGCTTTGTATTGCTGGTAGCACACCGGTTTGGCCGGACAAAATGCTGAGCTACTTACTTGCGGCAGCAGTTCATTTACTCCATCTACACCGAAGCTGCAGCTGTGCGACTCCTCTTCTCTCTGCCTCCCTCACGCTTCCTCTTTTTTCCTGCTGCTGCTTAGCTTGTCGGTCCTGCACACCGCCGGCATTGCCGCTAACAACAATCAAAAGCAATGATTGTCGACAATAAAATGTAACGGTTATGTTTATCTTTTCTTACTTGCATTGTAAATATTTAATGACATCATTGCCGAAAAGCGCCCACTGTGACTGCGGACCCACTCGAATGTACGTAGTATTCGCATATGAATATGTGATGAGGATTCTCTTTTAGCTTTCTTATAGCTACTACGGCCACTTGTCGGTCCTTGTGTATTACTTTGGTAACTTTCTTTGTAATAACAACATTGTAATGAGCACATAAGCTGTCAGGAGAGAGCGTAAGCATGGAAAAGAATACCAGCAACACAACAACCAATGGCAAGGTTAGGGAAAGGAACATCAAAAACAATGTTTGCGAACTGTTGAAAAATCATTACTTTGGATTTTTATTTAATTCAATGGAATTTGAGCTCCTCCCATTACCGTTGAGGTGCTGAGTTGGTGAATGAGGTGGACAAAAGGGAGGGAGCTAAGCGTGAGTTATGCGTACGAATAACTAAGTTGACTGAACGATGTAGGGCAGGTAAGGAGAACAATAAATATAATTAAAAATGGTATTAGCGGCGCTGACAGTTAGTGGGAGTAGGTCACATATTGAGACCAGCGTTAAGTATTGTGGAAGAAGTAGCCTTTTCAACTGCTGCAAGGCTTCAAATACACCCGCCATTTCAAAATAGGTCAGAGCTTATGATAAATGATTCTACTTTACGTCTAAGGACTCAAGCTAACCGTTGGAGTTGGCGCTCATAAGGTAGAAGTGTAGAACAACCCTCAGTGTGACCCAAATTTTGTGGACAGATCTTATGAAGAAAGAAAGCCGTTCAAATCGGCAATCGAAATCTAGTCTCCATAATATAAATAGTCATCGCTATCTTTTTTTGTCCTCCACGGTACTAAGAGCTGCGTTGGGTTCTTAGCCTTTATTGAGTTTAAGATTAGAGGAGCTGAACAGGTACTCGGTTACCCACAGTCTAACCTGAAGTACCCACAAAGCATCCTAAGGTCTACCGAAAGCATTTAAGCTTACAGAAATTATTGAACTTTTGAAATCCATGATGCAAACAGGCGGCCATCTCTACTCTTCAATCTACGCCCGATGAATCCACCATCATGTGAAAACTGTTCAACAAAGCGAAATTTATTTAAATTTGCAATTAAATTTTTATAACCGTTTTTGTGCAATGTAATCCGCCAAGCGCGCTCGAGCACACGTAAAGTCGACCTTTTTCGGACATCTTCCCGTTCTCGAAGTTGCGCGACGTTGATATTGTTTGGGTTACACAATGAGCATTTTTGCGTTGTTTATTTCTTTAGCCCACCCCACAGGCGCACACAGGTTCGCATTGACCAGTTTCACTGTCATTTATATGTATGTGTTGTTGTTTTATAAATTTTTTGTTATTCCTTTTGTTGTCGCTTGGTAAATGGGCTGCGGTGCAATGTCAATGCAAGTTCGAGTCTCAAATTGCCCTTTTTTCGCAAGGTAGTTAACGACGCGCGCCCATCAATAAAAGAGATAGATGACCTTGTGCCGGGAGTGGGGCGGTTGGTTGGTTGACAAAAGCTGAGGAAAAATGAAAAAGCCCAACCCGCACGGTCCCATAACGCGTTAGCTTCCACATGAAAATCCAATCAAGCGTTTTATTTTTCCCAAACAAGTAAGCAGCGGGTGCAACGGAGCTCGGCAGACGAGTGGCACCCAGTTCAGATGGCGCTGGATTGAGTTGGAGTCCATCGGTACCGCAGTGGGGCGCACTTTGAACTCATCCAAGCTTCTGCCCTGGAACTTCACTGCATTGTGGGTACGCTGGACGTCGACTGCCTTCACGTTCTGCACGTCTCCATTCGAGCGAATTGTTTTTCCGGTAATGCTTCAATTTCAGTTTTTAATTTGCATTTTTTTGCTTTCTTTTTCCTTTTCGTGCTGTTTCAAGTGAGTTTTTCGCGCATCTTTTATTTGTCTACCGGCTTTTTGTTTTCTTTTTGTCAGCCACACAATCGCCATTCGAAAAAGTCGAACTCAGCTCATGGGTCAGGTTACAGCTATCGGTGACAGAAACGTATGGCAAATATTTCAAGAGTCACACGCCGGCAACGCGAGATCTGGCTGCAGAAGATGGAGTGTCATTAAGTGGCGGTCAATGTGCGCACCGCTGGGGAGCTGGAGAGCTGGCGCAGCGGACATGGGCGTTGGTGCGGGTATATTTTTGTGGTCAGTCGTGCAGGCAACGGTAATTGCAATTGTTCATTGCTGATTTTTCACTTTGCATACGTTTTTGCTTTAAAGTCTTTCGTTTGCCTTTGAAATATATTGGTCCAATGTTGTTGTTTCTTCGAAAGAGGTATTATTTTTATGTGTTTAATATATTCACAAGTCGTTGACGGGCAGTTAAACTCGAAAGCAAATTGAGGGTGGAGACAATTAAGAAGTTTTGAGCTAAAAGCGGAAACTTCACATCATACTCAAACGGACTATTGCTTGGCATTTCGGACGCATACACAGGGCTCTTATATATTTTACGAGCTACCAGTGATAGACCGAGACCGAGACTCCATGCAGACTAGAAACTTGTCCACCTGAAACTTTATGTCCAGAAGAACATGTTTATAACAGTAAGTTGCTCTTGGTTCATATAGTTCACGGAATTTCTGGTTTATAGTAACTGCAGTATCGCTTTCTTAAACAAGCTCATAAAGCCTAGGGTTGTATCTACGCCAGATCTTGAAGACGAGAGTATTTTTATAACAAAGATCATAGAAAATATTTCTCGGATGTTAAAAAAATGATCTTTTGCTTCTTTATAAGAAATTGAGTAACTAGTTATAGTTTTGGAAGATTATAGTTGAGAATTTTTGACAATTATATACTCTTTGACAAAATAAAACTGTTCTGGAGCTAAGCTAGTAAAGTAAACCTTCGGATTTTGAACTCCAAACTCTAGATTCTCTAGTTTAGGGTTTTGCGGTACGCTTGGGTTCCCAAATCTTATAATAAGTCAAGTATATAGGTCGAACTCTTTTAGCATTTTTCAGAAAAAATCTCTTTACACGGGTCTATTGGCTGGAATTCGCTCCAAACTTTACGAGGAAAGTTTAAACAACAGGGACTTGAAAAAAAGCTGAGGAGGAAGAATGTTTCTCCATCGAAAGAAGCGTCGAAACTAACTTCGGTCTTTTCGACTTTCTACTACTTCGAAATCATGTTCTCTGTATGCAAAAGTTTAAACATCATCCATGGAACTTCTGAAAATTAAAAAAAAAAAACCAAAAAAAGTTTAAAAGGAAGCATTTTGCCACAACGACCGAAGCTTGGGAACTTCATTTCGACTTCTCGACTTCCCGCACTGTGACATCCATGGAACTCCAGAAAATTAAAAAAAAAAAATTTAGAAGGAAGCATCTTGCTCCATCGACCGAAGCTTGGGAGCTTTTTTTTTTGGATCTTTCGGCATTCCACAACTTCGGCATCATGTTTCCTGCCTGTTAAACTCTAAACAACATCCATGGAACATCTGAACATAAAAAAAAAACGACAGAAGCTTCGGAACTTTTTTCGGATTTTTTCACTTTTTTCTAGTTCGAAATCACGTTTTTGTGCTCAAAACTTCGTAGGAAAATCTTGGGAACTTTATTTGGACCTCTCGACTTTCTCTTAGTTTCAAATCATGTTTTCTACCTGTGAGGCATGACATGACCTCAGTTTTTGTAAGAGTTTTTTTGGAATTAGTTGGAAGCTTGATATTAAAAGTAGCTTTGAAAGTTTGCTTACTTCCAATAGCAAACAAAATGTTCTAGAGATTTTAATCCTTTTTCAGCTTTGAAGCAAGAGAGTAGCTAAGAAGTAGTAAAGCCTCAGAGCTGTATACTAATTTAAGAGATAAGTAAAAAAAAAACAGCCCACCCCACATAAGTTCAAATGAACTGGAAACGACAGATAAAAAGGTATATATTTATGGATATTGTAAGATTAGGTCTAATTTCACACTCTAAGCTTATTTTGAATCACAACTGAGATATCTTAATCTTAATTGGCGTAGACACCGCTTACGCGAGATATCACGCGTTTGCAAAAGTAGGCGGTTATGGAAATTGGACCATAAATTAAAATTTACAGTAACAAATGTCGTACATTTATTTCATTATTCAACTGTCTTTAAGAAAGAAGCCCAGTCTACACAAAACTGCAAGAGAATTTAACCAAAAATATTCACAACACACCTAATTTATTCAACACACTTATTTATTTTGAACTAATTTCCGGTGTGGTGCATTGACACTTCCGCTGTTCGGTAGCCAAGATGAAGAGACGCTACGGAGAGGTAAGCACAGCATGATTTCCTTTTTAATTTCCTCGCTGGCAGGGTAACAAGAACGCAGCGTGTCGCAACAAGCTAAAGCTGAAGGTGACACAAAGAATATGCGTGGAAGTATGTTGAAAGAAAAAAGTGTGAATAAAATAAAAATAAAAATAAAAAAGTGCGTGATATCTGCAAAAAATATGAAGACCAAATGAAATGAATGCTGATGTTGCAAATTATTAGAAGTCGTTATAATAATAAAGTTGCGAGCGCAAAGTAAAGCGTAAATAGACGGAAGTGGAAGAAGAGTGAGGCCAAGGAAACAGCAAAAGAAGTAAAAAGGAAAACGATACAAGATAGAGCAGCAAAGACTGAAGTCATAATTCTACCAAATAACTATCACTCATTCCATTCGCAAAAATCGTAACAAAAATGAACCTGTACCGGCAGGACTTTTAGCTGGCGCTTTAAAGACTATTGCCGTGCAGATTTCGACAGTGAAACGCTGGTGAGTAAAAACGAAATTGCGTAAAAAACATTAATTAACTTTCACTACGTCTGCTGCCCTTGTAATGTCATCCATATAGTCAGCGCTGACCGTTAGTGTGCGTAGTTTCTTGGAGTGTCTGTGAGCTCATGCCATTTAGCATTAAACGCACCCGCTGCGTTGCTTTTATAGTCGACAAGCTAGTGCGTAAGTTTGGTTGTCTCACAGGCAACTAGTGTCCCTCGCTGGGTGCTCTCCACAACTTCAGCTTCTTTAAAGCTTGCCAGAAGGTTAGAGTTTCTATATTAATCAACCGCTATATCTCTCTTCAATAACTTCATCCTTCTTCCTTAAATAGTTTCGTTTCTTTTTTCAAAATAATATGCAAATCACTATGGTCCACGTGCCTCATACTACTCGTACAAACTCAGTTCCCCACTCTCCACTGTTGCGTATCTCATTTTCCATTTATTATTATTGTGTTGAGTAAGAACTGTCTTGCTGCGTTCGTTTTATCTATTACGATAATATTGAAATAGTGTCATCATTGCCAGTAACGTGAACCCCGTCATGTAATACGTCCTTTTATGTGGACAGCTCCCTCGAAGGCTGCCTTTCATCCGCTTTCGTCAGCGTTTTCAATGCATTCAATGTTGTTTTTGCTGTCCATCGCAGTGCTGACAGGCGAAGTCATGCGACTCTCGCTTCACTGCTAAATTCTCGATTCACTTTAAACTGTCAGCGTTGTTTGGTTTTGTTTTTGTTATGTTGCTGATGGAAATTCACCGATAAAATATTTAAAATGTAATTTAGCGCAAGGATTTTGGCATTAAGCGGGTATTATAAGTAGGCTACCAGGGATTGCGTTGAACCTAATTTGGTTAAATGAAGGTTTAGAGGTGGCTCAAAGATGTTGACGGTGGAGTAATAGTAGTGTGCTTCCTCGTAAAGCAGTGGCCTCTTCGTAAGCTCTGAGGATTTGGGTGAATGAATTTGTACATATAACTAACTTATTACAGGAAACTAAGAATTTATATGCGAGCTTAAGATGCGGCATAGTTCAGCATAATACTTGAGAGGTGTTTATTTGTGGTTATAAAGTCGGTGAGAATTCTGAGTAGACTTAATGGATGAAGGAAAAATATAAAAAATACAATGTCGCTACTCCTTTTGCTCCATAGTGAACCCTCTCTAGAAAAATTCTAAATTTCAACAATGGAAGACGTCGCTATATTTATAACTACAGGTGGCCAATGAACCTTTGGCGAAGAGGATAATAGATGCCGCAATAAGATGTAGGCAACAAAGCGATGAGTGATCACTCCAGCTCGCAATAAACATAGACGTCGGTGAAAACTTTGGGAAAGCGCCCATCAAAATCGAGACCAGTAAGATTCAAATTATGGTACTTATGGTAAAAATAGGAAACAGATAAGTTAGACAAAGGGCTATATTAACTGTCATACCTAAAGAACCCGAAACGGCTGAAGAAAAGACAGAGAACTTCTGTCTGCACAAGCAGGATCTACACTGATATCCTCTCCAGACGCCATTACAGAAGAAGCTCGGGACACTAAAAACTCACCGAAACAAGAATTTACCACTCAGACAGAGAAATACAGAAGAGGAATCTTTAGAGAAGTGCAAGAGTATCGTACAAATAATGAATATGACAGTGGCTAAACAGCAGTATGTCAGTGGAATATTCCAAATAAGGTTTTAATAAACTTTTAGCGTGAAGGCTACACATTTTATAACTTGTAGAATATTCACTCAAAAATCATTATTATGATTAGTTTTAGCCTTTTTTTAACTGCAATTTCAGATTTTTAATACAAAGCGTTTTAGTACACGTTCCTTTTTCCAAGCGCATATTGCTTATATTACTGAAATTATTCTTTTCAATTGCTTTCAGTCCTTTTCTAATAAATTTTTTAGATTTTTAGTACACTTTTAGTACAAAGAATTTTAGTACATATTTGCTAATAGAGTTTTAAGTCAGTAATAAATATACATTTTGTAACACTTGTTTGAATATTATTTACATATTTTTATTTAGTACAAATATTTTTGTTCAGAGAATGCTATAGCTACCCATAGTTCTATTGCTTTGTTACTTGCATATTTTTAGTATACTTTTAGTACACAAAAAATATTAGTACACATAACTTGATTTAAAAATATGCAAATTTGTGTTTTAGAACTGTTTAGTTTATAGTCCATAGTTACCTACAGATCTTTCTGGTATACTATGCATATTTTTAGTACACTTTTAGCACAAAAAATTTTAGTACAAGTTATTTAATGAAAAAATATGCAACTTTTAGACAATAAAGACATTTTAGATCTGTTGAAAGCGTTATCTAAACATTTTTAGTACCAACAATTGTTTAGTACTTGATTCTCAATTTGAAAATATTGAATATATGGTCAATTAATACTTATAGGTTTGTTTAAATATGTACAATATAAAAATTTTAGTACAAAAAAAATTTTTGGTAAAATTTTCGGAATTCTTAATATATAAACCTTCAATTTATGGGAGATAAAAGTTTCCAGATCTTTGTTATGTACATAAAAATGTTTTAGTACACTTTTAGTACAAAAAAATTTTTAGTACAAAGATTTTAGTTTTGAAAATACAATGTTTATAGTAACTATTCGATATAAAGGCGTTATCTACACATTTTTAGTACACTTTTAGTACACAAACAATTTTAGTACAGAATATTTAATTTTGAAAAATAATAAATAAAGTACCCAAACACGTTTTTTACAGCATATCTGTAGAGTTTGCTACAATTTTAAAGCTAGCTTCAACTCTATTTTATGCCAAAATATGCCTAAAAGTGTCCAAATTCATTTATAAACTTAAAAGTTATATGACACCTCCTCATTTATATGAGAGACTTTCATGCATTCAAAATGCAATCAGGCGCATACTGTGAACAAATTCATGAAAAATTTCTCTGTTTTCAAATTTTTATTTTATTTTGCTTTTCCTATCGAAAACTTGCCATAAATTTCAGTACGAACATAATTCTTGCGTCTATAAATTGTCAGACATTTAAACACCATTTGTTTTACAACAAAATCTGCATGACATTGCGACTGCAGCAGACGCATGCAAGGGACAAGGCATACTTTTAGGAGTCTTACAAAAGGCAAATGGATATTTTATAGACGGAACAATATTTGCATAAACTGAATAAAGTAAAAGTTCGGCCGACAAGCAGAGACAAAGCGGGGAAGAGAAAATGAGCGAGAAAAAGAGGGCAGGAGATAAAAGAAGAAATAGGCGCTAACGAGTATTTGAGCAGATAGAGTGCGAGAGAGAAGTAGTAGAAGAATTTTATATATTGTTTTTGTAGTCATGTCCTAAGTAAACCATGTAGTGCCTATGCAAGTTTAAGTTAAATGGCAGACTCGCCGCTGGTAGGCGAACAAGCGCAGACGAGCTTAGGGTATGATACACTTTAAAATGAGGATGGAAGGCTTGGGTGTCTAGTATGCTACTAAGTATCTATAGAAATCTATATTTCGTAGCGAGACACAGTGGAGATACACAGCCGGCTGCGAGCCCATACGCCTACGCATATGCAACACTTCCACACAAACGCTTCAGCATTTCCCATTATTGCTGGCGCATTGTTTTATTATACTATTTGCTATCTAGCAAATAGTTGGTTATCGACTGGCTCCACCGCCTGCCGTGTCAATTGCAGTTTGCCGTCGTCTGACCATACAGCATCCACCTGCAAGTGGCGGCGTATCGTCTTTCAGCCAACAATTCGCTTGTCTGCATAGCTGGTCCAACAAGCTCAGCAGAGATATATTGCTTGTGCAATGACTTCACCCACATCACACCTCTGACTGCCATCGCATACGCTGCGCTGAAATCACTTCGCATGCTTTGCACGTGTGCGCACATGTGGCACTCGTTGCAAGCAATTGAACTGTGTTAAAACAAATTTCCATTTCGATTTCTTCTACACACATACCAACATATATTTATATATAAGCATATACATGTATTCAGCGCGCATTGCATGCCAGTCGTTTGGAAAAATTTGAAAAGAATTGTTAGTGATTTTTTGTTGGCCATTTCAATGTGTCGTGTTCGGGCTATGAAGTTGCCATTTCGGATTTGCGTGCAACGGTTGTTTTAAGCGCAAAAGAAGGAAAGAGAATGCAAAGTGTTATGGACAACTTGCACCTGGGTCCACCTTTAGCTTTGCACATATTATGAAATTGCACTTTTTCGATTTTTATTTTTATTTTTTTTTACCCTTTCTCCTTCTACTCCTTACTGCGTATATTCTTGCATCCTTTATACATTCGTATATACTTTTTCAGCTTTTACCGTTATTGTGGTTGTAAATGCACCGCGGTGTCGTACTAATTTTGGCTACTTCACTATAATGCTAGTTGTTTGCTTTGTGTAAACTTGTTTTAGTCATTTTTGGTTGCGCTAAAATGTTCACAAAAAGAGTAAAATCTTCGAGTATTACGGTACCTTGCTCTCAGCTGTTCGCAATGCAAGTAACATAATAATGTAAACCAATTTGTGCTATAAAGATAAGTGTTAATATTGAACAACGAAAAATTATCACATGTACTAAAAATTAGCACTGAGAAGTGTACTAAAATCTGGAAAGTGTACCGAAAACATCGTTTTTTTCAAAAATTGAAGTTGGACTGGAAATTTTTCGAAAGGTTTAAATTTTATTAAGATGTTGTTCAAAAAATGTGTACTAAAAGTTAATTTTTGATGAATTGTGATTAGTACTAATATTGATTGAGTAAATTTTCAAAATATTTGAATTTTAGTAGAATTTAGTACTAAAATAAGGTATAAAAATTTGTACCAAAATTGTACTAACAGTTAATTTGTGATAACTGGCACCCAGTAATAATATCTAGACAGAATATTTTCAAAATAATTAAATTGTACTAAAATATTTACTAAAAATTGGCATTAAAATTAGTACTAAAAAGTGTACTAAACACTTATTTTGTATAAATTGTGTTCAGGAATAATACTTATTGGGAAAGTTTTCAAAATATTCTAACTTTATTAAGATATAGTAAAAAAAATGCTTATTAAAATTTGTACTAAAAGCTAAATTGGGATAAACTGCGGTCAGTGGTAATATTTATGTAGAAAATTTTTAAAATAAGTAAATTATACTAAAATATGTACCAAAAATTGGTACTAAAATTTTTATCTTAATGTGTACTAAAAAGTTATTTTTTATAAAATAGTTGTCAGAACTAATATTTACGTGGAAAATACTAAAAATGACTACTGAACACATATTAAAAATTCATCATTGATAAATTCTTGTCAGTACTAATATTTATGCAAAAATCTTCAAAATTCTTAAATTGTAATAAAATGTGTACTAAAAATTAATACAAAAATTAGTACTAAAAATCTAATCTTTGTTAAACGTGTGCCAGTACTATTATTTATGCGAAAAATGTTTAAAATATTTAATTTTCTATTTTTATTTATTTATTTTTTCAAATTAATTTTGTATGTAGTTTTCAGCAAATACGTTATAGGAATTTATATTTAAATCAGCAAAAAACACGCGCTTCATTGCCTAATGAAATATGCAAAGATTCAAGCAAACGTCGAACATACATTCCGGCGCACAACAAGCAAGCTGGCGAAAATAAATACAACAAAGCAGAAGCGAAACGAAACGAAGCGAAAAGTATTATTTTGTGTGAGTGAGCACTGGACTGTGCACGAAATATTTTAATGCGTCCAAGGGTGACTGTTGAATGTTAAATGCCACAACAACAACAAAGCGAAAAAAGTAGAAATATAACTGGACATGGAAAAAATTAGACGAGCACTTGCAGCTGTTAAATGGAGTGGAAAAATAATAGTAACGAATACGAAATTTCATTAGTTGGCAAATGTCATGAGGCGGACAACTCAGCCAACGAAGTGAACGAATCACGGCGAAATGTACGGGAGAAAGTGGACGGAGCGACATTGAGGAAATTTGTGTGCTAATGTTGCGCCTGAGCCTGTTGTTGTTGCGGTTGATGTTGGCTACACTTTCGTTAAGTCCATTTAAGTCGAATTTGCATGCGGATTTGCTTGGGTGTTTACGCAGCAAATTAGCGCACTTTTAGGCGCGAAACCCTAAACAACAAGTGAAAGTGTAGGTGGGAGGTGTTGGTGTGCGCGAAGTTGGCGCACCAAATGTGGGCACTTAAGCGCCGAAAAGGCATTAGCTGAAATTTATTTTAATTGTTTTCTTTGTAGGAGTGGAGTTGTAGAAGTGGAATGAGGACGAGCGGCGAAATTTATGCTGCTGCAGCAATGTGTTGCGAGCACAGCTCATTGGCATTGAAGTGGCCACTGCTGGTGGAGTTTATTTGATATTGGTTTGCTGTTCATGCAAGAATTTCAAAGCCATATTTTTTGGCGCTTTCAAGTGCACGTGTGCCCAGCGAATTAAAGGGAAAAAAATTTAGTAAAAAAAATAAAATGTTTTCTGACAGAATTAAATTATTTTTAAGTAGAGTTTAAAGGTAGAATTAAAGAATGATTATAAATCTAGGGAAAAAAGTGTACTAAAATTTTAGTACTACAACATACAAATTATTCTACTTCAATTTAGTAAAACAAATTTTTATAAATTTTTTTCCTGATTAATTTTTAATACTAATGTTTTAGCAAATTTTTAGTACTCAAATTTAGTACATTTTTCCTAAAATGTTTTTAGTACTAAAATTTATTACATTTACCTAAAATGCTTTTTAGTACTAAAATTTTTTTTGTCACTAAAATTATGTATTAAACAAGAAACAATGTACTAAAATTTTAGTACTACAAATTTACTTCATATAATTTTACTTTAATTTCGTACTAAAAATTTTGCAATTTTTTCTAATTAATTTTTAATAGTAATGCTTTAGCAAATTTTTAGTAACTAGTGTTTAGTACTAAAGTAAATATTTAGTACTGTTGTACCTATGAATCATAAATCTATACTACAAAATTATCAGCTGCAAAACGATTAGACTAAGAAAACAATATGTACTAAAAGTGTACTAAAATTTTTAGAAATTAATATTTGCTGTTAAGATTATATACTAAAAAAACATTTCTAAAAAATTAGTACTTAGAATTTTTTAGAAAAAGTTTTACAGTGAAATTATGAGTGTTACAATGCATATTTATTAATACAATACTTTTTTAGTATTTATTAAGTAAATTATGTACCTGTCATTAAGTAAAATAAAATTAGCTTTCGCAAGGCCTCACTCTATTACTGTTATTGTGTGCGACACGCGTTTCTTTGCTTTCTATTGCCGTTATTAATGACTCTTTTGCTGCTGGCATTTCCACCTAATAACTATTACTTTTAACTTCACTCTGCTAGTTGTTGAAAGCAGCGCCTATAGAGACTTGGTACTTACTGGTTGTGAAAGCGAAAGTGGAAAGCAGACTGAGGTTTTATGAAATCTCGGTAGAAGTAGGCTTGAACTAATATAGAATACTATGTACTCTTGTTTTTATTTTGGAATACTCGCTATTAACTTATAAAATAGCATTCATAAACCCGTTGAAAATTTTAAAATTTTTCGAATAATAAAGCTTATGCTACGTGGTGAAGAATAAGAGAGAGCCGAACATTGGACTATAGAGAGGCACTTCCTTTAACTTGACTGTCCTGGGTCTAAAAGAATAACTTAAAGAGACACGTGACTTTAGTGATTTTAGAAGTACGCTAAAAATTAGATAAATAAAGTCTTCTTGGTATAGTAGTTCGTATAGTACGCGATGGTTGTGGAGAGAACTGTGGAACAATATTGAGCTGTTAGAGTCTTCAAAATTTAGTGAGTTGACAGTTTGTAGCTGTTTTCCAACAAAGTCTTCTTGGTATAGTTGTGCGTACAAGGCACCTAAGAGTGTAAAATGTTTGTGATGAGATTTGTAGATTCGTTATAATGTTGTGAAAGCTCGAAACATGTGAATTGTTTAACATTGTTGAATTGTTTAACAGGACTGTTCAGGACTTTCGGTGACCCGAGTGTTTTTTTTTTTATATTTTATTTTATGTTTTTTTTTTTTTGTTGTGTTTTCTAAGAACATTAAGATATTGTTTGTAGCTTTTCTTTAATTCAACGCAGCAAGTCTGCTTGGCTTAGGCGGTTCGTAGAATGCACTTTTTATCTTTTCTATTATTAGCGAATGATTCAAACGCTTAGATACTTGAAGATGTCTAAATATAAGTTTAAGGAATTGACGAGTTCAATTGCGCCCGAAGATTTTGGCGTTTTTTCGAAATTTCAGTAATTGCAAAATTTAAGAAACTTTAAGACAAACACTGAAAGAACTCTTTGAAACAATATACCGCTCGCCTTTAATGCTCGATTTCGATTCCGCTCCAATGATATATACGGAAAAATATTATGGCGTATTATACAGTAGCAATAAAAACAAACAGCTCGCTAGCTGCGCTAAATCAACATCACTCAACGCCATGAATAGGTGAGTTGCATTGAGCGCAGCTGTGACGCTGACAGCTAAACATTCCAACATCACTCACGTGCCACAGCTCAGCGCACGCTGCTGCATTTGTACTTCATTCGCCATTTACGGCGATTCAACTCAGCCGTCGCTTCAGTGACTACGACAGCGGCGGGTGTGAATATCAATTGAGAGCGTTCGGCAGCCAGCCAGCTAACGGTTGTTAGTACTAGTATGTAGTAGAATCACGTTCGTTACACGCTATCAAATACGCGCTTGACTTGCCACACTAACTCACTATGGGCAAATAGCTGGCGCAGTTGCACCTGGCGCTGCTAGCAAACGGAAATTGCGCAATAACTGTGCGGAACTAACGGTACAAGGCAGTGAGGAGAGTTTTTCCGTTTTTTGGTACTTTTTGGACTTTTCTGGGTTGTCTTAAATTTATGCGCGCCCATTTGAAGTCAATAAGTACATTTGTCTTTGGGCTTGGTTGGCGTGTTTGCAAAAGCTGCTGGCAGCTGGAAATCAGCGCATTTTGAGTAAATAAATGCGCGATATGTTTGGTATTATTTCAATGGGGTTCTTCAATTCTTTGTAAAATTTTTTATTTTTTCATTTTTGAATTTTTAATATTATTTTAGTATTATTTTTCTACTACTATTTTCTACTACCATTTTAGTATTTCCAGGAATTTGTGTGAAACTTTCGTCACTTTTTATCCATACATTTTCCACTTTTTCTTTCTTTTAATATTAGTACTTTTTATATTTCTACAACTATTTTTTACTAACTGTCCACTACTTCAGTAAGATTTTTTAATCGATTTTCTTAATTTTGTGAATTTTAATAGTATTACTTCATCTACTACTATTTTCTACTACCGTTTTAATATTTTGAGGACATTTTTTTGGATACTTTCGTCATCTTTTTGTTGTTACATTTTCGACTTTTTTGTTCTTTTAATATTAATAGATTTTATATTTCTACTACTATTTTTTTACTAACTTTTAATTGTTTTCTGTTTTAATTCCACTATGCAACTGAATTTATTTTTTTGTTCTTTCATTATTTTGCATACAAATTTAAATTTCTTTTGAGTTTGAATTAATAAAAGTTTTTCTACTACTATTTTCCACTACACTTTTACACATGAAATATTTTATTTAATACTATCTTCATTATTTTTCTAAAATTTTGAAATTATTTTTAATATTTTTATATTACCACCTACTACCTTTTCTACTACTATTTTTCCTTACTTTTTTCTATTGCTGTAAACTCTTTTATATTGTTTTTTATATAAGGCTTTGCAAGATTTTAAACTTTTTTGTTTTTGAATACAACACTATTTTCTACTACTTTTCTTCTACCTTTTTGCTCCTTTTTTACTTTGTTCATTACGTATTTTCATTTTGTTTGTATTTTTTCTTTATTTGCTTTTTTCTCCGCGCCACTCTACATTTTTATTTTTATCACTTCACTTTGCTGCCTCTTTCATATTCCACAACGCATCTCCAACTTCCTTCCACACCGCACTGCATTGCGTAACTTGGCAGAAAATTTATTTAATTCACTTACAGCACATTGCAATCTCTGGTTGCAGGTACTAAGCTGCCACACATGCAGCAAATGTGCATGTAGGAGGCACAAAAAAAAAATAAAAAAATAACGCAGTGTTGCAATAATGGAGCAACGGGTAGCAGGTTGGCAGTTGGTCGGAATGTAACATTACTTGATGAAGAGTGGATGGAAAATCAATTCATTTGCTATTTCGCAATGAACTTGCAACGTGAGTAAGGAGTAGAGAGAAAAAAAAATTAAGGAGTAAACGAAGAAAAAATGAGAGAAAAAATGTTGCAAATACAAAGTAGCAGCTGGAAAAATACGCAATTTCAGTAACTGGAAGGGTTTGGGTGAGAAGTAGGAGGGATAATATCGCCAAATAATGGAAGAAGTAAAATTATGTCTTGCGAGCCGTGCCAGGTAAGCTATTATAATATATGTTGGTAGGTACAAGCTTCACTTTCTCTCTCACAAATTGCTAACCCAAGGTTCTTAAAATAGATTACTTTTTATAGATCGAGTTTTTGAAAAGAAAAATCTACGAAAGAAAGAATTATATAATTCTAATTCGAAGTATAAACGAATCCCTCAAAGAAATATCAAGCCTCAATGGGAATATGAACATTAGCTCCCACATAAATTTTCTCAATACAAGAACTTCAATTGTCAAAGGTCTCATTATTAAGCGTCAGCGAGAATTAACCAGAATGGCATTAGACAACTATTGAACTTTCATAAGTTATCCTGCGTCCGAAGTCAAATCAGCAAATAGACGCAATTCGTACAGAAAAAAGAAGTAAAACCGGTGGCTTGGGGAAACAGTTCAAATATCATGACAAAAATTCGAGCTAATCAAAGCATTGCGTTTTAAGATAAAGCTCAGAAGATGATAATATTTCGGCCTATGTAGAAGAGAGGTGTTAAGAGCAGAAAAACTTAGATATACCGACGTGCTTTAGAAATTTGTATTATATTTAAGAGAGGATCAGGCATCAATAGTGAGGTCGGGTTCTGCAATTTAGCAACTGAAAATCAATTCTGAGTCTCATATGAATGGAATGACTTTCTATGAAATCCTGAAATTTTAAGATTTTTTCTAAAAAATCTACCGAAAGCTGTTTTCACTAATTTATGCAAAATACTAACTAATTGAAATCGAAAAGTGTTTCCAACAATTATACATTTTAAATTTCACGTACATAGAAGCATTTTTTTTTGGAAATTGTTACCAACAATTATACATTTTAAATTACACGTATATGGAAGCGGTTTTTTGGAAAATCCCGAAATTTCGGGACTGCACAAAATAATCCCGAAAGGTAATCCTAAAAATTATCATATTTTAAATGATCTCATGCTTAATTTAGTATTTTTCAGAAAATCCTGAAATTTCGGGACTGTCACTATATAATCCCGAAATACCTTTTCAGATAGGTTAAGATATGATAGTTAAATACACCAACCAAACCATATACACCAGCTAAATATTTGCCGCTTTCAACTTCTTCTCTGCAAATTTTTAAGTCATAAACTTTCCAAAAGTTTGGCAGACACCAACCAACCAGCTTCACTTTGCATAAACTCCTTAAATAATTTGTGGCCAAACAAGTAAGGGCATTCATTACGGCAAACATTGTTTTGGCTGGCTAGCAAATTCAATGAAAGCCGGAATATGAGTATGTGCGAAATGCAAATGTATACTTTATATCTATACTTGTCCATACATATAGTATAGTATATACAAGTGGCAGAAGGAATGCTAATGAATAAGAGCGACGAGAGTAGTGGCCGAAAAATTCGAGCAAACAATTGCAATAATTAAAAATTTCAATTTCCCAAGCTGAACTTGGTAACGCTAGACCGGCTGCAGCGCAGACGTATATGAGTGCGCAAGAGGGGCGTACAGGTGGTACTCCTAAAATATAGAGAAGGCCGCGGTTTTCCCCAAAGAGCGCTTATAAATATATGAATGAATGAGAGCGAGTGTGTATTTGCATGAGTTATAGCCGTAAAGGTGTCACGCACATACCGCAATTGCAACAGCCAGCAGTTGCACAACGCTACGCTTCCTACTCTCTCTCTCACTTGCTGCCCTCCTCACTGTTGGTTTTTCTAATTAAAAAGCGCGGCTACAACAACAACGAAAAGATGGCAAACAAAACATTGAAAAATCACCTAAAAATAAAGTGAAAAGCGTAATTTGCAAGTATGCGACAAAATTGTGCGGTGCAAAATCTGTTGACCACAATACCATGCTACACTGCCTAAAAGTATGCTATAAATAATTTTTTAATCTCATACTCTTATTTGTAATAAGTATAAGCCATTAAGTCGACATGTTTGCCATGACTTTTTGTTGGCATAAATTTCATTTTATTTGCGTTTCAGCGTAATGCTGAAAACGTGTTTATTCGTGGCGTAAAAAATTAATATGATTTTCACATTTTTACATAAAAACGTTTACGCAAACACTTTTTCTGTGTTCAGTGACCCTTCTCGCGCTTGCACTTTGTAAATTTAATAATTTTTCTTCTTTTCTTTTGACGCGCAGTAAAGAGGAAAGGTTAAAAACACATTGTTTGGCGTACAAAAAGCGCAGTCGCCTAAAAATATGCAACATTACTGTAGGTATGTTTCATAAGTTCATATTTTTTTGCTTGTAAACTTTGTGTATACAAAAAGCGATTAATAAATGCTGAAAATAAAGGAATGCTGTTGAATTTGCGGTATTATGAGGTTGCCAGACTATTATGCACATTTTTGAAAGTTTATATTCTTACAATTTCAGTTACACTATGAGCTTAACTGAGTTAACGGTAAGAGTTTATTCCTGTTTTTAGGGTTGCCAGATTATTATAATTTTTATTAAATTTAGTGTGTTAAGGCGTTCCCGAATTTCTTTTTTTTTTTTGCAAAATTGTATATATCCATAAAATTTGCAGAAAGGTTAGTTTAGGGTATGACGAAGTTGCCAGATTGTTATATTTATATTTATATGTATGTATTTATTTTTGGACATTTTTTATTATAGTTAGTATATGAGTCTAAGGAGCTTTCAGATATATCTCGGTGCTTGAGCAGGTAGTTTACTAAAACTGTGCTTTTGAAAAGCTTTTACAGCTTTTAGACTTGGTTGGACTTCTTCAAAGAAAGCTTTTGACATTTAAATTCATCATTAAAATCGTATTTTAAAAAATTCTTATTCTTTCTTTTTCTGATGAGCGTATTCAAGAGTAATTTTTGGAGCTTTTAACTGAAGCTTTCTTAGTTATGAAGTTTTTAGTATTAAAATTATGTACCTTTGGTAGAATTTTTTTTATATTGACGCAGAAAGCAAGCCCTCAGAACACGAAGACTTCAAAAAACTCTTTCTCTGAACATGAGTAACTAGACTGAGCTATAAAGCTTTGAATTTGAGCTTTCTTAGAAAAATTTACGCAGAACGCATAGCTTCAGACGCAGAATCCAATAGCTTCTCAAAACCCTTATCCGACCGTGAGCGCCTTTTATATGCAGCTCTTAAGTCGACCTTTCTTAGTAGTGTAGAAGATCAACGATGGTACGATTGATAAAAATTTTATGTTTAATGAACTCAAAACAAGCCCTCAGAACCCTAGACGATATTCAAAAACTTCAACAAACCCTTTCCGTACTCGATTACCCTTCAAAACCAACAACCTTTGTAGTACAAAGCTTCCAACCTGCTGCACTAAATTGTTTGCCGAGGCGTGTGCTTGTTTGGAATTTGTGGCCATAAACTGCCCAAGTGTGCAAAAGCCAAATATTATTATAAGCATTCAAACAAAAGAGTCCAAAACGGACGAAAAGAATGATGCAGGGAAAATAATTCATAAATACTCGCAGACTAAGACAATAAAAATAGCAAAGCAGCTAGAACAAAGACACCTCAGTTGACGTTGTTCATATTTAAACGCCGCGCTGTAACTGAGCTTTTAACGCCTTACGCTATGCTACACAAAGTTAATATAGTTTTTCTGGAGTTTAGTGCTTGGCCGGAGCGGAGTACATAAAGTAGTGTTTATACTACGCACTCATAAGATAGTCTACTTCCTACTACTTTCTACTAATAATATACTAGTTGTTTAGTAGCATACATTTTGGCACAACATTTGTACAGTATACTTTTTGGCGTTGCACCCTCTGCACGCTAACTAAAGTGTTGGATAAAGGGAAAGATAAAAATTTATATGGTGTGTTGCAAAATTCAGCTAGCCAAGCCAGTGCACACTCTACGTCTCCCTACCTTTCCCGCCTTCCTCCACCGCCCTCTTCACAATTTTCCCCGTTTATGCGAATAAAATAAATAAATTTTCATTTCGTCGCATTGTTTCTATATAATATCCCAGCAACACTTCTTCCCTTCTACCAAATTCTCTGCAATTTATTGTTGCATTCTGTTTTTTATTGTCCGTCGTTGTCGCGCTGGTACGCAATTGTTGCCAGCTTTTCGGCGCATTTTATGTGACTTTACTCCTTACTGTGTGTTGCTTTTGTTGCTGCATCTGTGAATTGTTTCTATTGTCTACGTTTAGCCACTATCTCTGAACTCACTGCTCTTTTGGTCACACCCTTCCTCTTTTGAATTATTTACTTGCGCTTGAAAATTAAATTGTTTGCGTCACCTGTAAATATGCAACAGTTAGTGTGTGCTAAATGCAACCTTGGTTGGGGGAACGTTGAGTATTCAGAAAATAATTGCTTATGACACCGGTGGATTTTAGTTTGAATTACTTGAACATTTTCCACATATATTTTAGCGACGGAGGAGAGACAATAGCAGGGATTTGAGTTATAATACCAGCATTTAGTGAGTGTGAGGGGTCAAAAAAAAAGTTCAGGGTTTGCTGTATATAAAACAAGCTATCTAAGGAGCTATTAGACGCAAAATGACAATGAATTATTGAAAGGTCTAAAGAGTAAGATCGAGTTTCAATAATGCTGTAGGAAGGCCTGCTATTCATTTGAAGTTCCAAAATGCTAAAAAATACCGTCAACGATTCTCACAAATTTAAAATTTTAGGAGAATTTTTCGGATCCAGGGATCTTTAACTTTTTGACCACTAATTTTTATATTAATTAGCATAATTACAGTGTAATTTCAATATAAAATTTAGGGTACTTGTAGAGATAAGTTGATAAATTTTAGAAAAACTAATTAAAAATATTAATACATA